>NC_135536.1:56035411-56365827 GCF_045843805.1 Urocitellus parryii
TTAAAAAGAAAAAAAAAGAAGATTAGTTCAGGAGGTCCAACATCTAAATAATAAGAGTTCATCAAATAGGTAATAGAGAAATGAAAGGGAGAGATTTTATCAAAAAACAAAACATTTCTAAGAATAGAGTGGCATAAAAATCTAGGTTAAAATAGGTTGTCTAGGGAAGGGGATGTAACTCAGTGGTAAAGCACTTGCCTAGCATATGCAAACCCCTGGGTTCAGTCTCCACCGCTGCAAAATAAACAAATAAAGTAAAATAGGCCTTCTAGATTGTAGTAAGGGAGTAAAAAGTTTTGATATGCTATTGCACAGTAGGATGACTATGGATAATGATACTATATATGCAAAATATATAGAAGAAAGGGTTTTAAATGTCTTACCATAAAGAATGAGGAAATAGGCATGTTTAGCCTGCTTTAAATGTTAGAAGTAGGTCAGGGAGTGTTGCTCAGTGGTAGAGTGCGTGTTTAGCATATAAAAGTCCCTGGATTCAATCCCCAGTACCCCCTACCCCCGCCCCCCCCCCAAAAAAAAGTGTGTACATGTACCAAAACATCACATGATATCATAAGTAAAGCTGTTATATTTTTATGTATCATTTTAAGAAGTTAAAAAAGTAGTTTTTGAATGAATGCTCTGCAGAATGAGTGGAAAAAGACTCCTATTAAGGGAGTGTTTCAGTACAAGCAGAAAAAAAAGAAAGTCTACTGAAAAACAGGTCATGTGGAGGATAAGGGATAAATTGCATCGCAAGCTGGGCAGGGTAGTGCACATCTGTAATCCCAAATATTTGGGAGAAGAGGCAGGAGGATCAAAAGTTTCAGGCCAGCTTGGACTAGAAAATAAATAAAAAAGGATTATGTGTGTAGCTCAGTGGTACAGTGCCACTGAATTTAATCCCCAGTACTTAAGAGGGCGGGGGTGGGGGGGAGACCATATTTCTTCAATAGTAGTACCAGATGCTAGGGGACAGTGAATAGATTCTTCTAAAACTCTAAGGAAAAAATTCAGTCTGGAATTTTATACTTATAAAATTTCTTTTGTTGGTGTTACTGGGGTTTGAGGGAGTACTTTTCCACTGATCTGCATCTCCAGCCTCTTTTATTTTTTTTTATTTCAAGATGGGGTCTCACTAAGTTGCTTAGGGCCTTGTCAATTGCTGAGGGTGGCCTGGAATTTGTGATGCTCCAACGGAGTCTACTGAGTTGCTGTAAGTGTGCCACTGTGCCTGCTTATACTTAGAAAATTTATCATTTTTTTTGTAGGCTATAGGAATGATCCTCTAGAAGATGGAATTAATCCATTAATTTAAAAAAGAATGAAATTATGTCACTTTGAGGAAAGTGGATGGAACAGCAGACCATGATCTTGAGTAAAACAAGTCAGATGCAGGAGAAAAGTATCATTAGTTTTCTGTTATGGGGAAGCCAGAGTGAAAAAATAAGGACTCAGCAGAAAATGGATACCATTAGGGAAAAGGAAGGGATCAGAGGGAGGAAGAGGGGATAGTGGGGGTATTTGGTAGTGAAGTTGATCAGATTATGTTTTATAAAGTATGTATGGGTCTGCCACAACAAAACCCATCATTCTGTATATTAATATACAACATAAAAAATAAAAGAGAATAAATGAAGAAAGAAAAAGATTTTGGCAGTTATAGATAGGATTCATCCCCCAGGGAATAAGTAAAAGGACTATGTTAGATCAAAAGGAATAGACAAACCTAGACAAGAAGAATCAGTAGAATTTGCTGTGGAACCTTAGATGTTCTCCAAAGGAAAAGTGGAATTGATAAATATGCATGACATTGTTTTTTGAAGGACTTTTATTATAAGAGTTCTAGTAGGATATGGTTTCAATTTTGAAACACAAGAAGGTAAATGAAAATAATAAGATTTAAAGGGTTAGAAGCAAGAAAGTATAATTATAGTATACAGGGTAGTTTAGCTTAAAAATATTTACAGAAACACACTAATGTAAAACTGAATATGGATTTAACCCCAGTTGTTATGATTATATTAGGATCATGAGAGGGAAATGTATGTTCCCCCCCAAATTAGGAAATAAGATATGCCTCCAGATAAATTCTATACTCACTACCAGTTTCAAAATTGGTAGCATTTTTTCCTATTAAAATTTCTAATGCAGGGGCTGGGGATGTGGCTCAAGCGGTAGCATGCTCGCCTGGCATGCGTGTGGCCCGGGTTCGATCCTCAGCACCACATACAAACAAAGATGTTGTGTCCACCGAAAACTAAAAAATAAATATTAAAAATTCTCTCTCTCTCTCTCTCTCTCTCTCTCTCTCTCTCTCACTCTCACTCTCACTCTCACTCTCACTCTCTCTTTAAGAAAAAAATTTCTAATGCAAAAAAATTAAGTGCACTGTGAAGGTAATTTTTATTTTTTTTAGTTATTTTAAAATATAAATTCTTGTTGGTATATCACTTCCCAAGGAATTCAGTGTTTTGCTATTATGCTTTCATTTATGTGAATTTATAGTTTTTAAGAATTTCATGTTTTTATTTTATCTGATGTTCTTAACCAACCCCTGAGGCAGGTAATGTAAGTCTTATTAGTTTCCTTTAGAAGTGAGAAGCAAAAACTGACCTAGGATCACACAGTATTAAGGGAGAGAGGTAGAATTCACTTTACTTCCCTCTTTTCTTATGTATACATATGTGTGTACATACATACACAATTTCATTTTTGAGGTACTGGAATTTTTGGTACCATGAATGCTTTATTACTGACCTACATCTCCAGTCATTTTTACTTTCTTTCTTGAGACAGTGTCTCCCTAATTTGCTGAGGGTCTTGCTAAGTTTCTGAGGCTGGCCTCAAACTTGTGATCCACTTCTCTCAGCCTCTTGAGTAGCTGGGAATGCAGGAGATCATGCCCTGGTCTCTAACTGATATTTATCATTCTGTACGTTTTATTTGGAACTGTGCTGTACTACTTATGATGTATTAAAAGAAAAACTTTTGACAAATTTAGCAGTGTTTTGAGGAAAGAACAGTTCATGATTAGAAGTTCACAGCATCTAGTCTGCATCAGTGGGCAGTAAGTATTTATAGACAGAACATAAAAGTAATCACAGAAATAGCTTGATTGATTATAGCTAGGTGGTTGCCTTATTTGGATATAGTCTGATTAGTTGGCTGCCTGTGATTGGCAGAAACTCTGCTGCTTATGATTGGCTGTGATCCAGCTCTCTGTTAAAAAGAATTAGGCTTCTAAGGTTTCCATTTGTTTATATGCTGAAGTTAGGTTGCAGTTTATTACATAGGAACTCAAAATACTGGGAAAGGCTGGGTGCAGTGGCCCACTCCTGTAATCCCAGTGGCTCAGGAGGCTGAGGCAGAAGGAATGTAAGTTCAAAGCCAGCCTCAACAAAAAGTGTGGCGTTAAGCAACTCAGTGAGACCCTGTCTTAAGTAAAATACAAAATGGGCCTGGGGATGTAGTTCAGTGGTCAAGTGCCCCAGAGTTCAATCTTGGGTACCCCCTCCCCCCAAAAAAAGTACTGAGACAGCTTCAGGTCATTGACCTCTTGCTTATTTAAATATTTAACAAATGGTAGAAAAATTTAGCTCCTTTTTGCACATTATATTTCCTAATTTGGTTATACTGTATAATGTTTTACTTTCTGTAATTTTGGTAAAATTACATAACAAAATTTTACATTTTTCCCCCTCAAATCAGGAAAAAGGACAATTTGTTACATGCCAAAGGCATGGGAGAGTTAAATTCAAATTGATAATGTTTACCTTTTTTTTTTTTTTTAACTTTTTAATATTTATTTTTTAGTTTTCGGCGGACACAACATCTTTGTTTGTATGTGGTGCTGAGGATCGAACCCGGCCACACGCATGCCAGGCGAGCACGCTACTGCTTGAGCCACATCCCCAGCCCCGATAATGTTTACTATTTTTAAGTGTACAGTTAGCATTGCCAAGTATATTTGCATGATTGGGAAACATCTCAGGAAGTTTCTAATCTTGTAAATCTGAAACTTTATACCCATTAAACAATAACTCTTCTTTTCCCCATTCTTTGTTAAGAATAAACTAGTACTAATGTTTGACTTGGAATAACTTTAAAAATAAGTATATTTTCTTTTGGCCCTGTGGTTTATGAAGTAATCATCAAAATGAATTCCCTAAGGGTAAGGCTGATGTTCTTAATTCTTTTACAACAAGTAATTGTAGTGTATGGAGTAATTGACAGTGTATGGAGTCTCTCATGATGCAAGGGTGTGGTAAATTTGCTGATTCAAAGAAAATAACAAACCCCATATGTCCCACATAAATATGCAATTAGAATAGGATAGGTAGTAAATGACTCAGAATTTGTCAACTGGCAGGTGCAGGTGGCACGTCCCTGTAATCTCATCTATTTGGGGGCTGAGGCAGGAGGATTGTAATTTCCCAGGTCACTTTAGGAAATTTAATGAGACCCTGTCTCAAAATAGAAAGGGCTAGGATGTAGCTCAGTGTTATGGGGTGTAATCCTCAGTACTACATTCCTCCCCAAAATAATGCATCAACCAGCAGTCTTTTTTTTTTTTCTTTCTTAAACTGAACTATAAAATTTAAAAAAACCCCACAAGTTAGTAATTTGCATATGAAAAATTAATCTTCAAATGTGCTTTTTTTTTTTTTTTTAAAGGAGAGAGAAAAGAGCAAAATAAATTTAGAAATTTGTTTGTCCTTTCATAGGACCTAAAGTGGTCTTAACGTTGGAAAAGTTGATGACATTCATCATACTCATCCAAGAAGAGAATTCATTTTTCTGGTAGTCTAATATCTGTGTTGATGATATCATAATAAACACTATATATATATACCAGTCTGTCAGAATTTACACCAAATAACTGAGCCTGGTGGAGCTCTGGAGGGTGAGGCAGGAGGATTGTGAGTTCAAAGCTGGCCTCAACGTGGTGAGATGCTAAGCAATTCAGTGAGACCCTGTCTCTAAATAAAATATGAAATAGGACTGAGAATGTGACTCAGTGGTAGTGCTCTTGAGTTCAATCTCTGGCACCCCCCCAAAAAAAAAGAATTTACACCAAATAAATAAAATACCGTTGGTGTTAACAGTTGTTCTCCCTACAAAAGTTGGATGATTTTTTTTTTGTGTGTGTGTGTTCTTTTGGCTTATCTGCAATTTTTTGGGGGGTGGGGGGTACTGAGTATTAAACTCATAGGCACTCAGCCACTAAGCCCCATCCACAGCCCTATTTTGTATTTTATTTAGAGATGGGGTCTCACTGAGCTGCTAATAAGCACCTTGCTTATCTGAAGCTGGCTTTGAACTCAATGGTCCTCCTGCCTCAGTCTCCCAAGCAGCTGGGATTACAAGCATGTGCCACCACGTCCTGCTGATTTTGTTATTTTTTATTTAAAAAAAATTTTTTTAGTTGTAGTTGGACACTATATCTTTATTTTGTTTATTTTTATGTGATGCTGAGGATCGAACCCAACACCTAGCACATGCTAGGCTAGCACTTTACCGCTGAGCCACAACCTCAGACCTTAATTTTGTTATTTTAAAGAAAATCCAACTATGGGATGGTTGGCTTCAGGGATTTGTGTGTGTGTGTGTGTGCGCGCGCACCCCTGTATGTATACTTTGTTTTCTTTTTTCAATTTCATGACTACTTTAAAAATCTGGGTTTCACTACAGTCTACAGAAATTTTCAAGTCTGATTTCCCATGAAGATAACTAGGAAGGTGTTTAAAACAAATATAGATTCCTTGGCTTCAATTCTATGGCACAGCCCAGAAAGTTGTACTTCTACCAAGTTCTCTAAATGATGAATCCTTACTATGGGTAAACTGTACAATGGAACTTTTAGGTCACATTATAAGCGTAGATTGGATTTTAGAGGATAATGACAAAAACAGTTCATGTCATCTCGTGGATACTTTGTTACCTATCCATTATCTTGTCTCACCACGGTCTATCTTACTAATTAAACATTAATTTTCTTCAAGGTACCAATATATCTAATCCTGTATAAAGGATAGTGAAACTGGAAAAAAAAATCTCTGGGAAAACTTTTGATTTTCTGATTAAAAAGAACAGTTATAACTAATGTAGTTCATCTATTACTTATGTCCTACCTTGAATTTGATCATCATCCAGCTGCTAAGCTTTCTGTTTTGTGAGAAAATAAATATTTGTTTAAACTGCCATCAGTAGATAGGTTTTCTATTATTTGCAGACAAAATAATCAAATTAATTTGATCAAGTTCAAACTATTCCATTTCCTTAATAGTAAATAGGGCTTTAAAAGGTGATGTTGATGCCGAGTAATTTTATTAGCATTTGGAAGATGTTTCTCTTTTTTTATGTGTTTCTGCAGATTATTAACTGAAGACAAAATACATAGCTATGCAAAATTCTCACATGGATGATTACAGAAATTCTAATAATGGCAGCACAGACAACAGTTCAGAGGTAGTGGTAGAACATTCTGCTGATTTCAATACTGAGATTATGAATGTTACGGAAATGGAACAGTCACCTGACGGCTCTCCCAATGTGAATGCATCTACAGAAGAAAGTGAAATGGCAAATGCTGTTGACCTTCCAGTGACAGTGACAGAAACGGAAACAAATTTCCCTCCAGAATATGAAAAATTTTGGAAAACTGTAGAAAATAATCCTCAGGATTTTACAGGCTGGGTATATTTGCTTCAATATGTAGAACAGGAGGTTAGTAATTATTAAAATGGTATCTGAGGGTCAGATTAATCTGGCACATTCCTTAATCCAAGTGACTAAAAAGGCTGAGGCAAGATGATCACAAGTTTGAGGCCAGCCTCAGCAATTTAGTCAGGCCCTGCCTTAAAGTTAATAAATAAATAAATAAATAAATAAATAAATAAATAAATAAATAACTGGGGGTGTAGCTCAGAGGCAGAATGTTCCTGGGTTCAGTGCCTATTACCACAAAAAAAAAAAATCAGATTAAGTTGAATAATATTAAATACATACATTTTTGTTTTGAAAATAACTTAAAGCATATTTGTATATTAGGAGAGTTAGTATCGTTAAAGCCTAATGTTGTACAGTGATTGGGGTTTTTATAAATGTGTGTAAAATTATTGAAATAAAAAGTTACCTTAAGAGACCGGGGATAGATATAGATAGATAGATAGATAGATAGATAGATAGATAGATAGATAGATAGATAGCTCAGTGTTAGAATTTTTGCCTTGAATGCTTGAGGCATTGGGTTCAATCCTATAGCACCATCAAAATATAAAACTAAGGGCTGGGGATATAGCTCAATTGGTACAGTGCTTGTCTCGCTCGCACAAGGCGCTGGGTTCAATCCCCAGTGTCACAAGTAAATAAATAAACAAAAAGTAAAAAGTTACTTTAGTATTTGACAAAGTTAGTTTCTTTTCTTTTTGATAAAAACTCTAAGATATTTAAATGCCTTGTTTTATTTTCATCAGAATCACTTGATGGCCGCCAGAAAAGCATTTGACAAATTTTTCATACACTATCCGTATTGCTATGGTTACTGGAAAAAGTATGCAGATCTTGAAAAGCGACATGACAACATTAAGCAATCAGATGAGGTGCGTACATCACTGAATAAAGTTGATTCCATTAGGTACTGTAAGCCAGTTAATAACAAAAACAAAGAATTTTTTTTTTTTTTTTTGGCTGGCAGTACCTACCATTTATGGTCAAACAATTTTTATAGGGTATTTTATTTGCATTTGTCACTCTTGTGGCATTTGTAGCTAATATTTTCTCTCTTTGTTGGCAGGTGCGTTAAACCTCTACAGTTTGTCAAGCTTTGCAGTGCAAGCCTCTGTATTACACTGCAGCTTAACAAGTAGGGCAGGGCTTTTCTCTCACTTACATTTATTTCTCATTTTCCAAACAATATAGTTGGTTTACTAGTCACATTTGCTACGTCTTATTGCATTTTTGGTCAGACGCTGTCATTGATGCTCTAATGGGTCTGTGCCCTATGGTCTGTAACCCAAAGCCTGCCCACACAACCCGGTCAGAATGCAGGGACTGCTGCGCTTTGAAGATCAAGACTCTGCACGTGGGGATCAGAACATTGCCATGTTCTATCCAACCTCCACCCAAATGGTAATGGTAGATTATTTAAACAAAATTCCAGTAATTAGTATTTCTAAGGTTCACCGGATAACACAGTGTTGCCTCTCTGTTAAGAAATAATTAAATACTTGAAGTACAGTTTATTGTTTTCTTCTTAGGTGTATCGCCGGGGACTTCAGGCAATACCCCTTAGTGTTGACCTTTGGATTCATTATATAAACTTCTTAAAAGAAACATTGGACCCTGGTGATCCTGAGACAAACAGTACAATAAGAGGGTAAGTGAGACATTGATATTCAATTGTATTTGAAGATATCTGAAGATATACTGCTCATGAATGCTAACTTAAAAGTTTAACTTTTGTGCTTCTTTCCCACTACTTAATAGATACATGTAATGAATTTATGATTATTTTTAAAAATGCAGATTATAAAGCCTTCCTCCATTTTTGTATCCCCTTATGTTTCCAATTCCACTTTCCTCATGGTTAATGGCTTGATGTACATGCTTTCGGGTATATGTAGCATATGTATTTGTATGTGTATTTTACATATTTTCTTTTGACTTGTTTATTATTTAACATAATGTTTTAGAATTCTTTATACCATATAATTTTAAACATTACAGAGATATTTTATGGTATCCAAATACTGTATTTGTAGGAAATAATCAGTACTGTAGTGAACACTTCTATAGAAATCACTATTTTTATAGAGTGTGCTAGAAATGGAACTCGGTCAAAGGGAATATACAGCTAAGTTTTATCAAATGTTCCTCAAAAATGGTATTGGTTTTGAACTTTCACTGTGAATAAAATTAGTCTTTTCCCTATAGCCATAGCCATATCACCTTTTTTGTTTATTTTTTTCTCTTGCTGTAATTTGTGTATAGATTGCTTATCTCAGTTTATCATCATCTTATATTTTTTAAGTCTTTGTTATCGATGCTCTGGTTGAACTCAGGGCCTTGTATTGGCAAGGCAAGTACCCCACCACTTAGCTACAAGTACCCTTCACTTCTGCAGCTCTGTTGCTTATGAATTGCTTATTTTCTTTGGAATTGTATTTTTGTTACTGATTATAGGAATTGGTTGATATATTTTTTTGGTTTTGTTTTCAAAAAAGCTGTGTTAATATAGTTAAACTATTTAACCACTGTTAAACTGCTTATAACAAAAAGTAGTTGCTTTGTGTTCCTTCAAATATTATTAGTTGATTCTTCTGAAATTTTCATTATATGTATTTAAAAGTGGCTCTATACTGCTTTCTCTCTATTAGTTGCAGACATTATGTATTATGGTAGATGAGAATTTAGCTCATTTTATCATATTTTTAAAGTTTTTATCTTTCCAATATAACTATTGAGTAGATTGCAATAAATCTTTATGTGTTTTATTTATTCTGGATCTATAAGTATTTTTCCATCATGCTGTTCTTTGTATTTTATAGCCTTTTATTTTTCCCAGAGTTAATTACTTCTTCGTCTCCCATTTTTCCCATTTGTATAATAAAAGGTTTTATGTCTAGCTTTCCAGAAAGAGCTGTGAGATAACCTATAATTCCAATTTTTTGACCTCATTCTTCTGCAACTTGAACTGGTTGTTCTTAGTTCTGCTATGCAGAAGTTTACCTTAGGATTTCCTTGACATGATTCTAGGAGATATCTTTACCTCACTTCTGAGTTTCATGCCTTGTTTATTGGAGTTTATTAGATAGATCCACACTTCCTTGACTTATGCCCACCTTAATAAAGAGGAGTGTACCCTATAACTTCTTAATAAAAGGATACCTGGAATAAAAAATAATTTCAAGATCCATTAGGGTATAGAATTTGGTATTGAAAATCATTTTTCTTTTTTTTTTAATATTTATTTTGTAGTTTTCATCGGGCACAACATCTTTGTTTGTATGTGGTGCTGAGGATCGAACCCGGGCCACACGCATGCCAGGCGAGCACGCTACCGCTTGAGTCACATCCCCAGCCCTGAAAATCATTTTTCTTAAAACTCTCCATTTAAAAAAAATATATATAGGGCTGGGGATGTGGCTCAAGTGGTAGCGCGCTTGCCTGGCATGCGTGCGGCCCGGGTTCGATCCTCAGCACCACATACAGACAAAGATGCTGTGTCCGCCAAATACTGAAAAATAAATATTAAAAAAAAAAATATATATATATATATATATACACACACATATATATGTATATACACATACATACATATATATATGTTTAATTGATGGAGCTTTACTTTATTTGTTTATTTATATGTTGTGTTGAGAATTAAATGCGGTGCCTCACACATGGCTAGGCAAGCACTCTACCACTGAGCCACAACCTCAGCCCACTCTCCAGTCTTTTTTTTTTTTTTAATTATATTTTTGAGTTGTAGGTGGACACAATACCCTTATTTCATTTTTATGTGGTGCTGAGGATCCAACCTAGTGCCTCATGCGTGCTAGACGAGCACTCTACCACTGAGCCCCAGCCCCTCCATTCTTTTTTTTTAAATTTTTTACTTTTTAGTTGTAGGTGGGCACAGTACCTTTATTTCATTTTTATGTGGTGCTGAGGATTGAACACAGGGCCTCACGCCTGCTAGGCCAGTACTCTATCTCTGAGCTACAACCCCATTATTATATATAGCTTATATTGTTGCTGTTGAGAAGTGTGATACTGCTTTTTGGTATTCTTTTATTGTTACCATGGAATATTTTAGGATGTTTTCTTTATTTTTGATGTAAATCTAATTTTATAATGATACGCTTTGGTGTGGATTTTCTTTTTCTCGTTCATTGTGCTTTAGTTGATGGTTTTGTTTGTTTTTAAAATTGGAGATGTGCTTGTCTTTCTGTTCTTAGAAATGTTACTATTGTGGATATTCTTTTGTATTTCCTTCCCTTGGTTTTCTCTGTTAGATATTAGACCTCCTATTTTAGTCATTGAATTTTCTTATTTTCTCACTTCCTTTTTTTGTTTCCCTTTCTTAGTCCTTGATCCTTGTATAGGATTTTTAATATCCAGATACCTTTTTTGTTCTTTGAATGTTCCTTTTCTTGTAGCTTCCTATTTTTGTTTCCCACCTGAATATTTTTTTATTATTTCTTTGATAATATTAGGGAGAAACTTTTTCTATGTCTCAGCACTGTATTCTCTAAAATTCTTGTGTTTATTGTCATCTAAAATGGCTGATCTGGATTTCTGGGTTTTTTTTTTTTCATTTGTTTTTAGATATACATGACAGTAGAGTATATTTTGACATATATACATAGAGTATAACTTGTTCTAATTAGTATCCCATTCTTGAACATCATGTGAAGTTTCAGTGGTTGTGTATTCATATATGAACATAGAAGTTATTTCTCATTAATTTTACTGTTTTTTCTATTCCATTCCCCTCCCTTCCCTCATTCTCCTTTGTCTAATCCAATGAACTTATGTTCTTCCTTCCTTCCTGACCCTGTGTTCCCCCTTATTGTATTAGCATTACATGTCAGAAAGAATGTTTGACCTTTGTATGTTTCACTTAGTATGTGAGCCTCCAGTTCTATCCATTTGTCATCAAATGCCATAATTCCATTCTTCTTTATGGCTGAGTAATATTCTATTGAGTATATGTATCATATTTTATCTATCCATTCATCTGTTCAAGGGCACCTAGGTTGGTTCCATAGCTTAGCTATTGTGAATTGAGTAGCTATAAATATTGATGTGGCTGTGTCACTGTAGTATGCTAATTTTAAGTCCTTTGGGTATACACTAAAGAGTGGGATAAGCGGATCAAATTATGGTTTCATTCCTGATCTGGATTTCTGATGTGATTATAATGAACTGTATGGAAGGTCTGTTGTTCTGTGTGGGACATTGACAGCTGGCCTAGAAGGCTTCAGAGTAGGGTGACCAAGTGGCCACTCAGATTTTTGTTGGGGGTAGTCCCAGTATTGGTCTTATTCCAGATCCAAGCAGTTTTTTAGAAGATGATCATCTGAACTGCCTTTAGAACGCAAATCTAACTTCTGAATCCCCCAGGAAGGCAGAAAAGGGAGGTGAAGATTTCTAACCAATTCTTTAAACAGACCTGCATCTAAACTCTCTGTCTTTATTTCATTACCTACTGTCCTCCCGTCTCCTTCTCCATGCTTTTGTCAGTATTTGATACATTAATTTTCTGAATCACCTTTGAGTTTCTGCAAGGACACTAATATCTATTTTATTCTTCTAAAAACCTTACACACAACCTTTATCCACATACACGTACTTTTAATATTTCTATATATTA
Source organism: Urocitellus parryii (assembly GCF_045843805.1). Taxonomy (NCBI): domain Eukaryota; kingdom Metazoa; phylum Chordata; class Mammalia; order Rodentia; family Sciuridae; genus Urocitellus; species Urocitellus parryii. The sequence goes on from NC_135536.1 coordinate 56,047,788, forward strand.
AACATTTTTCCAGTGTTAGTATGTGTCACTTTTGCTTAGAGTGCCTTTTATCATACAGATTTTTGTTTAATGTATTCAGTTTTCAGCCTTATTGGTTTCTGAGTTTTTTTCCTAATTTGCCAAGAATGAATATTGTATATTCTAATTTTTTAACAACATTTTGTCATTCATTCATCTGGGTGTTGTGAGAAAGGTACTAGCCTTTTATTTTTTTCCTCTTTATTGAATAATTCAGCCTTTCTACATTGGTTTAAAGTATCTCTTTTTTTAATATACTAAATACTCATATGTACAGTGGTCTGTTTTGTTTTCTTGGGCACTCTTCTGTTGCTCTATTTTTTAATTACCATAATTATAATAAAAGATAGCTTGTTCTCTTTCAGGAAAATGCTTGCTGTATTGTCTTTTATGAAAACATTTTGCATTTTTTTAAGACTAGACAAATATCAGAATTTTCTCTTCCACCCAAAATTCATTAGTGCTTTGATTGGGTGGGATTGTGCAGTTTTGCACTTTTTGAAAAATTCCCTCTTGATTTTAAGGTACTTATTTTGAAAATATGTCTCCAAAAGTTTTATTTCATTAGGATATCAAATTCTGTGATTAAAATTGCTTACAGAAATCTTTTGAAATGCACTAGATATTTTAAAATACTCATTTTTGCATTAGACTTTAATTTTAAAATTTTAGAATTAGGAGGGGCTTTTGAGAGTTTCAGTATTTGTGTAATTCTCATTACCTCACAAAGCAGCTGGGTCTTTTGTTGGACAGTTGTTTTGTTAAAAAGTATTCTTTAAGGGCTGGGGATGTGGCTCAAGTGGTAGCGCGCTCGCCTAGCATGCGTGCGGCCCGGGTTCGATCCTCAGCAGCACCACATACCAACAAAGATGTTGTGTCCGCCGAGAACTAAGAAAAAATAAATAAAAATGTTAAAATTCTCTCTCTCTCTCTGTCCCCCTCTCTCTCACTCTCTCTTAAAAATCTTTAAAAAAAAAAAAAAAGTATTCTTTAAGTTGGTTCCACAGTTTAGCTATTGTGAATTGTGCTGCTATAAACATTGATGTGGCTGTGTCCCTGTAGTATGCTGTTTTTAACTCTTTTGGGTATAGACCAAGGAGTGGGATAGCTGGTAAAATGGTGGTTCCATTCCAAATTTTCTACAGTATCTCCATACTGCTTTCCAGATTGATTGCACTAATTTGCGCTCCCACCAGCAGTGAATGAGTATGCTTTTTTCCCCACATCCTCGCCAACATTTATTGTTTCTATTCTTGATAACTGCCATTCTGACTGGTGTGAGTAGTTTAGATTTGCATTTCTTTAATTACGAGAGATGTTGAACATTTTTTCATATTAATCGAATGTGTATCTTCTGAGAAGTGTCTCTTCAACTCCTTAGCCCATTTATTGATTGGGTTGTTTGTTTTGGTGTTCAGTTTTTTGAGTTCTTTATATATCCTGGAGATTAGTACTCTGATATGTGTGCAACCTAGATGCCCTTCAATAGATGAATGGATAAAGAAACTGTGGTATATAGTGAAGTAAGCCAATCCTAAAAAACAAAAGGCTGAATGTTCTCTGTGATAAGTGGATGCTAATTCATAATGGGCGAGGGGGGGGGCATGGAAAAATGGAGGAACTTTGAGTGGGGCAAAGGGGAGGGAGTTATGGGAGGGGGGAGTTGGGGTAGGAAAGATGGTGGAATGAAATGGGTATACCCTAGGTGCATTTATGACTGCATGTATGATGCAGTGCATTTATGACTGCATGTATGATGCAATGCTACATCGTGTACAACCATAGAAATGTAAAGTTGTGCCACAGTTGTGTACAATGAATCAAAATGCATTCTGCTGTCATATATACCTAATTAAAATAATTTTTAAAAAGTATTCTTTAGGGCTGGGGTCATAGCTCAGTTGATAGAGTGCTTGCCTCCATGCACAGGACCCTGGATTCAATCTCAGTATTCTTTAGATTGAAGTAAAATTTACTTCTCTTTTAAATTCTTGTTTTATTTTGTCTTTTGCCTTAAATGAACCTATACAATTGACATTTCAAGTTTAACAGATACTTTGAAGTATCTTCTGTGTCACTGTTGTTTGCAAGGTGAACATTTCCATTGTATTTTTATATAAGATAAATCACATACAAAGTACATCTATCTGCTTTATTTTTTCTCACTCTTTTTTAGAACTCTTATATACTTTGAATTATCCTCTTGCTTTTTAATCTCTACTTGCATGTGAAGCAATTGAATATAACTTTTTGAATTTAACATTTTTTCTAAATTTAGAAATATTTTTTAAATGATTTTTATTTTGGAAAGATAACTTAAGAGTAATTTAATTTTTCAGAACTTTTGAGCATGCTGTTCTAGCTGCAGGAACAGATTTCCGATCTGACAGACTATGGGAAATGTATATAAACTGGGAAAATGAACAGGGAAACCTGAGAGAAGTTACAGCTATATATGATCGTATTCTTGGTATTCCAACACAACTGTACAGTCATCATTTTCAGAGGTAGGTCGAAAAATCTTTGATATCATTGATTACTCAGGTGATTAATTTCTAATAATTGGATATTCTCTAGAAATGTTTCATATGATTTTGTTAGATATAAACAGGAATTTTTTCCTTTTTTTTTTTTTTTTGCTATGTAATTATAGTTTAGAGAAGAGAAAAATCTAAAGTTAGATAACTGACAGAACTGGAGTTTGAATTTGTTTCTATTTCTTCTCCATTTCAGTGCTAAGGCAGGAAGGAAATGGAGATGTCCATAGACTATTTTATCAAGTTGGTAGGTGTTTACTATAGAAAGGAAGAAGAGGGTTTATATTTTGGTTTCTTTCTCTTAAGTTTGACTTCATTTAGAAGAACAATACTTAGTGGGCATCTAACATGGAATTTAAATTTTGTTGCAAAAATAGAGCATGAACTTTTTATCTCTTCCTTTAGATTTAAAGACCATGTACAGAATAACTTGCCTAGAGATCTTTTAACTGGTGAGCAGTTTATTCAGCTGCGAAGGGAATTAGCTTCTGTAAATGGACATAGTGGTGATGATGGTCCTCCTGGTGATGATCTACCATCAGGAATTGAAGACATAACTGATCCAGCAAAGGTAATGACACTGAATCAAAATTTATTCAGCCCATGAGAAATTAGACCCTTGTTATATAGTTGTCCATTTAGCTCATATGGTTTAAATATAGATTTAAGGTAGAGAATTTTTTACTGTGAGATACCTGGAAATAACTTAGTTGAGAAGGAATTTTTTACATAGGTTGTGATCTACTAGTCTTATTGAAAAGAAAAGAGCTGAGTGCTGTGATTTATGTCTGTACTTCTAGGGATTTGGGAGGCTGAAACAGGAGGATTGCAAGTTTGAGGCCAGCCTCAGCAATTTAGTGAGGTCCTTAGCAACTTGGTGAGACTATGTGTCAAAATTTAAAAACAGGCCGGGCTCAGTGAGACCCACCTGAAATCTCAGTGGTTCAGGAGGCTGAGGCAGGAAGATTGTGAGTTCAAAGCCAAATACAGCAAAAGCGAGGCACTAAGCAACTTGGTGAGACCCTCCCTCTAAGTAAAATACTAAATTGGGCTTGGGATGTTGCTCAGTGGTTGAATGCCCTTGAGTTCAATCCCTGCTACCCGCACCCCCCCCCCCCAATAAATAAAGAACAAATAAAAAGGGTTGGGTAACTTACTGGTAAAACACCCCTGGCTTAAATCCCCAGTACAAAAAAAAGGGCAGGGGGAGAAACTAAAGTGGGTTACTAATCCTAGGGACTTGGAACTCTGAGGCAGGGAGGATGGCAAATTCAAAAGCCAGCCTTGGCAACTTTGTGAGACCCTGACTGAAAAAGTGAAAAGGGATAAGGATGTGGCTCAGCAATTGAGTTCCCCTAGGTTCAATCCTCAGTCCTGAGAAAAAAAAAGAAAGAAAAAACAGAAAATGTGTAAGAAATGTAAGAAAGTGTTTTATTAAGGAGTTTTGATACACAAATTTGAGTTAAAAATAGTAATTGCTAATAGTTATAAACCTACCACTATTCTTAGACTAAATATCTGGATAATACTTAAATGTATAATATGGAAGATTTTTTAAAATACATAACTAAATTTTAACTTGATTTTTTTTTCTTTTTTCCAAGCTAATTACTGAAATAGAAAACATGAGACATAGAATCATTGAAATTCATCAAGAAATGTTTAATTATAATGAGCATGAAGTTAGTAAAAGATGGACATTTGAAGAAGGTGTAAGTGTTTTGTTTCATAATCTTTATAATCTTCAAAATACAGATGGGAATAATAATATTTTTCACTTGATGGCAATGACTCTATTATTTTTTCTATTTATTTTTGTGTATTACAGTAATAAGATGTGCATCTCATTTATTATTACCATTATCAGGTTTTATAAAATTTTTAGTTGTAGATGGACACAATATCTTTATTTATTTTTATGTGGTGCTAAGGGTTGAACCCAGTGTCTCATATATGCAAGGCAGGTGCTCTACCACTGAGCTACAGCCCCATCCCCATTATCAGTTTTAATCATTTGCCATTATCAATTTTAGAATCTTGTTGCATTCAGATTTGAACTGCAATATGTCTAATTAATCTGCACAGTTTTACTATAATTTTTCAAATCAACTTCATTGGTATGATTTGTACAATAAAATGCCCCCATTTAGAGATGTATAGTACCTCAGTGGTTGATTGCCCCCGAGTTCAATCCCTGGTACCAAATAAAGAAAAAAAGAAAGAAACCACTTAAATTTTAGTTTACCTTTAGTCTACCTACAATATCCCCAACCTCAGCCCTAAGATATCTAGTCTACAGTTTGTTTCTATTGATTTCCCTATAATGACCATTCTTTTGAATGGAATTGCATAGTATAGGATCTTTTGTGGCTAGCTGTAAAATGAGTTTTGACAAATATTTCTAAATTGTAATCACCACAGAAGTCAAGCTATAGAACTATTCTATCAACTCTTGGTCACTTTGCAGTGTCTTCTAGGCCTAGATAGCCAATCATCTGTTTTTTGTCACTACTGGTAGCACATATTTGTAATCTCAGGTACTCCGAAGTCTCAGCCAGGAGGATCATATATTTGAGGCCAGCCTAGGAAAGTTTAGTGAGACCCATACTTCAAAACCTAATTTAAAAAGGACTGAGGCTGTATGTAGTTCAGTGGTAGAGCACTTGCTTAGCATGCATTAGACCTTAGGTTCAATTCTCAGTACTGCAAAGAGAAAAAGAAAAGTTAAAAACATTCAACAAAGAATAAAATTTCTTATACGTGAAAAGTGTTTGTAGTTCCATAAAAAGGACTGAGTAAATGAAAAATGCATTCTAGTCCTCCAGTTTTGAGGAATTGAAGGAATTTTAAAAAATTATGAGATTAAAATTTTTTATTGTCATTTTAAATGATTTATATTTCTAATGTGTTTATAAATATTTTGGTGTTGGTATTAGTTTACTTTTATTGCCATGTCATAATGTCATTATAGATTAAACGACCGTATTTTCATGTGAAACCATTGGAAAAGGCTCAACTAAAAAACTGGAAAGAATACTTAGAATTTGAAATAGAAAATGGAACTCATGAACGAGTTGTGGTTCTCTTTGAAAGATGTGTCATATCATGTGCCCTCTATGAGGAGTTTTGGATTAAGGTAAGAAAATTGTATGCTCTTAAACTTGAATATATTATAAACATTGATCTAGTGACTAACCTTTTTTGTACTTCTGTTGAATGTTGTTCATATAACTATATCTGTTGCATTAGGAGATGGTCTGCTTGCAACCAGATTTGACTGCTGCATATGCCAACCTCGTTGCCTCTCTTCGTCCTTCCTTACAGAAACTAGTCTAGTGGTTCAATAAAGGTGCTGAATGGGTTTAAAAATAGAATTTTATCGTTCTGTCACATATTTAATGGCTTGTTCAACTGTAAATTATTCAGTATTTCCTTTTTTCTGTATGTAGTATGCCAAGTACATGGAAAACCATAGCATTGAAGGAGTGAGGCATGTCTTCAGCAGAGCTTGTACTATTCATCTTCCAAAGAAACCCATGGTGCATATGCTTTGGGCAGCTTTTGAGGAACAGCAGGGTAAGAATAAGGAAATTAAGTTGATATTCTTGAGACTGAGTTATTCCAGGATAAAATTATAAGAATTGAGTGTTGAAGGATATATAAAGAAGAATTTCACTAACTTTTTCTATAAAGGGCCAGATAAATATTTTAGGCTTTGCAGGCCATGTTGTCTCTTGTCTAACACCTCAGCTTTTCGATTGTAACCCAAAAGCAGCCATAGACAATGTATAACAAATGAGCATGGTTGGTCACTAATTGTTTTTAAACAAAACAGGCAGAGGGCACAATTTAGCCTGAGCGCTAATGTTTTTCAATATCTGGCATAAAGAATATTTCAGAAGTTTAAACAAAAACAAACATTTGTTATTTCTAGGTAATATTAATGAAGCCAGGAATATCTTGAGAACATTTGAAGAGTGTGTTCTAGGATTGGCAATGGTTCGATTGCGAAGAGTAAGTTTAGAACGACGGCATGGAAACTTGGAAGAAGCTGAACATTTGCTACAGGATGCTATTAAGAATGCCAAATCGAATAATGAATCATCATTTTATGCTATCAAACTAGCCCGGCATCTCTTCAAAATACAAAAAAATCTTCCAAAATCAAGAAAGGTGCTTTCTGAAGCAATTGAAAGAGATAAAGTATGTATTTGTTATTCTTTAGAGTATCTTCATAAATGACCAGTGGTTGGTTTTTCACTTTGGCAACTATGATGAAACATTTGGTCTGCATGTAATATATTTTGTTACAAGATGAGGACAACAGTCCCTCTAAACTGATGTTGCCATTAAACTTATTTTCAAATTGCTTTGAATTAAAAGTGAGAAAATTAAGATTACTGAGTTGAAAAGAGTTGCCAACATTCTGCTACTTCTATTTTCTCTTTAGAAATTTTTTAAAAATTTCATGATTTTTAAGTAAAAGGGAGGGGTTGGGAGAACATTTTATAAACAAAAGCCCAACAGTAGCAAATGTAGCAGGGAGATAATTGTCCTTTTCCAAAGAAGTTCCTTTTATATAATAGTTGGTAGCATATTGGAACTTTCCATTTTCTAGGTTTATAGCTATTGACAAGTGAGTTTGACTCAGGTTTAAGCTAGACATGGTGGCACACACCTATAATCCCAGCTCCTCAGAAGGCTGAGGCAGGAGAATAACAAGTTTGAGATCTGCCTGGGCAATTTAAGGCAGACCCTGTCTCAAAACAAAAAAAAACATTAGAACTGGGGTGTAGGTCAGTGATAAGAGTGCTTGCCAAGAGTGTGAGTCCCTGGATTGATTCCCCCAGTACTGCTTAAAAAAAGTTTGTAACAAATCTTTTCTGTCTGTAGTTTAGGGCGGGGGGGGGGGAATCAGTGGTTATAGTATAACTATTTAAATTATTGGAGCTATGGAAATAATTCTTTGTGTTTTGTTTTCTAATTGTCATTGTAGGTCAAGCCATATTAAATTCAAGAAAGGATTTATTCACATTTAACAGTTTTTATACTTGAGTAGGGTATCACTACCTATCAATATGCTAGAGATTTTTTTTATCTCTTTAATTGTAAGCTGAAAACAGCTAACCAGGTTTAATACTGAATTTTTTAAATTGAAACATAAAAATTAAGGAATTTTAAATCTCTAATTTAGAAATGTTAATTGATACTGCTTTTTACACAGGAGAACACGAAGTTATACCTCAATTTACTTGAAATGGAATATAGTGGTGACCTCAAACAAAATGAAGACAATATCTTAAATTGTTTTGACAAAGCTATACATGGCTCATTACCTATTAAAATGAGAATTACATTTTCTCAGAGAAAAGTGGAATTTCTTGAAGATTTTGGCTCAGATGTTAATAAGTAAGATCTTAATTATATTATCTGTTTGAAGGGTAAATGAGCATTTTGGGGATGGGAAGTTGATGATTATTACAGAATAATATATTGTTAAATTTTAAAATGTTTGCTTTGATTACTTCAGATACATGTAGGAGTAAATTCAGTATCATAAATATATGTGTGCTTAGCAGGAAGACATGGTTTGTTTTCCCTTCAGAATTATTTTACTAGTTTTATCAATTTATTTAAAAATTTTTTTAGTTATACATGAACACAATATCTTTATTTATTATTATGTGGTCTTGAAGATGGAACCCAGTGTCTCACATATATGCAAGGCAAGCGCTCTGCCACTGAACCACAACCCCTGCCCCTATTTTCCTAGTTTTTGAATGACAGTTTAAACTATGAGTGAATGAGAAATGGTAGGAAGAAGTAGTCTCATATGAAGGGAAATAAAACAAGGATTGAACCATGAAACATAACATTTAGTAGGTAGGTCACTAAACATAAATGGGATTAATTTGGAATAGGAATGACACTTTTATTTTGAGATTGGAGAAGAGGATAGATGTGGTTGGTCCCACAGATGATGGTTAATGAATGACCTCTTCTTCTAAGCATTATAAAAGACTGAAAGTTGAAGGTGGGTAGAAGGGTTTGCTCCAGATTTGGGGAAAAGACGTGTTTAATAAGTTTGCTACATAGAAGAGTAGAAATATTGGCAAGAACACTGGTGAAGTTCCAGTCTTATCTGATTCTAGTAAGGAAATATCTCAGTACCTGTTTTCCATATCCTTTCTCTAATTAATTTGATTTCCATTGAAACCAGTAGAGTTAAAAACAGAATTATTTGTGTATCTTTGTATTTTTGGTGGTTTTGTTAAATTTCAGTTCGAGTAATACAGCTACTAATAAATTTAAGTGCTTGGATTCATTCTAATATTTTATAATTAATGTAAAAGTCATAGCAGTATAATGAGTATAGGTACTATTTTTTTAGTTGAAATGGACACAATATCTCTATTTATTTATTTTTAGGTGGTGCTGAGGATTGAGCCCAGTACCTCACACTTGCAAGGCAAGTGGTCTACCACTGAGCCACAACCCCAGCCTGGTACTTTTCTTTTAAATAGGCGAAGAAAGGGAGCTTAAGGATACACTAAGCAATTTTTTTCCAAGGTCCCTTAGCTATATTACTTTGTGGGGCTAGGATTAGAATCTGTTTCCATGTCTCTGCTCTTAATTGTGTTCCATTACTCTGTATATAATGTCTTCTGTTTTACACTGCTGAAGGCATACAAAGGAAAGAGATAATGTAATTTTACCTTTTAGTTGAATGGTACAATTCTCAGAGGAAACATAAGTGAACATATATGAAGCTTCATAAGGGAGGTGGTGGAGCCTCATTTAACTAATACTGGATTCTAATGATAATTGTGGAGAGGACAACAATGATGGAAGCAGATTAAAGTTCATATAAAAGTAATATCTATTTAGAAGGTTTGGAGAAGTATTGAAAGTGTTACTTTTGTTTTTTTGGTAGTGCTGGGGATTGAACCCCCGGGCTTCACACATGCTGGGCAAAGCATTCGGCCACTGAGCTATACCCCAGCTTGGAAGTATGATCTTGATTGTACTGTGCCTTGAGAGTTCAGAGAACATGCAGTAGTTAGTTCACAATAGCAAGCTATTTTGAATTTGGACCAATGATATCTAATGACATTATTTTGAAAAGGCAGTAATAGGCAGACAAAAATTAAAGATTCAACAAAAAAGATGTCATTCAGGCCCTCACAGTTGTAGGTATAGATTCCAAGTGTAAGGACTAAGATTTGTTGTAGTTAAAATTAAAACAGAAAATGAATATGAAAAATTAGCCACTTATAAATTTATATAGGCAGTTTGCCTAAATGAAAACATATCTTTGAAAAGTAATGTTTATAGGGCTGAGCTTATGGCTCAGTGGTAGAGCGCTCGCCTAGCATCTGTGTGAGGCCCTGGGTTCTATCCTCAGCACCACATAAAAATAAATAAATAAAATAAAGGTATTGTGTCCAACTACAATTAAAAAATAAAATATTTTAAAAAGTAATGTTTATTGAATATTCCAGAGGACTTTTATTTTCTCCCTTCTTCCTTAGGCTTCTTAATGCTTATGATGAACATCAAACACTCCTAAAAGAACAGGATACTTTAAAAAGGAAAGCAGAAAATGGGTATGTAACTTCATAAATCACAAAGGGGTGCTTAAAAGACATGAAAATTTTTAAGTGTTAGTGTTGTGGTAATTTAGATACTATTATATTTATGACTGGGGATTGACAAAGAGTAAAGGCCTGTAGCCTGATTTCTTGGGAGCCTCCTCCTTAAAGTCCCCACTATGGGTCACAAATGCAAGGCAGGCTGGTAGCAGTGACTTGAGTGCAACTGCTTTGGCTTAGGAAATTTAAAAGTAGTATGTAGGTGGGTGATATACATTCCATTTTAGGTATAACTGCTCAGCTCTAACTAGTGTTATTCAGGAATATGGACACTGTGTAGACATCGTCTTCAAGTGAGAAGTACAGATTTTTATAAACAAAATACCTACCTGTGGGCCACCTCCAATCTCCAGGCCACTATTTTCCCACCGCTGCCATAAAGACACACAAGTATGATTATCTTAGTGAGAGGTCAACCAATGTAGCTGGAGGGTTTTAGGTTTGTAGAGAGTGGAAAGTGAGGCTGCAAGTCTCTTGGGGGCCAGAGTGGAAAGGGATTTGATTACCTTGCTAGAGAATCTATTATTTAGGCTGGCGACTACTGAGGGTTTTTTGAGGAGGGCAGTGAACAGCACGATCTGTGCTTGGAGCAGATAATCTGGGTGTCAGTTGATGAACATATTAGAGAGGTCACACATCTTAGAGATATTAGGTGAAGTTCTTTGGATAGATGATTGAACTTGAGGGATTTCTGTGGGAAAGTTTATACTATCAAGTTTAGTTTTCAGCTTATTAAGCCATAATTTGTCCAGCTATACATTTATGCCACTAGGTATATCTGTCACTTTTGCTTCAGCCAGAATGAACCCTCCCTCCTCCCCCATCAAAAAAGTGTTGAAAACTCCATAAAACAAATATATGCAGATGACATTCATCTAATAAAAGTTCTTCTGTGGAAGTTTTATAAGTTTACATTTTGGCTTCCATAGATCAGAAGAACCAGAAGAGAAGAAAGCACACACAGAAGACACAACTTCGTCTTCTACTCAGATGATTGATGGTGATTTACAGGCAAATCAAGCTGCATATAACTATAGTGCCTGGTATCAAGTGAGTCCACGTTAATTGTTTGTTCATATTATTAAAAGTGTATAGTTGTATAGCCGATTTATTTATGTTTTTTAAAAGAGAACAACTCACTGTCTGTGGCCAAGTCTTAGAACACATTTATTAAATGTAGTTGCTTTAATTTTTATTTCTGGAATTCAGCCATAGTTCAAGAATGCTAACATTTATTTTTTATTTTTTTTTAGTACAATTATCAGAATCCCTGGAATTATGGACAGTATTATCCTCCCCCTCCAACCTGATGGGAAAATGTAAATTTCAGATGGAATATGTTAAAAGTATGAAATTATTTTTTTTAAATGAGGGATGTAAACAGAGCATAAGCTTGTTGTATTTGATAACTTGTCTTCCGTTTCTGTGTAACATGATTTGTTTAGAAATAGGAGAAAATGTCAGTTAGTAGCTTACCAGATACTATTTCCTACCATTTATAAAATTTACTTTTTATTGGAGAACTATTTTTTTTATTTTTTCATTAAGTGGTCTAGAATTCTTTTGCAATGCATTTGCAACAGTTTTGTAGCCTTAAGTGTAGGGAAAAACTGACTGCAGATCATGTCAGTATAGTACAAGATTCTGAAAACACGCAAGGGCTGGTTATTAGGGATTTACCTCCTTTGTAAAAACAGACAAAAAATGATTTTTACTGTTGCTGACAAGGTTGTCTTGAGTGTTTCAGTTATACTTGTGAACTTGGATGTTAACTGCAGAAAAGATACAATATTAAAATATGCCTTGGAATAGATTATGAGAAAATGTCATGTTTGCATCCCTTTAAAAATGAAAATCATATCAGAAGTATGTTGTTCCAGGAGACTTTGTATTTAGATTATTCATGTAAAACTGTGAGCAAGCTTTCATTTTGATCAAACTGATCATCTTCATTTTTGTAATAAAACTGAAGACTCATCCAGCAATTGTTTATGAATTTATTTTGTGTGTGGGTGGGGGGGGAGCATCTAGTACTTTATAGTTGGCATTAATGGTTCACTGGTCTTGAAATGAATTTTCCCTATTATTTAGCTATTATTGCCAAGATTTCTTAGCCTATTTAACTTTCTGCTTTGCGTCTTTGACTTCTCATCATTCCCGGATACTTAAAAAGATTTTTACAGTCATTTAATGTCCTTGGCAAGGCTGTCTAGGTAATTTTTATTTAGTTATTGCCTTCTAAGTCCCTAGTTCTGTTTACCTAATCAGAACATTAATACAGTAATACCAATAAAGCAGTCAAATCAAGATACTGGAGACATTTTTTATTGAGCCTTTTAGTTTACATGAGGTAAAAGGCCAAGCAGTTCTTCTCCTTAACCAATGTTTTATGCAGCTATAATAAAATATTTTAGACTTCAGGGACTTATAAAGGATTACATTTCTTAAAAGTTGGGGTCAAGTAAATAAATTTTAACTCTTTGAATTTTCCAGTTGACTCAGTTGACTCTTCCCTTATAACAGAAACAAGCTCTAATTCAGTTTCAAGGGCAAGTTTTATCGTTGTTGTCATCTTTAGATCCCAAGTACTTGGTTATTTCAATCAATATCCACTAATTCTATTTCAAAAATGAGCTTTGCATTTGGTGGAATTCTGTTGAAAAAGTCAAGGTAAATTTGATAAAAATGTACCTCTTTTCAATCCCCAGTAACCTCAATGTAAGACATCAATAATTAATCTTTTTCTTTTTTTTTTTTTTTGCAGTGCTAGGGATTGAACCCTGGGCCTTGCACATGCTTAGGCAAGCATTCTACCAACTAAGCCACATTCCCCAGCCCAATAATTAATTCTAGAAGGAAAAGCTTTGTAGTTTATTCAGAAGCTAATATATAACTAACCTAGAGATCCCTATCATAACCTATCAATGTAGGCTAACTAGGTTAAGCTGAACTTTTACTTGGTTCCCCCTTAACCTAGATATAGATACCTCACTAATACTGCCAAATTAGCGCCACCCAGTAATTTAAAAGGAAAAAAAAAAAGTCATTGTATTCTACTGAGTATATATGCTGTATATCAGTTTTATGAGGTTGTTCATGGTATTTACTATGAATTTAAAGATGCCGAATTCAGAAAAGGGTGTGATTTATGTGTACCAGATTAGTCTTAAAGATATTTCTTCACATTGAGAGGAAGCTGCAGGTGGCCATCTGGTTTTGAAAGGCGGAGAACTATTCTCAAATAAGTTTAACTGATAAAAGACTATATAGAGAACTTGTAAAGAAATTTTTTTTCATCAAAATTTAGAAGTTGAACTGGGCCAACAGGAAGGGAACCAGCAATAACAATAACTACATTCCCATTTACCTGCTGAATTGGTCTGGTCTGAATGAATGGTCTGGAGTCATTTTGCCGTTTTGTGTTTTTAAATGTTCACAAACTTGGCCTATCAGAGAAGTGCTGTCTTAAGTATTGATAATAAATGGTTATTAACACTACTCAGTCCTGTGGTTGTCTTCATTTACACTTGTAATCCCAATATGTGTTCTAATTACTAGTTAATAACCTTAAATTATAATGTAGAATAAAATTACCACGAGCTATTTGTCCCCCGTTTTTAATTGTTTGTACTGGACATTGTAACTTATTGAAGTAAATCCTTCAAACAGTAAACTGTTAAGAATTGTCTTTCACGGGCTGGGGATGTGGCTCAAGCGGTAGCGCGCTCGCCTGGCATGCGTGCGGCCCGGGTTCGATCCTCAGCACCACATACCAACAAAGATGTTGTGTCCACCGAGAACTAAAAAATAAAATATTAAAAATTCTCTCTCTCTCTCTCTCCTCTCTCTCTCTCTCTTTAAAAAAAAAAAAAAAAAAAAAAAGAATTGTCTTTCAAAGATGAAAGCTTAAAATTCAGAGTGAAGATCTTGGAAATAAGAACTTGAATAAGAGACAAAAAGGATGAGTCTAGCTGAAGCCTGAATAATTTGTACCAATAGTAAGTGCTGAAGTTATTATCCATGGGCATGGTAGCATGGACCTGTTGCCCCAACTTTCTCAGGAGGCTGAGGTGGGGGGATCACTTAAACCCAGGAATTGGAGGCTAGCCTGGGCAACAAAGCAAGACAGTCTTGAAGACTAGTCTGGAGATGATTTGTCATTTCTCATCTGGATCCTAGACTAGACAGCATCTTTCCCAACACTTTCAGGTGATCTTTCCCAAGTTTTTGTTTTTTCCTTTCATTACGAAGGGGGGAAAAGGATACTTGGCATCAGGCTGTCCTTTCTTTCCATAAGCCCATTCAGGTTCAATCTCCAGTCGAGCCTTTTCTCCTTTACTCATAGTCAAGAGTGCTTCATCCCACTAAAGGCCAAGAGCAAAAATAAAAAATAATGTTTTTCAAAAAATACATACAATATAAGAACAGCAAATGTAGATAAATTTTTTAAACGGGATTTTTGGATTTTATTATGTCCTCAGGGTAAGATCCTTGGTTGAATCCCTAAAACTTTGTCTTCAATTTCCCCAATAGGAAAAAAAAAATAAGGCTATATTATTAATAAATGTGATACTCAGGGGCTGGGGATGTGGCTCAAGCGGTAGCGCTCTCGCCTGGCATGCGTGCGTCCCGGGTTCGATCCCCAGCACCACATACGAAGATGTTGTATCCGCCGAAAACTGAAAAATAAAAATTCTCTCACTCACTCTCTCACTCTTTTCTAAAAAAAAAAAAAAAGTGATTTCAAACTCAAGTGTAAATCACTTTTGTACTGCGACATGCAGCATCAGTTTGTTATTAGTACCACTATTAAAAAACTGTTCCGCTTTTACCCATCATAGGACAAACTCAGGAGTTTATTTTTGTAGGGAAAAACTAGGAAGCATTTTAAAACTTAAGATTACCAAACTGTCTTGTTACAAACGTAAAACTAACTTTATATAAAGGATTCTGGGTTGCTTCTCCCATAGTTTTTAAATTTCGGACTTTAAAGCCAGTTATCTAAACAGTTCAAGTATTAGGATACAAAATATAGAGTATATTCTAAACATCATATACTCTGTTGAAATGCAACAATCAAATGAAACTCAAGGGATAAAGGTCTTTTATATCTGGAAATTAATAATACGATGAACTAGAAGAAATTTACCAGTATGCAAATAAGTTATAGAATTAGAAAAATTGCTGAACTTGATATATAGTATAAGCAGGTATCAGTTAAAAGTTATGTTATTAAACCTTTAGTTTCAAGATGTTTTATATTCTGATTTGGGTTCTGGATATAATTGTCTGAACTACATTTGCCCACAGTATAAAGGTATTATGTTAAGAATTCTTACAACTATTTAAATAGACATTTCAGTTGTTAATGTTTGATGTTCTTGGTGATTATAATTTAAAGTCAAATATTCTCACAAAGAATTTCCTTATGAAGAAAAATATTAAAAGGGTTAGACATGGAAGAAATTAATTTGAGTTCTTATTATATTTTGTACTTGGTTATGCCCATTTAATCTTTCAACAGATTTGAGGTAGGCAATACCCCTGTTTTTTTATATAGATAAGGCAACTTATTCTTTACTTACTCCTCTGATAACTTTGCCTACTCCAACCTTAAAACTTAAAGGCTTGGCATTTTTCTTCTTCTTTGAACCTGTAAAACAGATTTTTCTTTTAATTAATGATACACTCTAGTTGTGTTAAGAAATTAAGATCCAGTGGAAACAGTGATTTAATTGACCTCAGAATTGTAATGCAATATATTTGAAAAGGAATAACAACTCAGAAAGCCAGGTATATTCATCAAGAAAATTTTAGGGGGAGAGAGGGGAATAATAGCATGGATGGTGAAAGGAGACCCTCATCATTATACAAAATACATATTATGAAGATGTGAATTTGGTGTTAACATACCTTATATATAATCAGAGATATAACAAATTATTGTATAATGGTATATTAAGAATTGTAATGCAAAAATAGATAAAAAGAAAAAAAATTCTAAATGTAAAAATAATGATCTAAATGAAGAGTAGAAGATTAGGACCTATATTTATCCTACTAAAATAGCACACTTTTCCCTTTTATATTAAAATACTAAAGAATCACTTTGGGATGTTGCCATGGTGTATTGAGGCTTGGTCTTCAATGCAGCAGTGTTGGGCCTACTAAGAAGGCTATTAAGGGCCTATTAAGAGGGGCTAGAAATATAGCTCAGCTGGTAGAGTGCGTGCCTCACATGGGCTCTGTGTTCGATCCCCACCACTACAAAGGGAAAAAAAAAAAGGTGATTAGGCCACTAAGGATTCGTGATTTTCTCAGAGGAGTATTCTTGTGGGCCTGGATTGGTTACTTAAGAGGGAATTATTAATAAGAGGGAATTATTAATAAAGCAAGCCTAGGACCATCCCCTTCATATTCACGCTTTTCTACTTTTCCACCATGCTTGGAGCAGCAATGACTGTGAGCCATAAAATACCAAGTCTCAGGCGTTCAATGTGTTAGAGCAACAGAAAATGGACTAAAATAGACATTAACCATATTTAGACTATTGTTCGTCATTTTTTGCTTTCCAATAATCATAAGTTCTTCAGCCAGACAATAATCCATGAACTGAAGTCCTTCTCCAAGTAAATCATAGGTGCAAAAAGACATCTGGAAGAAAGAAGGCTAGCAACCAAGGAAAAGGCACTGCCAACTAACTGCTTATCCTGTCTACTATATAAATGGACAATGTCTGAAGGCAAAAAGTATGATTACATTAAGACTTACTTGTTTGAATATTGGTATCAAAAACAGTCCCATCCTGAAGTGTTCCTGTATACCAGCAGTGAACAACATCTCCTTTTTTGGGAAAGTTGGTTTTATCTCCCTTTTTTAGAACAGATTTTGTATATTTTGGTGGACCCTAAAAATAAACAAATCAACATACAGTTATTAATTTATGCCCTTCTTAGATGACAAAGTACTTTACCTCTAGTCAACTTCTATGAATTAAAGAAACTATCTCATTTTACATCTGGGATGAAATTATTAGTAACTTCTATACTTACAATTTAATTTTTAAAATTTAAAAAATTTTTTTAGTTGTTGTTGGACACATGCCTTTATTTTTATTTATTTTTATGTGGTGCTGAGGATTGAACCCAGCGCCTTGCACATGCTAGGCAAGCGCTCTACTGCTGAGCCACAACCCCAGCCCCACCTACAATTTAATTTCAAATAACTTCCAGCATCTTGGAAACCTGGCAAGAGTCTTAATTATTCAACAAACCATAAAATGAAGTCAGTTATTTCTTAGGGTTGGAAAAATAATAATTACTAATTTCCTATAAAATCATAGGCAATGAATAAAATATTGTGACTTTTTCCAAAGGTTTGTTTTAGCAATAATTATTGCTAGATATTATGTTCAGTAAAAATGGAAATACAATGATGTTGCCTTTGTATCTGAACTTGAAAATAAGTTCACACAAAGAACAAAGTTACCTACCAAAATTGCCCAACCAGTCTAACAATTATCAGGATCTTGGGGGTGGGGGTGCGCCGGTGGCTACAGGATAACCTAATCATAAGTGAAGAGAGCATAGAGGAGATGATCTGTCAAGAATCTTGGGGTGTGAAGGGGAGTTACAGCAAATGTGAAAGTATTCTCTTTACCTAAATCTGTTTGGTTTTTGCATTCAGAAAGGGAGGGATCTGCATTATCCAAATCTGTTTTTGGTTCCTAAATTTCATAATACAAGAAGAGAAGACACGGCTGGATTTAAAGAACTTCGAATCTATCTGGTTCCCAAGTTTGGAAAGCAAAAGAAATAGTGTTTTCTTTGGGTGAAGTCATAAATTTTTACTCACTTTCACTTCTCTTAGTTTTATTTCTTTTCAAAATTTACAAGTAGAAGTCTGATCTTCCTGCAAATAGTCTTCCTCTTTGATAAAGATTTCTCTTTGACCAAACTCTAACCACTATCCATAAGCCTTTTCTGGACCTTAGACTCTAAACCTAGACTTGTGAAGTCTTAAACAAGCACTAACAGTTTCAAACAGCTCAAGGTCTAATTTCTTTTTCTTTCTTTTTTTTTTTTAAAGAGAGAGTGAGAGAGGAGAGAGAGTGAGAGAGGAGAGAGAGAGAATTTCCAACATTTATTTTTTTAGTTCTCGGCGGACACAACATCTTTGTTGGTATGTGGTGCTGAGGATCGAACCCGGGTCGCACGCATGCCAGGCGAGCGCGCTACAGCTTGAGCCACATCCCCAGCCCTCAAGGTCTAATTTCTAGGATGATTCCTCTCCCTCCTTAAATGCCTGCCTGCCTGCCTGAGAAAACTCAAAGCTGTATAAAAAATCATTCTAGCCACCACTTGATAGGGCCCCGGTCTCCTAATATGTGTAGGAGGTTATCAGTAGCCTGAAACTTCAAGGGCTGGATAGCAAACCCAGATGGGTTTCACTTATTTCCTCAAAAGGCCCTATTGCCAGTAGACTGAAAAAAGTCCGTTTTCACCATTTTAAAGTCTGTGTTTACTTTTGACAATGTCAGTCCTCCACTCAATTGCTGGAGTGAAATTAATTATTACTGCTACACTTGTATGCTGAAAGGCCTATGCCATGCAGGTTCCTTATCTGTAGAATTCTATCCACTGTTAATAGAGCTAGCAGCTATAATTTTGTGTCTCTACAATGCCTTCTGTAAACCTCTGTTGCAACACCTGATACACATGTTGCAATTTCTTAAAAAAAAAAAAATATATGATATATATATATATACACACACACATACCTGTGTGTGTGTGTGTGTGTATTTGTAGTTATACAGAATACTTTTATTTTGTTTATTTTTATGTGGTGTTGAGAATGGAACCCAGTGCCTCACAGGTGGCAGGCAAGTGTTCTACCAATGAGTCACAATCCCAGGCCCCACGTTGCAATTTCTTAACTCTAAGGTCTAGATCAGGGGATCTCAAAACAAGCAATTTTGCTTCCCCAGGGACATCTCAGTATGATCTGGAGACATTTTTAATTGTTACTACTGGGAAGGGCTGGGGAAGAGAGGATGCTCCTGCCACCTAGTGGGTAGGGGCCAGGTATGTTACTAAACATCCTTCAGCCTGGAACAGCCCCAACAACAAAGAATTAATTGTTCATACAAAATGTCATTACTCCAAGACTAGAAAATGTTAAGTCTACAATATACTTGATTTTTAAGAAATGTTGAATGGTGAAGAAAATGAATAATTTCTTACATAGGAGAAAATATATCTTCAGCTCATGAATATCCACTAAAAATAAATTGGCATTTTGATTACTACTCTTATGATTTGGGCTAGAAATTAACATGTGGTTTACAAACAAAATAAGCACTTGATAATCTCAATAATTTAATACTGTCTTATGTGATCTTTTCAGAAAAATCCAGCTTCCCTTTAGGATATACTATAAATTATACCACTTAGATTAATACACATTCAAATTTTCATTAAAACAAAGATTGAAGAAATATACCACTAGAAAGAAAATTGAAAACTTTCTTATTAAAAGTCTCTATTAAGAACATTTAAAAGTGATTTAATATAGTTATGTATTTATCAAGTATCTTTTGTTTTAAGTGGGGTGAATGCAAGCAAGGAATTCTCAGCATTAAATTCTTTGATATGAAATTATCTGTTTTCTTTATGGAAAAGTCTATTTTCTGGGACTGTAGTTCTAAAAATATCCTGCTGTCAATTTTACTTTAGCGTTACTGAAGAATAATTTAAAAATACCTCCAGTTCACCGTATTTTACAGACCTAGAAAACTGCCAGGCTTAACAGTGCACACTTTTAATCCCAGCTACTTGGGAGGCTGAGGCAGAACATCTCAAATTAGAAGCCAGTCTTGGCAAGTTTGACTAGCTTCAGAAACTTAGGGAGACCTTTTGGTTCTGGGGACTGAAACTAGGAGTGCTCCACCACTGAGCCACACACTTTTTAATTTTGAGACAAGGTCTTACAAATTTACTCAGGTTGGCCTTGAATTTGTAATCCTCCTGTTTTAGCCTCCAGAGTTGCTGAGATTATACTTGTGTACCTCTAGCACCTGGCTTAAAAATAAAATTAAAAAAAAAAAAAACTTAAAAAGGCTGGGATATAGTTCAGTGATAAAGCCACCAGAGTTCAACCTCCACTACTGCACAAAAACAAATAAACCCCTAAGACTGGTGTGGGGTACACACCTATAATGTCAGCGATTTGGGAGACTGAGGCAGGAGGATTAAAACTTCAAGACCAACGTGGACAATTTAAGGAAACCCTATTTCAAAATAAAAACTAAGAGTTGGGAATGTAAAGTGCTGAGTGCCCTGGGTTCAATCCCTAGTACTGCATAACTCCAAAAGATACTGCCCAGGCTGAACAGTGCCTCAACTAAAAACTATTAACATATCAAGAAATATGATGAGCTGGGCCCAGTGGTACATACCTATAATCACAGCAACTTGGGAAGTTGTGGCAGGATTGCAAGTTTAAAGAGAGCCTCCTCAACTTAGTGAGGCCCCAAGCAACTTAGTGAGACCCTGTCTCAAAAAAAAAAAAAAAATGTTGGGAATGTGGCTTAGTGGTAGAGCACCCCCAAGTTCAATCCTCAGTAAACCCCCGCCTTAAAAAAATCTGATAAATGGGTTAATATCTGTTTGTTATATTTTATCCAATATGCGCCAAAACCTTAGAATATATATACTTCTACACTAAGTAATGGAAAGGGAAATTAGACATTAAATACCTATTATTTGCCAGTCATTTAACACATACTTTTCTTCCCATTTAACCTAACAACAGTTCTCTGAAGAGCATATCACCCACTTACTATTTTGCAGATGGTTCAGGGAATTTATTCACATAGGTAGTTAGATGTAGAGAAGTAGGGGTTTGTCTGAATCCAAAGCCCCTGTTCTTTCCATTATACCACAACACCTCAAGAAATAGTGATAATGATAGTTAACGTTTATGTTAACAGTTAAAATAGTTAATTTCTGCTCATCCTCTACGTATCTAGTACTATTTCAAATGCTTCACATGCATTAACTCTTAAAACAGTCACTATCTTATAAGGTAGGTAATACATAAAGGAAACATGAAGACAGAATAGTTAAGTAACCTGCTTAAGGTCTAACAACTTTTTTTATTTTTAAGGATGGGCAAAGACTCAGAGGATCAACTGTTTTTTTTTTTTTTTTTTTTTTTAAGGGGGGGGAGAGAGAGCGAGAGAGAGCGAGAGAATTTTTAATATTTATTTGTTAGTTTTCGGAGGACAACATCCTTGCCTGTATGTGGTGCTGAGGATCCAACCCAGGCAGCACGCATACCAGGCAAGCACGCTACCTACCGCTTGAGCCACATCCCAGCCCTTAAGGTCTAACAACTTTTGAATGGTTGAGGATTGGAAACAGGCAGACTGGATATCTAGTCTATGATCTTAACCACTTCTCTACCTCTCGAGTACATATGGGATGTCAGGTATTAATACAAGTGACTTAATTCATTTAACTATCAGAAGAACAGTGGTATTTTCTCTATTTTCTGGAGAGAAAGTAAGGTGTGGATAGTGCAAATATACCCCAAACCCTGCCAGTTTCTCTTTGCTTCCCGGCTGTCACGAGGTGAGGGCTTCATCCACAAAGTGCTCACACCAGGATAAAAAGCCAATGACCAACTAACCATAGGCTAATCAGTTCAGTTTGAGGATTACCACTTTCAATGAAATGTAGGCTGTTCCCCTAAGTCAAAAGCCACAGCTTGAGTAAATGTGTACTAAGAAAGTAACTTAAAGTAAATCTAAATTGGAACTAGCCAAAGTGCTCTGTAGCAACATAAAGCTAGTACTATAGTTTAGATTTTTTTTAAAATCAGGGATTGAACCCAGGGGTGCATAACCCCTGAGCCACATCCCCAGTCCTTTTTTTTTTTTTTAATACTTTTAGTTATAGATTAACACAATACCTTTATTTATTTATTTTTATGTGGTGCTGAGAATTGAACCTAGTGCCCCAGACCTGCTAGGCAAGCACTCTGCCACTGAGCTACAACCCCAGTCCTATCCCTTTAAAAAAATATTTTATTTAGAGACAGGGTCTTGTTGAGTTGCTTAGGGCCTTGCTGAGTTGCTGAGTTTGGCTTTGAACTTGTGATTCTTCTGTCTCAGCCTCCCGAGCAGCTGGGATTACAGGTGTGGGCTACCGCTCCTGGCTTATAGTTTGGATGATGAATGTTCCACAAAGGCCCATGTGATGAAGGCTTGGCCCCCAGTTTACGGTGCTACAAGGTGGGGCCCTGTGAAAGGGGACTGGGGGACCCTAGACACTTCCAGTTTTTCTTTGCTTCCTGTCATGAGTTCAGGGCTTCCTCCACAAAGTGCTCACACCAGGATGAAAAGCCACTGACCAACTGACCATAGGCTGAAACCACCAACATTGTGAGTCAAAATAAACCTTTCTTCCTTATAAGCTGTTTAACTCAGGTATTTTGTCAGTGATGAAAAGCTGATAACAAAAGTAGCGACTACTGTATTGAACAGTATAGTTCTACAAAGCACAGAATTACTGTACTAAAGCTTTTCTTTTTTAATAGGGTATGGTTAGCAAAGTATTACTTTACTATTTACTAAATATAATTCTTTACATAGCTTACTGGAATGATCATTTTTATATTAAATGGATGAAGAAAATTAAAGGCAAGAAATCAGCTTTTCTAACAACTTCTGAGGCCTTGGCTGCTTTAAAATGGAAATGGGATAGATTTTAAAAGAAAGAATATATTTGAGAGCATTAGTCCTGAAGGAGGTATGAGAAGGGAGAACATTTAAACTGTAAAGAAAGGAATGGTTATAATTACAGTCATGTGAAGGAAAAGGAAAGTCAAACATTCACAGAACTTTTAAGTAGGGAAGAAGGGAATGATTATAACTACAACTCTTACAGAAAATCATACAGCTGATAGCTAGAGATAAGAGGCAGAGTACTGTCTAGCATGTGCAAGTTCAATCCCCAGTATCATGAAAAAAGAAAAATAAAATGAGTTTAGGACTCCCATATGACCTCTCTATATTGTCTTTAGGCCTTAAAAACTTGCCTTTCATTTGGAATTCTTTTTTTTTTGACCCTTTAAGGATGTAACATCTGTCTCCTAATACCACCCTCATCCCAATTTTCTGGAAGGTAATGCTGCCAATTGTTTTTGCAACCCTTTAGTAATTATGGTTCTATGTACCTTAGTAACTGCTGAAATTCTGCTCAGGAGATATTACATTTACCAAACATTAGTTGTGATAAACCTCCAAAATATTTTATGTGTGTATATACCCACAAATATTAATTTGTGCTTTTCAACCAATATGAAGAGATCATGCAAAATTAACTATTTTAATAAAAAAAAATCTATATGTCTACCTGAAATTACACTGTCCACAAATACCCAAATGCTATGTCTTCATCAAAAGGCCATACCTGTTTATAAGAACTAAAAATAAATTACTATTACCAAGATTGCTCTCAATGATATGTTATAAAAAATGCAAAGATTATAGTCAGTTTAGCTCTATTCATGTAGCTCTTAAGGATTTCGATGCAGAAATGCTGTTATCTGGTTCTTCAAATCTTTGCATCAAAATATAAAATCTGGGCTGGGAAAGATGAGACAAATGAATCCATACTGTATAGCCAGGATTAGATTATTTCCACTGCCAGGGATACCATGTACATTAGAAAAAGCTAAAAATAATTATTAAAAAAAAGTTTCTTTTACTCAGTCCAATTTGGCTAGAGAATCAGGTCCTTTAAATAGCTTTCAAAGCTCAGATGATCTGGCCAGACATGGAGACAATATTAAATACAAAGAAGTATTTCACAAGATAGGCTACTATTTGTAAAGAAATGATTCTTTGGATTTCTATCCTAATACCCAAGAGAGATGGCATACCAGAATTCCGAGTTTGGCTCAGTAATAGTGTCTGTATTCAACCATCCCTCTGAAAAGTCAGTGCTAGAAGGAAACAATATTTCTAAAATTGACTTGAGTAATAAAAGATGAAAATATTATAGACAAACCTCATCCAGAGTCTCTTCAGATTTGGTTTCTTTGGGTTTATCTTCATTAAGCTTCACATTTTTAACTTGCTCAGACACTTTACTTACACTCTCAGTACCCTTGAATCGCTGTAAAAAATATTCTAACATTAACATTCAGGACAGGCTAAACATTAGAGGGGCATTCAGATTTTAAGCCTCTCAATAAGCATCTGCATGATGAATACAGGTTATATAACACAAACTTAATTCACCTAAGGAAACCACCTAAGAACAAAGGAAGAAATATGTTAAGTATTTTAATAAAGCATGATGCTAAGATTAGCTAACAATATAAATTCTGAAATAAGAAACATGACCTTTAGAAAAGCCAACTCAGACTTGTGAGATATGAATACTATTCAAACAGCAGCTTCTTTTTTTTTTTTTTTCTTTTTTGTGGTGCTAGGCATTGAACCCAGGGTAAGGCAAACACTCTACCAACTGAGCTATATCCCCAGTCTTCAAACAGCTTCTTAATAAAGATTATTTTCTGTGGAAGACAATCATTTCATAGTGAACAAATATTAGAGAATACATTAAAATGTTTTTCTAAAGGCTCATCTTAAATCAGAACCAGTCATTAAATTCTATAGTGAAATGGACCTTACTTTCCTCCATATAACATTTTATATACAGTGTAAATGCTTCATATGATAATACCAAATGACTAATGGATTTATCATTTAAGAATCTTTTGTCAGGAAATTATTTTTAAAAATCTGGTCCCTTTCAAAATACCAAAAGATGCTGAGCAGAGTGGTGCCTACCTGTAATCTCAGCAACTCAGTAGGCCAAGATAGGAGGATCACAAGTTCAAGACCAGACTTGGCAATTTAGTTCAATCCCCAGTCCACAGAAACAGAACAAAACAAAACAAAAAGCAAAACCCTCAAAATACCAAAACATGTGTCATACTGCAGGTTAGTTTTGCTAGATTTGATAGCTAGTCCAATTATGATTGTAATTAAGAAAGACTGCAGGTGGAAAAACTCCCAATTCTGCAAATAAATGCATTTAAAACCTCTCTTTGGAAATAAAATTTCTAAAATGATTTCTGCTCATAGGATGTAAAAATACTCACCTTACTTTCAAACAGGTGGTTATAGGCTGTAACCAAATGGTCCTTATTAGCTGTCTTGGCTACATTTTTAATGTTGCCTAATAACTTATGCTCTGCAAGAAACTACAAAGAAAAAAGCTGGTTACTCAAAATAATTCCCCTCAAGAAGGCTCTAAGATAAGGTTTAGAGCTAAGTGTGATTATTTGGCCTATGGTCCTAGCTACTTGAGGGGGCTGATGTAGGATTGCTTGAGCCTAAGAGTTTGAGACCAACTTGAGCAATACAGTAAGACCCTGTCTCAAAAAGAACAACAAAAAAAATTAGCAAATGATCTTTCAATGTTAGCTATGTTTTCAAAAGTATTAATAAAGAAGAAATGAAATAAATGCTTTTGGGAGCCTGTAGCTATGCTGGGCATGGCTCTCTTAACCTATCCGTAACCCATAGCTGGTTAAGAATGAGTTACAAACAGGTTAAGATAGCCAGAATCATCTATCTATATATGGGCTGTAAAGTCATATTATCTTGGCTAAAATCCACCTCTCTGATCTTGTACAGAGGACAAAGCCTTCCATATCTGTAGTGAAAGATTAATAACAGAATCTGTTAAAGAACTGTGATAAGGATAAAATGCAATAATCCATTTAATGCATTTAGCTAAAAGTGTGTTGCATGGTAAGAACTATTAGCTATAATGTATTAAGTAGCTCACAGTAACCAGAATTCTTTTTCTTTTTGAAATATAAGACTGTAAGTTGACAAATGGACACCAAAATACCACTACTGAAACATCAAGTTGTGGCAGGTTCATCTCAAAATCAGGTAATGTTAATGTCAAATAATTTTCATGATGTCATTTTATTTTATTTTGCTTCCTTTCTTGACTTGTGGTCCTTATTAGAGTTCTCCATTTTATTACTTTTTCAAAGTTGTCCCTTGGTGTCTCCTGTTTTTCTTTCTCTTTTTGTGGTACTGGGAACTGAACAGGCCTCAGGTATACCAGGTAAGCACTCTACCACGGAACTACATCCCTAGTCCTTCAGTTTTTCTAACATTATCACTACTCCATTTTTCCCCCTTTGCTTTTGCTTTCCTTCTTTTGAAGAAATGTTCTAAATGATAAAGGCTGACTGGAGAAAGGAGATAAAGTTGATTATCTAGAAATCAGTTGCATAGCACTCATGACTTTAGGAAAAGTTCAAGAAAAATACCTAAAATATAAACATCTCTTGGATGTAATCAATAAAATGATGACTGTAAAATATAGCAAATATAGGTTTATGTAAGTGAATGTTCCACAGAGAACACGCATTTAAATGATTAATGTTATATAAATATAATACAAATCTCTGGAATTGTCCCACTTTGGCCTGCATGACATTAGATTCACATTGGTATGATCTGTTTTATAAGAATTTAATGAAATACAATACTGAGGTATTGTTACAATATTTGTACTCATTTCTATTGTTTCAGTTGAAATATTACTCGCTTAAGAGAAAATAATTTCATTAAAATGGTATAAGATCCCTGACATAGGGTCTTTTCCACCGATTCCCAAAAGCAGGAAAATAATAACTTTAAAACATAGGTTTAAATACGTGAATGATCACTAGAGAAAATTCATTTAAATGACTCGTAGTTCAGCAATTATGAAGGTTATAAAGGATCTTCATTTCTGAAGGACAAAAAAAGTCAGGTCTGACAAAAATAACCAGAGACTACAATTGGGTGGTTATGATAGAAACTATGCTAAAAAAATTTAGGGCACACATCATAAAGAATACCAAAAAGATTTCTTAATCTGATTGTTTATAACTCTGGGAGACCACTGTGTACTCGTAACTTCGTTAATACAATGATGAAAATGGTTCAATATTTTTCTAAGAAGTTCAACCACAATCTACAGGCTTTTGAAAAATCACATGGATTAATGTTTGTTATTCAGTGAATTGGTGAGGAAAGCAAGGTGCACATACAGTTCCCACGTAAATTTCAAATTCCTCTCCATTTCCCTAGTAGCCAGCATTCCGCTCCAGGGTCTCACCCAATCCTATTCCCCGCCTCAGCCACCAACATCTCCGGGTTCCTTTTTTCTGGCCTCCACCCTCATTTAAGGATCCCAATGGAGTTTTAATTTAGCGATTGCAGCCTGCATGTCTCAGAAAATAAGGCCATTCCCCCGCGGAAGTAGGGCCGGCCCGTGGGGCGGGAGCGCACTGGGGCCGCTCCGACCTTCCGCGCCACGGGCCGCGGGAGGGCGAGGGCGGGGGCACAGAGGAATACGGAATGCATGGGCATCTCCAGGGGGGGTGAGGCGTCCCTCAGCTGAGCCAGCCCGGCCTCCCAGCCGCCTCTGGTACCGAGTCTGAACCGTGATCCTGTAGAAACTTGATAATGTCCTTCTTGGGAAGCTGCTCACTGCGCAGCTGCTCCACGGTCCACGCCCGCTGTGGAACTGCCGCCGCCATCTTCCCCCGCCGCCTCTGCTTTACTGAGCCAGCCCGCCTCACTTCTGCGCCGCCCCGCCCCTGGGGCGTGGCGTGGGCTCGCACGGAGCTTGACGGGGCGTGGTCACTGCGCTACCGGGTGGGATTGGTGCCTGTATTTGAGTGACGTCAAGGCCGTGCTATTGAGGGCTTCTTTGTTGAGTGGGTGTTAAAACCCTGCAAAAGTGGCCACGCCGGTCGGCTGCGCAGAAAACGTCCCGCAGTATTATATTCTCGTTTGGACCTCTTGTGGGGCGACCTCTGATGGTAGTGATGTTTACCAGCCACTATCCACACTATTAATTACTATGGCCTGCTATGCCTTAAAGGTCCAGTCTATAACCTGCTTAAAGAAAACAACATTCAGACTCCTAATCTCATTTTTAGCTAGTTACATCCTAATGATTCATCTCTGAATTGGCTCTGTCCTTGTCTATTAGAACAATCCATACCAAGCTAATTCCTTATTAAAGCTCACATAAACGAAACCTAAATACAAACCCCTTTCTTCCTAACGAAAAGCGAAAATTTTGTTCAGAAATTTGAATAAAATAAAGAAGCTGTACTTTAGGTTGCGACTTACTGATGATGGGTGGCATTATTAATGCTTATAGCAGCTACGTGGTGTATTTGTACTTTTCATCAATACAAGAGGGAACAAATTTTGTACATTAAGTCATTAGGTTTCAAGTAGAGAAGCCAGGAATTGCATCCAAGTCCAGGTAGGCTATAACTAACGGTAGAGTAATCGCACATCTAAATTCACTGCTCTAAATCTGTAGTAAAGATGAAATAGTGGAACTTCAGAATACCTTTTATTAATTTTCTAACGAATAACGGGACCAGCCTACATTCACTTTCCTTTGAATAGTAAATTGTTAGAATAATGGCTTGCCAATCCCAACACAGTGAAACGATCAGGCAGTTTTCTCAGTCTAGAGAGAGGAATAAGATATATCCTTAATTTTATCCACGCTATTTTGATTTTCACCACATCACCTGACTTAAGTGCTCAATAACGTTAACTTCACAAAATTATGAGCATTCCATTGTCTCCGGGATCTCAAGGTCATTTATTTTAATCATTGTAAACGGTATCACGTTCGCAATGACTCGCAGACACCTAATCGAGGGAAACGGAACTCAAATTCAGAGTCTGCTAAAACTGTGAAGGGGACTAAATTTAGAGCAACTCCTTAGCAATGCGCATGCGTCTCCAGGAGGTCATGGAGTATTTCCGGAAAGCAAGCCAATCGTACTCCCAACGCAAACTCAGCGGCGGCATTTTCAACTGGATGCCTAGCTGTGGTTCCGCCCTCTGGTTCCTTAGCTTTGTATGCAGGAAACTGATGGAGCTCGGAACTGAGCGGGTAAAACCGCTGTGGATCTCGGTTCCTGAAATAAGCTTTTGGTGGACTTCAGCCTCATGAGTGGACGGCAAAGAACGCTTTTCCAGACGTGGGGCTCAAGCGTTTCCCGATCGGTTGGGACTCCTAGTTGCAGCTCCGGAACTGAACGGCCTCAGGCCTGCTCAGAGGCTCATTTATCTGCCGCGGCTGCGTCTCAGCCGGAGTCGGACGATGATGTGTTACTAGTCGCAGTGTACGAGGCTGAGCGGCAGCTGAGTCTAGAGAATGGCGGGTTCTGCACCTCAGCGGGTGCCCTGTGGATCTACCCCACTAATTACCCTGTGCGGGACTACCAGCTGCGCATCTCCAGGACCGCTCTGTTCTGCAACACTTTGGTGTGTCTTCCTACCGGGCTGGGAAAGACCTTTATTGCCGCCGTGGTCATGTACAATTTCTACCGCTGGTTTCCTTCCGGCAAGGTTGTTTTTATGGCCCCCACGAAACCCTTGGTGACACAGCAGATCGAGGCTTGCTACCAGGTGATGGGTATCCCACAGTCCCACATGGCCGAAATGACAGGTATTTGAGAAAGGATGGGTTGATTTGAAAATAAGAGCTTTATTTCTAGGGATGAACATACGTTGTGGTGGAAATAGAGCTAAAGAAATTCCTGATGCATGTGGAATACTTACTAGATCCAAATATTCTCATCTTACATTCTTTCGGAATGTGGTAGGCCCAGCACTGATGAACAGGATTGTTTATTAAACCTTCAGAGAATCCCTGTGGTTTGTCAGTATTTTGAAGCATTCGTGTATTATATCCCTTGGGCATTCTTACTAAGAATGATTTCCCAATTGAAGAATTTGCTTCGCTTCTAACATTATGCCATTTTGCAGGAATTATAAGGACAGTCTATTTAAATGATGCTCTTTGACATTTGGGGCAAATTGGAGATTTAACATGTAGCATTTCAATGAGTTGTTACATTGTTCTCCACTTAAGCACATTCCTAAAGCATGATTACATTTTGAAGATAGGCTAGACTGTTTTTGTTTTAAAAATATCAGTCTGGGGCTGGGGATATAGCTCAGTTGGTAGAGTGCTTGCCTAGCATGCACAAGGCCCTGGGTTCAATCCCTAGCACCACAAAAACAAACAAACAAACAAACAAAAAAAAACAGTCTGGAGTTTAAAATATAGACTTTCACTTTATTTACAGGTTCCACTCAAGCTTTCACCAGGAAGGAAATATGGTGCAGTAAGAGAGTCCTTTTTCTTACACCTCAGATCATGGTAAATGACCTTACTAGAGGAGCTTGTCCTGCTGCTGATATAAAGTGTCTAGTTGTTGATGAAGCTCATAAGGCTCTTGGAAACTATGCTTATTGTCAGGTAATAATTTTGTAAAATAATATTTAGTAGTTTACCCATATTGTTAAGGAGTATTTTGGGGGATAGTTATTAGTAGTGGAACTTACTGATGGTACTCTAAAAGCCTTAGATTTATTTATGATCTCAACAAATGGTGATTGTAAATAATTTTCCTTCTCCACTCAAATACCTCTACTCTCATTTTTTTTTTTTTTTAAACATTAACAAGACCACTAGCGTGAGATGTGGATTTTGAGAGCCTGGTTATGGTTGGGGTAGTGATTTAACGTAGGAGATGGGTGATAAATTACATGCATGTATGATTATGTCAAAATGAACCCAACTTTTAGGCATAAAGTAACGCACTAGTTAAAAAGTAAATAGATAAAACATAAAGTAGAATCTTCATAGTGTTTGGAAACTAAGCTAATCCAAAGATTGGTAGTAGATTTGTGGGGCCATTCTTTGGCAACTGGATAGGATAATACTTAACATCATTTTTCTAAGGATTAAAAAACATAATGTATGCAGAATGCCTAACAGTGCCTTCCACTTGAGTACTATAGGGATATAAAGTATAAAGGTGGAAATGGTGGAATATGGTTGTAAAAGTTATTCATCTCTTTCACTAAATGGAATTAACCTTCTATTTACCTCTTTTATTGAGGAAACTTTACTTCTTCTATTCTGCTTAAGGACCACATTGTGAAGGCATTTGATAGTTTGAAAGCACTTAATAGGCCACTGGGGATATAAATGGTAGATACTCATTAAAAAATGTTTAGCTGAGGTGATATAATTTGTGAGATTGGAGGGGTGAAGGCTAAAGGCAGAGTATCTGATGTGAGATAGGAGGAAAGTAGGATAATTCCCCGGTTTCTGACTTGGAGAACTGAATATGTGAAAGTTCTGGAGGCAGAGCAGATTTAGGTGAGCATGGAAAGCTCTTGAGTGCCATCTTAAATGCATTGAGTTTGGAGGTGTCTCAGAAAAATCCATGTATAAGATATTCATTAGACACTAGGTGATAATATGGATCTCAGTGGAGAGTTTTGAGCTAGAAGTATTTGGGAATTATCAGCATCTAGGTAGTAACTAAACTTTTTGTAATAGCTGCCAATATTAGGAAGAGGGTCTAGAGTAAGAATAACAAAGGGAAAAATTAGAGAAAGTTAACGTCATTTAATGTGAAAACATGATTTCACCTGCTATTTTATGAATTTGTAGTTTCCTTGCAGACTTTGTTATTGTACTCTATTTCTAATATCCTGAGGAAAACCCTCATCTTTCTTATATTTGATCTTTTAAAATATATCCAGGAGGGCTGGGGATGTGGCTCAAGCGGTAGCAAGCGCGTGCGGCCCGGGTTCGATCCTCAGCACCACATACCAACAAAGATGTTGTGTCCGCCGAGAACTAGAAAATAAATATTAAAATTTCTCTCTCTCTCTCTCTCTCTCTCTCTCTCTCTCTCTCCCTCCCTCTCTCTCCTCTCTCACTCTCTCTTTAAACAAACAAAAAGAAATATATCCAGGAAATGTATATGTCTTTTCAATTATGTATTGAGATTTCCACTTTATAGGGATATTTTAAAAAATTGTTATAATTATATGGGATTAATTTTGTAAGTTATATTTAACTTATTTATTTTCAAAAAATTTCTAGGCATTAGGTTTTTTTTCAAACTGCCAGCTTTATGATTTTATTGCATACAATCAAACATGGATTTGAATTTGTTAATAACCAAATAGTCCTGAGTTTATGCTACGCAAAGATTCCAGAGTTAATTTGCAATAGGCGCAACAGCTCCATGAAGCATGTAGCTTCCTATGTTAAGAAAACACAGCACCATTTCCTCTTTTCCAAGATGACTTAAGAATCCCTCTTGATAAGAAGCAATGTATTTGGCCTATTTTTCATGTGTAACAATTTTGGAAAGTCTGTTGGTACATGTGGCATATAACAATAAAACTATTTCATTCTGAACTGCCAGAACTGGTTTATAATCTGAAAGAACATTTTGAATTCTGGCTATCATAGAAAAGGATTTTTAAAAGACACTAATCCAACAAGTGATCTGTTTAGATCATCTTTCTTGTTGCATTTTTTATCCTTCAGTGATATCTGAGGACATCACTTATAACTTATCACTTCTGGCACCAAGGATATTTGTGTTCCAACAGTTTTTTTTTGGGGGGGGGGTCATGCTGGTGATTGAACCTAGGAGGCCTTACATATGCTAAACAAGTGCTCTGCTACTAAACTACATCAGTTCTTAATTAGAATATTTCTACTTAGGTCTCTGTTGAGTATAATGTTATTTCTTCATATGTAATCTGGGTTATGTTAAAAATTTCATAAATAATATTACTGAGTCTTAATCAGGATTCAGAATGAGTCTCATTAAACCTAAATCATTTGCTTTTCAGATAATAGACAAGTGGTAGTTCCACTCTGAACTATCACTGCCATTGGAATAATGATAATAGACTAGATAGAACAACTTTATTTAGCAGAACTACTATTATTTTTGCATTGGACTGATGAAATTAAAGAATTTTTTTTTTTTTTTTTTTTAGGTTGTAAGAGAACTGGTCAAGTACACAAATCACTTTAGAATCTTGGCTCTTAGTGCCACACCAGGTAGTGATATGAAGGTAAGTAAAATGTTTTTCCATTTATTAACATTTAAGAAAATAAGAATTTCTGTATGGGGCCAGATCATTTTTCCATTCTAATATTTATATAGTCTGACTTTAGTGTCGTCTCTAACAGGCCTAACTTTTCTTCTATGTTTGTAGGCATTTCTTTAAATCAGGTTATTTATTTATTTATTTTTTGTTTGAGATGGGGTCTGGCTGTGTTGCTCAAGCTGGGCAACAAACAATCTTCCTGCTTTATCTTCTAGATCAACTGGTACTACTGGTATGTGTTACTGTACCCACAAGATTAGTACTTTTCTGAATTAAGTGTGCATAAGAATCACCTAAAGCTATTTGTTAAAAATACTGAATTTTTCAATAGTAGCATTTATTTGTTTTGGTTTTTTTTTTTTTTTTTTTTTTTTTTGGTTCCAGGGATTGAACCCACTGAGCCACATCCCCATCCCTTTTTTTACATTTTATTAGAGACAATGTCTTGCTGAGTTGCTCAGGGCCTCACTAAATTGCTGAGGCTGGCTTTGAACTTTCAATCCTCCTACCTCAGCTTCCTGAGTTGCTGGGATTACAGGTGTGTGCCACTGCACCTGGCTTAATAGTGTATTTAAAAAAATTGTTAGTGTGTTTAGTTCTTTTCAATTAAAGCATAACTTTGCAATGACTTCAGATGTCCAAAAAATTTGCCCAAATTGCAGTTTTTATAACTCCCTTAATTAGCCTCCCCAATGTTAGCATTTATATAAGTATAGTACAGTTATCAAATAAAATTAACATTAATATGTTAGTAATTAATCTGCCAGTCTTATTCAAATTTTGGCCGTTTTTTACAACCATTTCTTTTTCTGCTCCAGGATACAGTCTAGGATCTCACATTACATTGGATTGTCATATCTCCTTACTCCTTTCCAATCTTTTATAATTCTTTAGTCTTTTCTTGTCTTCCATGATCTCCATGCTGTTGTATAGTAGGTACTAGTTATTTTGTAGAATATTATTCAATTTGGGTTTGTCTGATATTTCTCATGATGGAGTAAGGTTTTACATTTTTGTGAGAATATTCTAGAAGTGATGTTGTACTTTCTCAGTGTATAAGGGAACACATGATATTGATTTGTCTTATTAGTGATGCTACTAATCCTGACTTGGGTAAGATGATGTTTTTGGGTTTCTCAATTGTAAAATTAATTTTCCCCTTTGTGATTAATAAATATCTTGTGGGGGAGATATTTCGAGACTATGTAAATATCCTGTTTTACATCTACCTAAGGTTTTCACTGCTAACGATTACTTCTGTGGTGTTTGCTTAATCATTGGTTCTTTTTTCCATGTCTTTTACATTCTTACTTTGAATTCTATAATGAAGAGTTGTATTTTTTCTCCTCCAATTATAATTATTTTAGTTCTTTATTTATATCCACATAGACTAATGGATATTTATTCTATGTACTACAATCCAACACTCTTTTTAAAAAAATTGTTTTTGGGGGGGCTGGGGATGTGGCTCAAGCGGTAGCGCGCTTGCCTGGCATGCGTGCGGCCCTGGTTCTATCCTCAGCACCACATACAAAGATGTTGTGTCTGCCGAAAACTAAAAAGTAAATATTAAAAAAATTTCTCTCTCTCTCTCTCTCTCTCTCTCTCTTAAAAAAAAATTGTAGTTGTTGATGAACAGAAACTATTTTACTTGTTTATTTTTATGTGCTGCTGAGGATTGAACCCAGTGCCTCATATATGCTAGGCAAGCACTCTGTGCTGAGCTATAGGCCCAGCCCCTACAATTCTACACTATTAATAGCAGTTTTGTTTTTCAGATTGTTTCAGCTTTGGCTATTGGGAGCTCCTTCAAGATGGCTCCTGTGTCTTTTAGACATGCTTCTTTCCCACTAGTTAAAGTGCGTCCTAACTTTCTGGCATCACACGATATTTTATTTTAGTATTTTTCCTGTCTCAGCCATGGAATCAACCATTTCTCTTCAGAGCTCTTGTTTCCTTTATTTGGAGAATGATAAAATTGCAGATTTTTCTTTGGTAATGGGGTTGAACTAGGCCTTTGTACTTGTTAAGCACACTTTTTACTCTGAGCCATATCTCAGCCCCTAAGATGCAGAATTTTGAGCCGTATTCTATATTATCTTGGTTGTAGTACTTCTAAATGGTCTTCTATTGTACCCCTGCCATGCTGAAAGACTTTTCCTGTCCGTAGCCTTGATAATGTTTTTAGAAATTTCTTTTACCCCTTGTTTAAATATGCTTAATTGTTTTTCAGTCAGATACTAAATCTCTGCTTAAATTTCATTCCTTTAAGAAAGATCCACTTTAAGCTATCAAAAATCAGCTTTCTCTATCTTGTTATTTTTTCTTAGACATTTTTCATAGCCTCTCATTCTTTTGCCCATTTTTTTTGTTTGTGTATTCCACTAAAATGTCAGCTACATGAATGTAGTGGTTATGACTATTCTATTTTTAGTTCTATTACTAATTTAGTGGCTGGCCTGTGGGATTACTTGAACGTTGGTCGAATTAATGATTTATTGAAAATATTGAAATTTAATTTTATGAAATAGTAATAAATGCACTCTAGATTTTGAATGTATATAGATCCTCAGTAACTGCAGTGTACTATTTTAGGCAGTGTGGTAGGTGTTGTGAATACAAAGGTGACTTGAAATATGATTCTTATCCTAGGGTAGTTTTTACTTAAACTAAGCCCCTGAGGCATTCTAGTTTTAAAAAAAGAGTACCTAATTTCTAGACACTTTCAGGATCCCTTTTCTTTTGTTTCTTTCTTTCTTTATGACTTTTAAATCACATTTTCTGTGTTATAGTCTTCTGATGTTGTAGTTGCTTGTACCTAAACGTTATATCTTTTTTGCTCCAGTTCCCTGGTTTAATAATTGAGTTCCATTATATGCTTTAGATGAATGAAGTTTAGCCCAGAAATATATTCACAGCACTTACATTAATTTAAATGAAAAATTTCTACTAATTTATTAAAAGTTGATATAGTATATACCTTCCATCTCAACAAGTCCATTTATAAACTATTCCTAAGATACATTGGTTTCCTCTAATAGTTCTCTCTGCTTTTCCCATAAAAATATCAGTAGAAAAAAAGAATTATGCCAGGTAATGAGGAAACCTGTGTTCTAATTCTGGCTCTGAAATTGACTCTGTTTTATAAGCTTTTGGGGATTTAGTTTGCTAATCTACAACTTTGGTTTTGTCTAAAACTTTTTTTTTTTTCCATTTGGAAAGTGCCAAAATACATTTGAGGAACTTGTTGGATATTTACTAATATTCTTATTTCTTGGATGCTTGGCTTGAAAGGTTGTGGGGGGAAAAGATGTTCAAAAGTATTTTCCCTTGTTGTGGTACTTGTGATATACTTGGTTAATAGGCTCGTCTTTTTTCTTTTCTCTTTCAAATTTAATGATATGAATTTCTAGTGCTTCTTTCAACATTTTATTGCTATTTTATTAGTAAGTTAAACCCCCCAAATTTAATGTGATATAATTTATAATCATACTTGATTGATTTTACATAGGCAGTGCAACAGGTTATTACCAATCTACTAATTGGTCAAATAGAGCTTCGTTCTGAAGATTCTCCAGATATTTTGCCATACTCTCATGAAAGGCGAGTAGAAAAGCTTGTTGTTCCCCTTGGTGAAAAACTTGTATCCATTCAAAAGACATATATCCAGGTAAGCCGTTTTTAATCACAATTCGGGTTTTTTGTTTTGGGTTTTTTTTGGGTGCCATGGATTGAGCTCAGAGGCATTCAACCACTGAGCCACATTTCCAGCCCTATTTTGTATTTTATTTAGAGACAGGGACTTACTGAGTTGCTTAGTGCCTGGCTTTTGCTGAGTCTGTCTTTGAACTCAGGATCCTCCTGCCTCAGCCTCCCAAGCCACTGGGATTACAGGCATGCGTCACTGTGCCCGGCTACAATTTGGGTTTTGATGGATGAACTGGTATTTCAGAATTTGGTTGTGAGATATACAGTATCTCATTGTATATAATTAACATGTGAGAAATTTTTTTGGAATGAGCACCATGTTTTATATGTGCTAACCAAGTATTATGTTAAAGGGAAACATAAGAGACCATTTCTAAAGCTAATTGTAGCTTTTTTTTTTTTTCTCTCTTTTCTTTTTTTCTTGTTGTACTGAGGATTGAACTTGGGACCTCACACATGCTAGGCAAGTGCTCTACCACTGAACTACAATCTCAGCCTCCAGGTTTTTTTTTTTTAATATTTATTTTTTTAGTTGTACACAATATCTTTATTTTGTTTATTTATTTTTATGTGGTGCTGAGGATCGAACCCAGGGCCTCACATGTGCTAGGCGAGCGCTTTACCGCTAAACTACAACTCCAGCCCCAGGTTTATTTTTTTAAGTAAATATTTTAACTTTAGTATGAAACACAGACCTATCTAAAGAGCAGTCTACACAAAACTTAAGTGAGTTGTTGAGTGAATTTTCACAAAGTGAACATACCCAGAATCAGCCAGAAGTTTCCTTGTAATGAGGTATATTTTTAATATTTTTCATCCTGATCCTTTGTATAACAGTTCTCAAGTGAAAATGATTTTGCCCATTTGGTGACATGGCAATGTCCTGACATGGATTGGGTTGTTTTGGGTTGTTATAACTGGAAGCCACTAAACATCCTATAATGGACAGGATAACCACCTTATAATGAAGAAATTTCTGGCTCCCAAGTATCAATATTGTAGCTGTTGAAAAGTTGCTTAGACAGTTGTTACTTTAAATAGGAGAAATCTGAGGTAAGGCATTGTTTTTCTGTAGTTCATAATTAGTCTCATAGTAGGAGAACAACATGTTTTCACATTTACATAGGCAAGGATTAAAGGTGGCTGCAATTTTTTGCCACTTCTTGCCCTGAGAGATAAGATAAAATTTCCCTTCTCTTTTTTTTTTTTTTTTAAAGAGAGAGTGAGAGAGGAGAGAGAGAGAGAGAATTTTTTTAATATTTATTTTTTAGTTCTCGGCGGACACAACATCTTTGTTGGTATGTGGTGCTGAGGATCGAACCCGGGCCGCACGCATGCCAGGCGAGCGCGCTACCGCTTGAGCCACATCCCCAGACCCCTTCTCTTAAATCTAGGCTGGCCCTGTGACTGACCTATATAGAATGGGATGACCAAGTTAGCCATAACCAGTCTCAAGTTAATCATTTTGAGAGGAAAGCAGGAGCAAGTCGTTAGGTAAAATCAAGAATCCAAATATATGGCTTCAGTCAAATTACTTCTTGTTGCCAGTTGTCTGAGACACCAGACATCAAGGAACTGAGACAAGCGTTCCCTATTATTGCTGTCTCTAGGTTTTTGTTGTTGTTGTTGTTGTTTGTTTTGTTATCAGGGGTTAAACCCCAGGAAGGTTAATCACTAAGCCACATCCCCATTCCTTTTTTTTTGGAAGTTGTAGATGGACAGAATACCTTTATTTTATTTATTTTTATTTTTATTTTTAAATATTTTTTAGTTGCAGTTGGACACAATACCTTTATTTTATTTATATATTTTTATGTGGTGCCAAGGATCGAACTTAGGGCCTCAAACATGCTAGGCAGGTGCTCTACCGCTGAGCCACAACCCCAGCCCATTATTTATTTTTATGTGGTGCTGAGGATTGAACCCAGTGCCTCACGCCAAGTAGGCCAGAGCTCTGCCACTAAGCTACAGCCTCAGCCCCCCAGTCCTTTTTATTTTTTATTTTGAGACAGGATCTTACTAAGTTGTTTAGGGCCTTGCTGAGTTACTGAGCTGGCCTTGAACTTGTGATCCTCTATCTCAGCCTCCAGAATCACTGGGATTACAGGTGTGTACCACCTGCGTGGCTAGAGTACTTGTTTAGGCAATGTGATTAGAAATGCTGGAAGGGAAGAAGAGAAATCTACTAATATAACTATTTTATGAAATAAAAATTAGGCAAAATTTAAACAATTACATATTGTTGTAGTAGGTCTTCATTTGAAAATCTCTTTTTCTTCAGTGTGCCATAAGCTTATCTTGGTCTGCTATTTCTTTTCTGGAATGCTCTATCTTGAAAACTCACAAGGTGGACATACCTCATTATTCACATGGCAACTCAAATATTTTGTATTCATAGATTCTGGAGCATAATTGTGTTTTAGAGTCTTAAGAGCCTTTATCATTATCAATATTACCTACTTTAATTTTTCAGTTTTTTTTCCCTCTCTAGTATTGGGGATTCAACTTACAGCTTTGAGTATGTCAGGCAAGCACTCGACCACTGAACTATGTCTCCAGACCTGTCTCTGTTTACTTCTTCTTCTTCTTTTTTTTTTAATTTATTTTTTAGTTTTAGGTGGACACAATATCATTATTTTTTTTTTAATGTGGTGCTGAGGATCGAACGCAGTGCCTTATGCATGCCAGACGAGCACGCTACCATTTGAGCCACATCCAGAGTCCTCTGTTTACTTCTTTATTTTTGCTTCCATCCACCC
Organism: Urocitellus parryii; assembly: GCF_045843805.1. Lineage (NCBI taxonomy): Eukaryota > Metazoa > Chordata > Mammalia > Rodentia > Sciuridae > Urocitellus > Urocitellus parryii. The sequence goes on from NC_135536.1 coordinate 56,087,524, forward strand.
TTTACTTCTTTATTCTTTGCTTCCTTCCACTGAAATGTAAACTACATGGGAACAGCAACTTTTTTCCTTTTATATAGGGGGTTTAACGCAGGGGTACTTTACCACAGAGCTACATCAACAGTCCTTTTAGTTTTAATTTTGTGACACAGTCTCACTAACTTGCTGAGGTTGACCTTGAATTTATGATCCTCCTGCCTTAAGCTGAATCACTGTTATTATAGGATTTGCCTGGCAGCAAATTAAGCACACAATTTACAACAATGCTTTTTATGTAATAAATGCTTAATAAATATTTTTGAAAGAGTAAATCAATGAGTGAAACTAAATATACTCAAGACATTTCAGTTTGTTTAGTAGGCTACAAATATTTTTTGAAGTTATGTGGTATACTTTGTTCTGGGCACTGATGATGCAACAGTGAAGAAGTCCAAGGCCCTCCTTTTGTGGTACTTAGAGTGTGTGTAGGTTGACAAGGAGATGAGTAAATAAATAAATATGTTCTTAAAATGTAGCTGACAAAGTAATTCCTTATGTTGACTTGTGGATATTATCTGGGGTTGCATGTCAAGTACTTCTAAATTTTGTTATCTTTGCTGGGTTTACTTAAAAATTCATTTAAAGACAAACTATTAAACTTATAGTTCCTATTTTAATATATGGTAAAATGATTGTATTTGAAAAAGGACTTTAAAATAAACTTACACTAATTTTATTATTATTTTTAATTTATAGATTTTGGAAGCATTTGCCAGTTCTTTGATTCAGAAGAATGTTTTGAAGAAAAGGGATATTCCCAATCTAACAAAATACCAGATAATTCTGGCAAGAGATCAATTTAGGAAAAATCCATCTCCAAATATTGTAGTAAGTATTTTAAAATAAATTTTGATGATTGATTTAATTTTTGCTCAGAGCCAGGATAAAATGTAAATGATGAGTTTTAAGCATAGAAGGACTTAGATATGATTTATAGTTTATAAAAGTCTAACAAGAATACAATTTAATGATTTGAATTAAGATAAATTTATCTTTTAACTTTTAATAAAAAATTGATCTTTAAGTCCATTTCTATTTTGTAAAGTCATTGAGACCCAGAGCATTTAGTCTTAACTTTTTTTTTTTTTTTTTTTTTTTTTTTTGGTGGTGTTGGGGATTAAATCCAGGGCCTTGTGCCTGTGAGACAAACACTCTACCAACTGAGCTATATCCCCAGCCCTAGTCTTATCCTTTTATTTATTTATTTATTTGTATAGTTGGAGATGGATAGCATGCCTTTATTTTATTTGTTTATTTTTATGTGGTGCTAAGAATTGAACCCAGTGCCTCACATGTGCTGGGCAAGCACTCTGCCACTGAGCTACAGCCCCAGTCCTAGTATTACTCTTTTTTTTTTTTTTTAAGAGAGATTGAGAGAGGAGAGAGAGAGAGAGAATTTTTAATATTTATTTTTTAGTTCTCGGCGGACACAACATCTTTGTTGGTATGTGGTGCTGAGGATCGAACCCGGGTCGCACGCATGCAAGGCGAGAGCTCTACCGCTTGAGCCACATCCCCAGCCCCTAGTATTACTCTTAATACTAGTGTTATAGGGACAAACAAGGCAAGGCACGGAAGATAGCAGGAAACAGTTTTATTTGGCTTCAGCCAGGTTCAGAGGGCACAGCTTTTGCTGTAATCAATCTCCTGAAACCCGAGTTCAGGGAGTTTCAGAGTTTTATACCCAGCATGTAAGAGGAGGGGCTCAGAAGTTCAAAGTCTGCAGAAGTTCACATAAAAGCAGCTTTATCTTTCACTGTTCTGGGCAAGTTAACTCTTCAAGGACAACACCTGAGAAGGGGAGAGCTTCTCCCTTTCTATTTTTCCCCTGCCGGCTGTTACCAGGAGCCCATTTGTAACTTATCTTAAAAATGTAGACATCTCTGAAGCCCAACTCAAGGCCAGAGGCCTTGTTTGCACATTTCTTCAAAGTACTATACTGGATACATTTGTGAAAAACTAGTAAGGGGGTGTCCAGCACCTGGAGTGCTGGTATCTTCTCAGCCAGTGGCCAAGTAAAACAGGGCGACACGAAAATAGGAAGTCTATCTACATTGGACTCTTTCTCAGAGACTCTTTTGCTGACAGTCCTAAAATCAGCCATAGTGGAGAAAGGGGGTGCCATTTCACTAGCAGTTGGAGAAAATATCACAGCAAGTTTCTTTTTCCTAATCTTCATAGGAAAAAAAGTAGATGAATAGAAAAATATCCATCAAGCTAGGTTCATAGTCAGAGAGGCTGACCGGCCTGAGAAGGCAATGAGTCATTCTCGAACTGGGAGGTGATTCATATGCAAAAGAACAGAACCAATTAAAAGAAGGCAGTGTTGTGTACCCGAAATCTCAGCAACTTGGGACACTAAGGCAGGAGGATCATAAATTTGAGGCAAGCCTGGGCAACTTCCTAACAAGACCCTCAGCAAACTAGTGAGATCCTGTTTCAAAGTTAAAATTAAAAAGTTCTCCTGGATTCAGTCCCCAGTATCAAAAAATAAAGGATCATTTTCTGTGAAATTTTAGCGTGTTATATAAAACTTTAATAAAAAGGTTTTAATTTCTGCTAGGAGTTCAAAGTTCATTGAAATTTTAAATAATGCTTTTATAACTGTTGAACTTGATCTTATTGGTAAGGGTTTATATTTTATAGAAAGGTGGATTTGCTTTTTTTAGGTTAATTAGGGTGCCATTTTAGGCTTTATTGCTGCCCTGGGAACATTTTAAAATGACTGTCACTAATGTTAAATATTTCTAAAAATGTAAGGTAAAACAGTTTTCATCTTGAATAAAGTAAAATAACTAAAATATATTCTTAGTGGACTTCTTTTAAAACTCTCTTATGTGAGTACACCTGCTGCACACTCCCATGAAAAGAATGTATGCTACATTTTTCCACAAGGGTAAGTACTGATTGAAGTATAAGGCCTATTGACCAAATTTCCTGGATTTAAGTACTAACTCTGCTACTTATCACCTTTTTGAGCTTTTGTTTGGGTAATATACTTAGAACAGTGTTTAGTGCTCTGTGTCAGATATTCTGATGACATGTATACCTGGTATTAAGCCTTGGTGTTCAACAGTCTGATTAAACATTTGTCCTTTTGCTGATAACTTTCATGAGGATAGGTCCAGGACTGACATGTCCATTTCTGTTGTATCTCATATATCCAGCTTAGTGCATATTGTAGGTACTTAATAAATTGTCTTTGTTATTATTATTACTTTTTGGTCCTGGGATTGAACCCTGAGGTGATTTATCACTGGTCTATACCCAGACCCTTTTATATTTTATTTTGAGACAGGGTCTCAGTATCAGTTTGGGAGGCTGAGACAGGAGAATCACAAGTTCAAGACCGGCCTCAGCAACTTATCGGGATGATTTCAAAAAAAAAAAAAGGACTGGGGATGTAGAACACCTCTCGGTACAACTCCAGCATAGAATATTTAAAAAAATAAATAAATAAATAGAAAGGACATGAATCTATAAAGGACTAGTAATTTACCTATAAAGAGAAATAATACTATAAATGTTTTTCTCTCTGTTTTTCTTTAAAATGTAAAGTTTTCAGTTGAATTAAAGACAAAAGTAAGGGGGCAGATATTATATGGAAACTTCAGATTTCATATGGAAAGTGTACTTTTCTGTACAATGCTGTTTAATAGAACCAGTAAATGTTAGTCTAGCATGGAATAATTATTATGATCATTTAAATTTTATTATAAATGATATACTGACTGTTGGCCTGATAACTTAGGCATGGAGGATATATCTTCATTTCTTTGTTTAAGTGTGATATGTGTTTGTTTTTCTAGGGAAAACAACAAGGCATAATTGAGGGAGAGTTTGCCATTTGTATTAGTTTATATCACGGTTATGAATTATTGCAGCAAATGGGAATGAGATCATTATATTTCTTCCTTTGTGGAATTATGGATGGAACAAAAGGTAAATTATATAAAATTATTTAAAGAAATAATGCACGTGTCATTTTGGTTAAAGACAAATTAAACCAATTTGAGTGTCTTAAAAATGCTTTATTCTTAAAACCAGGGGGCTAGTTATGTAATAAATGGCTGTATTTGTTTTTGAAAATTACTGAAAAAGGAAAGTAATTTATTAATATATATGTGAATGTGGAATTGGAAAAAGTTGCTGACTTTCTTTTGCTTTTTTTTTTTTTAAAGAGAGAGAGAGAGAGAGAATTTCAATATTTATTTTTTATTTTTTTTTAGTTTTCGGCAGACACAACATCCCTGCCTACATGCGGTGCTGAGGATCGAACCCAGGCCGCATGCAAGCTAGGCGAGCGCGCTACCGCTTGAACCACATCCCCAGCCCAAAAGTTGCTGACTTTCATGTTTAAATTTGATAAGGTTGAGGCTGGGGGTAGTGGCTCAGCAGTAAAGTGCTCGCCTAGCACGTGTGAGGCCCTGGGTTCGATCCTCAGCACCACATATAAATAACAAAAAATAAAAAGATATGTGTCCAACTACAACTAAAAAATAAATATTTAAAAGTAAATAAATAAATAAATTTGATGAGGTCATTGTTTTAAAATTTGCATTCAATGTTGAAGTTTAGTTTTTTAATAAATAATAAATCTGACTAGATTGCTATTAAGTTTATTTGTAAATTTTTTTCTAAATTTTAAAGGAATGACACGGGCCAAAAATGAGCTTAGTCGAAATGAGGACTTCATGAAACTCTATAATCATCTAGAGAGCATATTTGCACATATGTGTGATACTTCAGCAAGTGACGTTTCTGCTATCCAAAAAGGTCTGATTTAAAACAAAAATTATATATTGGTTTACCAGGAATGGTGGTACATGCCTGTAGTCCCAGCTACTTGAGAAGCTGAGGCATGAGAATTGCATTAGCCCAGGTTATGTAACACAGCAAGACCATGTCTCAGTATAAAAAACCAGTAATCATTCATTTATATATATATATATATATATATATATATATATATATAAATAAAATGTTTAAAATTAGTTTATAAATTAATAAATATATGTTTAAAATTAATTTTGAAATTTTGCTCTGTTGATGTAAACGTCTATTTGTATTTATATAACAACAGGTTTAAAGATTTTATTCTGTTAGAATTAATGTAGTCAGCAGTATACATAATAGATATTAGTAGTGGTTACTAATAGTGAAAATTCTCAGAACTGCCAAAAATTGATTTAGAGTTTGACTAAATATGTACTCTTTCCCCTTTTTCAATTTGGATTCTCTTTTAGAATATAAGTTTCATAAAAATTCCAATATTTTCTTCTGATATGCTTATGTGCTATGTAGATGCTACTTACTGTTTAAAATGAGGATGTAGCTCAGCAGTACAGAACTTAGATAGCATGCTTGATTCTCTGGGTTCAATCTCTGGTACCACTAAAAAAAAAAAAGGAAAATTTTAGCATATGTAATTTGAAAAGGATATCTTCATACACATTAGAATAATTAATATGGAAAAATACTAAGAGAATGTTGATTTTTTTTCCCCCCCACAGGAGATAAAGATAAAAAGTTTTTCTATAGTCATCCAAAGTTAAAGAAATTAGAAGAAGTTGTAGTTGAACACTTCAGATCATGGAATGGTAGGTAATAATTTATGGTTCAAGGAAAGTTTTGAAAGAACTAAAACTAAATTTGAAGTTGTACTAACTTTTCTTGAAGAAGGTGGATTTTTAATTAAAAGCTCTGAGAAAGTTTGGAAGGGTGGGAGTAAGGGAAATGGTGGGAATGTTAATTAATTATTCTATGAAAAAATTCAGTTTGGTGCAACACAGGGGAAGAAGGCAATGAAACTTTGTATAATATAGTGGCAGGGAAATGTGAAGTAGGAAAGAAGAGAGAGAAAGAGAGGGAACATCATGGATGAGAGTTATTTTATAGGGCAACTAGAGAAGACCTGCCTCTAGAGTGATAGTGGAGCAAACCTTCAGAATTTCTGGGGGAGGATCATTCCAGGCAGAGTATAGCAGATTCAAAGATCTTGAGGCAGTAGGGTGCTTGGTATGATGATTAAGGACTAGTAAGCAGACCAATGTGGCTATAGTGGTGTGAATGAGGATGAGAGTGGTATAGGTGAGAGGTAGCAAAGGCTAGATCATGCATGCATGGCTGGTAGGCCAACTCAAAACTTGGTTTTTTAATCTATGGCTGTTGATGGTTTTTGAAACCATCACTAGCAGCAAAGAACAGTAAGGATAAATATGTAAGGTAGCACATATGTTTATTAGCTTGATTTAACCGTTCAAAAATGTATGTGTGTATGTATATATACATATGTATATAAAATGTATATCATAAATGTATTTTCACTTATTAAAAAATACAAGAACAACATAGAGAGGAAAGAGCAAACATGTTAAGATGTTTCTGAGTCATCCAAGTAGAAATGTCAAGTAAGCACTGGACAAATAAATCTGGATTTCAGAAGAATGGTCTGGGCTACTTTTATGTATTTGCATATATATGAATAAATTTTGGAGTCATCAGCATAAAGATAATATTTAAAGTTTCAGGGATGGATGTGATCACCAGGAAGATAGTTTGGAGACAGAAGAGGGTCCAGAATGGTGTCCTGAAGAATAACAGCATTTAGAGTTCAGAGAAAGAAAGCTACCAAGGATCTTGAGGAGGAAACCAAGTGAAGTATGATAGAAGCTGAGGGAAGAGACTATATTAGTAGGAAAGCGTGAATAATGTTCAGTTTTGTTGAGAAATGTGGTAAAATGAACTGAAAAGTATTCATTGAATTTGGCAATATGAAAGTTGTGGATAGCTTTGGTACAAGGAGCTTCATTGAAATGAGGGTAGAAAGGCAAGCTCCAATAAGTCGGAGATAGGCTTTGTGGTGAAAGTAGCAGTGTATCAGGAGTTAACAGATCCAAAGGCTTGATGCAATGACAATTCAAAGGAGGTTTGTCTAGAATAATTTTACTTGTTACAGCTGCTTACTGCAAGTCCTACTTTTTGCTTATTGTATTTATTGCTTGTATGGATTCTGAACTTGGTTTGTTGCTTAAGTACTATAATTTATATGCATTAGATTAGTCTTTAGGGTTGTAGTGAAGATTAAATTAGTTAATATAAAATATGTGTACTGTAGTCTTTGGCACACATCTGATGGTTAATATAAGTCATAAAAAAGAAAAAAGGGCCAGACGTGTGGCACACACCTGGATTCCCAGCAGCTTGGGAGGCTGAGGCAGGAAGATCAAGAGTTCAAAGCCAGCCTCAGCAAAAGCAAAGTGCTAAGCAACTTAATGAGACTCTGTCTCTAAGGAAAATACAAAATAGGGCTGGAGATGTGGCTCAGTGGTTTAGTGCCCCTGAGTTCAATCCCTACCACTTACAAGTTTTTTTTTACTTATTTTTAAATATACTTCAGAGCGTAACTCCCCACCACAAAAAAAAAAAAAAAAAAGGATTGTAAAAGTCCTAACCAAATTCATAAACAAAAGAGATAATAATAAGCTGTGTGCGGTATAATCCCAGCAGTTTATGAGGCAGGAGGATCACAAGTTCAAGTTCAAGAGCTGGAGATATAGCTCAATTGGTAGAGTGCTTGCCTCACAAGTTCAAGTTCAGCTCCAGCAATTTAATGAGAACTTAAGCAACTTAATGAGACCTAGTCTCAAAATAAAAATAAAAAGATTTGGGGATGTGGCTCAGTAGTAATATGCCTCTGGGTTCAATCCTCAGCATACTCTCTGCCACGGGGGTGGGGGTGGGGTGGGGGTGGGGGTGGGGGGGTGGGGGTGGGGGCGGCGGGGGGGGGCGGCGGGGGGATGGGGGGGATGATAGCCTTTATTGGGCAAAAAGAAATAATCACCAAAACATCCACTCAAGTTGTAATTATGAATCAATTATTATGTGCAAAAAACTATTTTTTACTTCCTGTTAATCATCAATCCTTTTTAAATAAGAAGAAACTAAACCTCAAAGAAATTTAATACCTTTATTTACAATCACCCAGAAAGGAAGTGGCTCAGCCACAAAAATCATGTTCTTATTAGCTTATTTACTGTCTCCCAAGCGTAGAGACATTGGGAACAGCTTTGGAATTGACTGTAGAGTATATTCTGCATTTATGTTTAGGAATTTCAAGTATAGCAGATTTCGGGATGCATGGCCTATATTAAATTAGTCTTTAGTAAACAGAAGGGCTGGTCAAAAGTGATTCTGATAATTCTTGTGTGATTTATTTAGTACTGTGACAGCCAATGAGAAATAGGGCGCCAGCCTTATTAAAAATTGCTAGAAAATATAGCAAAGAATAGTTAAAATATAGTTAAATATTTTTAAAAAAGAATTATTGTTTCTTAGTATATAGTTTCAGACTTGTATTTTGACTAGTTCTTATCTAAATGTTTTTCAGAAACTTTTAATTGAAATATTTTCTGTTATATAGCTCAAAACATCTCCGAAAAGAAATTTGGTGAGACCAGAGTTATGATCTTCTCTTCATTTCGAGATAGTGTTCAAGAAATTGCAGAAATGTTTTTACAGCATCAGCCAATTATTAGGGTAATGACTTTTGTTGGCCATGCTTCAGGGAAAAGCATGAAAGGTTTTACTCAGAAGGAGCAACTGGAGGTAAGTATTTTTGGAGGTGATGAAATAAAAATAAAATTGATTATCTTTGTACTTAAGGTTATTTTTATTTTAATGTACTGGCAATTGACTACTGAAAATAATTTTATAGTAAGAATGTGAATAAAGATTATCTTATTTTGAAAAATCAGGTAGTGTTTTAGTGGTTTTGAAAGTTTTATTATTTTTCATAACCTAAAGTATAATAGTTAATATATTATACTAGGTCCATACAATCTAGGTTGGAATTCTATCACTTACAAGTTTTTTTTACTTATTTTTAAATATACTTCACAGCGTTGTTGTAAGCATTAAGTGATATCTTATTGTAGAGTTCTTAGTAAATGTTTTCTATTTAAGTGACTTTAATAATTTCTTCTAAACCAATAATGAGCTATCTCTTTCATCAGTTACTTAAAAATCTTTTTTTAAAAGAAGGATATTTTAAAATTTATTTATTTTTTTTTAGTTGTCCATGGACCTTATTTTATTTATTTATATGGTTCTGAGAATCGAATCCAGTGCCTCCCACATTCTAGGCATGTGCTTTACCACTGAGCTATAACCCCTGCCCTAAAAATCTTAGGTTAGAGGAAACCATAATGTATTTGAGATAGCCCAGTGCTCTGAATAAGAAGTCATAAATTTAAGAAGTGCTGTGACATTTTGAGGGGGATTTTAGACTATCAATTTTTATAAATCTGTAGGTTTTTGCAGATTAGCTATTTTTAGTCCATATATCAATAGTTACTTATAAATAGATGTGTCTTTAACGTGCAGTTCATTTCAACAGCTCCTTTCTTGATTTTTTACAATAGTAGTTGAGGAATTCCTCTTATTTTAAATTTATTAGACTATTAGACTTGTCTGCACTGTACTCTAAAGAAGCCATTTATGCTTACTAAATATGGTGTGGAAATTTCTTCAGTCTGAAGATAACAACACCTTTATCTGTTGTAACATCAGATTATAAGTAATTTAAAGGGTGTAGACATCTAGTGATTATTGCTAATTTTAACAGTTATATATAAATGAAAAATAAAGTCAAATTTTTTGCCTTGTGGGGGGGGTCAAGCATTTTCAATATTTGAAATCCAATGTCTATTGGAAATATCCAATCTGGTCTTTGCCGGTGTCAATATTACCTGAAGTCACTGTTTCCTGATCTTGTTAGGCCCTGTAAGAAACTTAACTGGGCCGAGTGCGTTGGTGCACACCTGTAATCCCAGGAGTTTGGGAGGTGGAGGCAGGAGGATTGCAAGTTCAAAGCCAGGCTCAGCAATTTAGCGAGGCACTAAGCAACTCAGTGAGACTCTCTCTGTAATAAAATACAAAATAGGGCTAAAGATGTGGCTTAGTAGTCAAGTGCCACTGAGTTCAATTTGAGTGAGTTAGGATTTATTTATTTACATCAATAATCTTTTTATGTAGGCCAAGGTAACAGCTCTTTTTATTATTTCTTTATAATTACTTTCATTACAGCCATTTTATTCTGAAATGGGCTTTTATGCAAATAGTTGTGATTAAATTATCCATTTATTTAAAAACTGATTAGGTCAAGGAGGAACAGTAGAGGCAGATCGTTTAGGGCTCTGTTGGTCATTTCCATTTTATTTAATTATTTATCTTTTTGTGGTGCTGGGGTTTGAACCTAGGGTCTTGTGCATGCGAGGCCAGCACTCTACCAACTGAGCTGTATCCCCAGCCCAGTCATTTCCATTTTAATGATTTCTGTATTTACCCTAAATGAGATGAGAAGAAATCATTGGAGGGTTTGGAGCAGAGGAAGTTAATGATTTTATTTATATTTTGAAAGAATCACCTTGGTAGACACAGGGAGAACAGTTGAGGCTTACTACTATTCAAACTGAAGATATGATGGCTTGAACTAGAGTTGTAGTAGGAAAGCTTGTGAGAAATAATTGAGGTATATTTCAGAAGTCAAACTGACAATATTTATCCACAAATTAGAATAGTATGTGAGATAAAGGAATATTAAGTGTAACTCCTAGGATGATTCCAGATTTTTTTGTCTGAGCAGCTGAGATAACTATCAACTTAGATGGATAGAGTGCAGTAAAAACAGGTTTTGGAGAGAGTATCTGGAGCTTAGTTTTGGATATGTTAATTGTGTCAGGCCTGTTAGATTAATGTTTTTCCAAAACTGATAATGACCACTTTATTTCCTTCCACTTGCTTCACAAACTGATACTTTTGAAGAATATAATAAAAATGAATTGCTAGATAAGTAAAACTGATGAAAACCAAAGCTCTAGTCTGTTTTACTTTTTTCGTTAGAGTCAGCAAATATAAAACTTATTCTGTCAAATTTCTAAACCATTACTTTCAATTTTTGTACTTGTTGCCAACCAGTAATAAATAGTTCACAGGCTGGCACAGTATAAACAGATCATTGACCACACTTTGAGTAGCATTGTTTTAAATATCCAGTAGTGATGTTGAATATACAATTGAATATATGTCTTGAATGCATGGGAAAAGTTCACAGAAGTGAATATTCAATGACAGATCAATCCTAGGCAAATAAGTAACACTTTAAATTTTGACCGTTAACATCCTTTATTAATCTATTGACCATATTAAACACTTTCATTTTTCTACCTCTTGCACTGTGACCCATTTTTTCCCTTCTCTGGTAAAAAAGGACACCTGTGTTACAATGTTAGAAACATATAATATTAAATCTTCCCTTGTCTTAATCCAAATCTTCCCTTATCTTAATCCATTACAGATTCCAGTTCTGATAATTAGTTCTCCCTGTACTCCGGTTTTCCATATTGAAGGAAAATCATTTGATCAATGATACTGTAAAGGTTTATAAGAGGAATTAACCTGATAACTTTATGTTTATATTTTATTACCTCACTTTTCAGGTGGTTATTTTTAAGGATTAAAATAATAAATTTTTGGAGTCAGATATCTAAATTCAAATGCTAATAAGTACTTATGAGAGTTTAGACAAACATCTTAATCTTACCTTTCAGATCTTCAGTTTCTTTAATAAAATGGATTGATGATATATACCTCATAGGATTGTTGGGAACAGTATCTAGTGCTCAAGTTTAGTACTTGGTACATAGTATGCCCTTCATTATAGTAACTATCATCAGCCAATTCAGCTTTTGATGTTGCATTTCTCTTTTAATTACCACCATTATTACTCCCCCATATACAAACCTGCCAGCGGTGGTGTTGATATGTATGGAAAAACTGGGGCTCACACAGTTGAGACTAAGCTTATAAGTCTTTAGAAAGTTTTTCAAAAAGCTTTGCTGATTTTTTCATGAATTCATTCTTATACTATTGTGGTTTCATAAAATAATCAGAGAAAACCTGAAATGACATTATGAAAAGGTATGATATGAATTCTGGGAGTAATAAAGCGTTCTTAATTTACCTAATCATACATTTAGGTCTAAGTTGTAACAAGTAGGGGTAATTTCTGTAGGCTATTTACTTCTCCTATGCCCCTTTTAGTTATGCTAAAAAATAAAATCGGGGGCTGGGATTGTGGCTCAGCAGTGGAGTGCTCGCCTAGCATGGGTGGGACCTGGGTTCGATCCTCAGCACCACATAAAAATAAAGGCATTGTGTTGTGTCCATTTACACCTAAAAAATAAATGTTTAAAAAAAAATAAAATCAGAACCTTCTCCTTGAGTGAGAAACTTTTAAAATTGTTGAGAATTCCTTATAGAATCATAATTGGGACTGCTCTTTCTATTTTATGAAAATTTCTTTTGCTTAGATTGCCATTTTATGCATTTTTTCATGTTCTGTGATATCATTAAAGTTGATTTTTAATCTGAATTCACCATTTTGTAATGAGTGAGAACAATATGCCCTGATCTGCAATTCTCTTTCATTTGTATCTAGCAGTTTTTAAGTCATTTTTATTTTAGGTAGTGAAGCGGTTTCGTGATGGTGGTTATAACACATTGGTTTCTACCTGTGTTGGTGAAGAAGGTTTGGATATAGGAGAAGTTGATCTTATTATATGTTTTGATGCTCAGAAGAGCCCAATTCGTCTTATACAACGAATGGGTAGAACTGGCCGTAAACGTCAAGGCAGGATTGTTGTTATTCTTGCTGAAGGACGAGAGGAACGTGTAAGTAGACATATAAAAACATGATTTGACATTAGAAATATGATAAATACAGTCGAAAGACTACTGCCAATAATTTAGCATTCTAGGTCCAAATAATCTGTAGGTAATTGTAGTTTATTTTTTTCCCTTTGTGTTGGGTTTGAAATGTTCTTTTCTTATAATATAAGAATTTCTAACTAGATTCAGTTTCCCATTTTTTGTGTGTGTGTGGTGCTGGGGATTGAACCCAGGACCTTTGAGGCCAGCCTGGGCAACTTAGCAAGACCCTGTCTCAAAATCAAAAAGTACTGGGGCTGTGGAGGATCCTTGGATTCAGTCCTCAGTACTGTAGAACAAACCAGCCAGCCTCCCACATTTTAGTATTTCAGCATTAATTCAGAGACAGCTAGATGTAATAACCAGGATATACTACTTTGTTTTACTATTTCCCTGTATTTCTAAGATTTGTTTGAATTTGTTTATCTTAGTTCTTTTTTTTAAACTTAAAAAATGGAGAATGGTTTTTGATAAAATAAATACCAAAGAATATGCACCAGAGACATGATCTGCAAAACCTGGCCATTTATCAAAATTTGTTGACGTGTATTCTAAGTGATAAAGAACTTGAGTTGTATTCATATTTTGCTATAATGTTGGATAGAATTTCCTAAATGTTATATATGATATATTGCATTTGTTAAAGTGTTAACAAACTTTCATTTTATTGGGGCAAGTTCAATGTCAAGTATTTGGTTTCCTATTAAAGATATTCTCAGTTATGATAATTTTTTACATATGATTTTATTTTATTTAATTATTTTAGTACTGGAGATTTAACCAGGGGTACTTTACCACTTAGCTACATTTCTAGCCCCCCCTTGTTTTTTTCCCAAATTGAGTCTCACTTGGTTGTTGAGAGTGGCCTCATACTTGCTATTCTTGTCTCAGCCTCCTGAGTCGCTGGGATTACACGTGTGTGTCTCTGTTCCCAGATAAAAATTGAATTGAAGTGTTTTATATTTTCTTTAAAATCAGCCTAAACAATTAATTGTTTTCCCTTAAACTTTCCTTGTGATTATAACACCTTTGTTTATAACATTCAGTTTATCTTTAAAATGACCCTTATAAATTAAATGTTTGGTAGCTTATAAAAGGTCAGATATTATTAACAAATGGAACTCAGTTTTAATTGTGTCACCTTACACTTATGTGACCTTACATTTTTTTGTAATTATCTGCCTTATTCAAAAACAAACAAACAAACAAAAAATAGATTTCCTTTGTGTAAGATTGTTGCTAAGATAGGCTTTTATAATAACAGTTTTTTTGGCGGGGAGGTGTGTACCAGGTGTTGAACACAGGGATGCTTAACCACTGATCCATATCCCCAGCCCTTTTAATTTTTGTTTTGAGATGAAGTTACTTAGGGTCTCACTAAATTGTTGAGGCTGGCTTTGAACTTGCAATCCTCCTGCCTCAGCCTCCCAAGCTGCTGGGATTACAGGCATGGTCCATGCACTCGGCTGTAATAATAGCTTTTGAAATGATTTTCTTCAAAGATTCTTTTTTAAAATGTGTCCTTTTTAGTTATACATAACAGTAGAGTCTATTTTGACATATTGTACAAACATGGAGTATATCTTATTCTAATTAGTATCCCAGTCTTGTGGAGGTATGTGATATTGAGATTCACTGGTATATTCATAGGAAAGTGATGTCAGATTCATTCCACTGCCTTTCCTATTCCTAATAATCCCAGTTGAGGCTAATGCAGGAAGATGGCAAATTCAAAGCCAGCCTCAACAACTTGGTGAGGCCCTAAACAACTTAGCAGGACCCTATCTCAAAATAAAACATAAAAAGGGCTAAAGTGTTAACAAACTTTTTTTGGTGTTCCCTTCCCTTCATTCCCTTTTGTATAATACAATGAATTTCTATTCACTCCCTCCCCCTTGTTGTGTGTTAGCATTTGCATATCAGAGGGACCTTTTGACCTTTGGTTTTGGGGGATTGGCTTATTTCATTTAGAATGGTAGTCTCCAGATCTTTCAGTTTACCATCAAATATCATTAGGTCATTATTCTTTTTTTTTTTTTAACAATATCTTTATTTTATTTTTTTTATGTGGTGCTGAGGATCGAACCCAGTGCCTCACACATGCCACATCCCAAGCCCCAAGGTCGTCATTATTCTTTATGGCTGAGTAATGTTTTATATATATAAATTATATAACATTCATCTGTTTAAGGCACCTGAGTTGGCTTAGCTGTTGTGAATTGAGCTGCTATAAACATTGATGTGGCTGCGTTACTGTAGTATGCTGATTTTAACTCCTTTGTGTATATACTGAGGAGTGGTATAACTAGGTCAAATGGTAATAGCATTCCTATTTTTTTAATTAATCTCCATACTTTCCATTGTGGTTGTACCAATTTGCATTCCCATCTACAATGTATGAATCTATCTTTTTTTCTACATCCTCACCAACATTTATTGTTACTTGTATTCTTTTTTTTTTGTGGGGGAGGTGGGTGTGGAGTGGAGTGTGGTACCATGATTGAACCCAGAGGCACTTAACCACTGAGCTAGTTCCCAGCCCTTTTTATGTTTTGAGACAGGGTCCTACTAAGTTGCTGAGACTGGCTTTGAACTTGCCATCTTCCTACCTCAGCCTCCGAGATGCTGGTATTACAGGCTTATGCCACTGGGCCCAAACGTTACTTGTATTGTTGTTAATTGCCATTCTGACTGGAGTGAGGTGAAATCTCAGTGTAGTTTTAATTTGAGTTTCTCTAATTGCTAGAGATATTGAACATTTTTCCATATATTTGTTGATCGATTCTATTTCTTCTGTGAAGTGTCTGTTTAGTTCCTTTCCCCATTTATTGTTTGGGTTATTTGTTTTTATGGTGTTAAGATTTTTGAGTTCTTTGTATATTCTGGAAATTAACACCTCATCAATGATTATTCTGTTATGTTTTAAAATTTGGGGCAATAGAAATTTTATTCTTTACACATTTAAGTGAATCAGGATTTAGTTTAATGTTTATAATAAGCCCCAACTAATAGAATAATTGCTTATTTTGGCTGAGTGGTTATAATAAAAATAATGTGATTTGACATTTTATATATATATTTTTTTCAGACTTACAACCAGAGTCAGTCCAACAAAAGAAATATTTATAAAGCTGTTTCAGGTAATAGACATGTCCTTCATTTTTACCAAGGAAGTCCACGAATGGTTCCTGATGGAATCAATCCAGAATTACATAAAATGTTCATCACACATGGGGTGTATAAACCAAAGAAGCCCTCTCGGAATGTACAGCGGAACTCATCTCTGTTTTCCTGTAGAAATGGTAAATGAAGTTTCCCATTTGACACATGCTTCATTCACCCCCTTATTTTTATCTTGATAAGATAGGTCATATCTTGATATAATATTTCTTTAAAAATCTCAGTATATCTTCTAAGATGTTTTGGGTGTTCTCTTTGGAAGAATAAGAAATTGTTCATGTGGCGAGGGGAAAGACATATTGTCCTTACAGAGTGACAGAAACAAAGCGATGGGGAAAATTGAAAATAATATCACCGACCCAGAGAATCCTCTCCACAAAGTATTAAAAAGAAAATCATTTTTTATATTGAATAAGCATTAAGTTAGATTACAGTGTGCATTATGGGCATCTACTAAGATAATACAAAGACAGAAATTCTCCCTGTGTATATCACTGAGTGATTATAATCCTTTACATATGTTCTTAAGATTAACAGTAACTTGTCCTCATATACTATACATTCTTTCCTAGTTTATCCTAAATTTACCTGGTAATTGAGATAACTGTTTGTGTTAGTGATTGCCTTTATTCAGAGGAATAATAAAACTTCTCTTACTTCTATGACAATGAGAGGTAGACAACTTCCAGAAAGGTGCCTAAGCACTGTTCCTTGATGTTTGCATTTTAAAGAGATAGCGCCTCAATTCTTAAGATGAACATTTTTTATTTGAAAAGCTGTGTAGCAGCTCCTTTATCCTTTATAAAGATTTCCATATATGTCAAAGGGTTAAAGAAGGACTTGGAAACATTAAGTTCCTCTGGAAATGTTCTAAGAAAGGGGGAGGGAACACCTTTCCTTTATTCAGAGGGAAGAAACCTAAATATTTACCCTTAGAACAAATAGTGGTTAAATTTAGACAGGTACTGGTAATATTGAGAGAGTAAAAAACAAATAATGTTTTGAAAAAAATATTTTTGCCAAGAACACAGTAATGAGAATCACTAGCTTAGAAACTGTAGAGACTTTGCTGATACCAAGAAAATTACCCGCCCCCACCCTAGGGATTGAAGTCTGGGCCTTCCATATCTAGGCAAGTGCTCTACTACTGAGCTATATCCCCAGCATCCCCCAAAAATATCTTGAAATGTTTGCACTATGAAAATTAGAAATAAAAAATTTATTTCTTGGATTTTACTTAATCTTAAAGGGGCTTCTAAAGAATCATAAATACATAATAGTAATTTAAGATTTGGAAGGAATCTTAGGGATCATCATTATTATCAAGGTAGGAATGTTTATTACAACATCTTTTTAAAATGCATACCCTGCCTTAACTTGAATATTTCTGTTAATAGAAATTTTACTTCTTCCCTGTGCATGGTAGCCTGTGCCTGTAGTCCCACTATTCAGGAGTCTGGGTTAGGAAGATTCCTTGAGCCCAGGAATATGAGGCTAGCCTTTGTAATATAGATCCTATCTCTTTAAGAAAAAAAGAAAAATAGATTTTTATTCCTTTATGAGAGTTCTTTTTTTAAAAAAAAATTATTTTATACATTACAGCAGAATCTAGTTTGATGTATTTAAACAAACATGGAATATATCGTATTCTAAAGAGGATTCTTTTCATTGTTGAACAACTGTATGTAATTGTAGAATATTATACCTTATGTTAAAAAATCTGTCTCTGTATGTTTTTCCAGATGACTTGATTTTGTCTTCTAGATAAAAAGTATAGCTTTTCACAGAGAGAATAGATGTTTCGAGATCTCAATCATACATGGAAACTAAAAAAGTTTTATGTATCTCAGATGTAGAAGGTACAATAGTGGTTACCAGAAGCTTGAGGAGGGATGTGGATGGGAAGAGGTTGGTCAGTGGGTAAAAAGTTGCAGTTAGGAAGAATAAATTTTGGACAACTATTGCATGATAAGATAGATAACAAAAATGTATAATCATCTCTTTGTGTTTGTTGGGGATTGGTCTCAGGACCCCACCAGGTATGTTCAAGTTCCTTAAATACAATGACATAACATATGTGTATATCTTAGGGACATCCTTTCATATACTTTTTTTTAAAAAAAAAAAAAACATTTTTAGTTGTAGATGGACACAACACCTCTATTTTATTTATTTATTTATTTATTTATTTATTTACTTATTTATTTATTTATTTTTATGTGGTGCTGAGGATAGAACCTAGTGTTTCACACGTGCTAGGCAAGCACTCTACCACTGAGCCACAACCTCAGACCCCTTTCGTATACCTTAAATCATTTCTACTTTGCTTATAGTACTTAATACAATATAAATGTTATGGTAATAGTTGTCATATTGTATTGTTTAGAGAATAATAGCAAGAAAATAAAGTCTACATGTTTGTACAGGTATAACCCCCTCACCCCGAATATTTCCAGTCTGAGGTTGTTTGAATCTACAGATGCATTCTCATGCATAGCTTCTTTTGGACTTTTTTGTTATCTAAAGTCTGGATGAAATATAGTATGAAAACTTACAAGTGAAAACTAGTGTGATTGTATTGTAGCAGTTTTGGAAAGTTTGAAATTTGCGGTGGGGATAAAAGCTAAAACTAAAAAGGTTGTAGGCTTAAACTTTTAAATAGGCAATGGGAAAAGAGAAGTAAAGTGCAGGGGGAATAGGCTTGGTACTTCCAAAAATGACATAATAACACTAACTAAAATTAAAAAAAAAACCTATAATAGAAAGATCAGGAGGGTAGAAGGAAGGGAGTATGGAGAGGGGAAGGGAGGGAGGGAAAGGGGAAGTACTGGGTACTGAATTAGCAAATTTCATGCTTTTATAATTATGTCAAAATGAATTCTAATGATATGTATAACTAAAAAGAACCAATAAAAAGGAAAAAAATGACATGATAAGTTGGGCGTGGTGCACACTTGTAATTTCAGCAACTTGGAGGCTGTGGCAGGAGAATATCAAGTTAGATCACCCTCAACAATTTAGGGAGACCCTGTCTCAAAACAAGAAATAAAAGGGCATGGGATGTGGTTTAGCAGTAAAGTATTCAATCCCCATACCAGAAAACAACAACAAAAATGAAAAACTGACATTACAAAAAATAAATTAAAAAGTTTTTAAAAAGCTGCATAATAGGTTGGGCAGGTAGCAAGGCCTGTAATCCCAGAAACTCAGGAAACTGAGGCAGTTCCAAGTCAGTCTCAGCAATATACCAAGTTGCAATAGGTTTTGAGCATAAAAACAGAGTTGAGCTGGGTGCATTCCTGGTTCCCTGTGATTTGGGAGGCTGAGGCAGGAGGATCACAAGTTTGAGGCTGGTTTGGGCAACTTGATAAAACCCTGATTCAAAATAAAAAATAAAAGAGCTAGGCATATAGCTCAGGGTAGAGTGCCCCTGGGTCAATCCCTAGGACTAAAATAAATAAGGAATTGCTGCATAGAAAATTAATTGTTTTTGGCTTCTGTAATCTCTAAAGGAAAATAATGAAGTCATCGCTAAAGGTTAGTTCCTAGACAGAGGAGTACTTTAAAAGAGATGAGAGAAGTTTAGAAGATATGTAGAAGCAGAAAGTGATAAACAGATTGCATTCCTATAACAAATTATAGTTTTAAGAAATTGAGGGCTGGGGATGTGGCTCAAGTGGTAGCGCGCTCGCCTGGCATGCGTGTGACCCGGGTTCGATTCTCAGCATCACATACAAACAAAAGATGTTGTGTCCGCTGAAAACTGAAAAATAAATTTTAAAAAAAAAGGAATTGAATTACTTAGAGGATGTGAGTAGACAAAACAGTTTAAGTTGATATTTATATATTTTGTGTTTGCGTTTGAAGATTTTTAAAAACTGTTTTTCAATAATTTTTTCACTTACAGGAATAAGGCAAAATAATTCAAATAACTGGTTTTTATCAGAGGAAGAATTTAAGTTATGGAACAGGGTCTATAGATTAAGAGACAGCGATGAAATTAAGGAAATAACACTACCTGAAGTACAGTTTGTATCTTTACAGGATGGAGAAAACACATCAGTAAGTTGATCATGGTTTCAGATATTCCTTATAATGATTATGCAGTAGATTTGTGAGTAATGAGTGATGTGATTGGAGTTATCAACTTACTTTAGAAAGTAAGAATGTAATCAGTTTAAAAAGAAAACCTAGACTGTCTTTTAAAAATTACTAATTTTCCTATTTATTATATGTAAATGTAACTGATATTTTTGCATAAGTTCTGCTTTTTCTTCCATTTTTTACCCCACCATATAATTGTTTCAAAATGGGCACATATTTGTCATTTTACTCTGTAATACATGTAGTTTGCTCTGCTATTGTTTCCTTTTGTGTTTTGGGATTTTTTTAATATTTAACATAAGTTTTGTTGTCATGTGCATTTTTATTTTTACAAACTATTTTGATTTTTGTTTTTAAAGTATAGTTAAAACTTTAAATTGGGTGTTACTTATTTTTTTCATGTATTATGAACACATTGATAAGCTTAATGAAAGTCAAAAGAACTGATCAAAGTTTGCATATATGTAATTGCTATAGCTGGAAAAATAACCTCAGAAATGATTTCTTTCAGAAGATTTATAAAGCCTATAAGATACAGCTGTTAGAATTTATTTTATTCATTAAAAGGAAGAGTAAGGAATGGAAGCAGGCATGAAAAGTTGGGATCAGTATCACCAAAAGATTATGAATGTTTCCTTGTTAGATTATAATATAGACCGAGCAAAATAATAATTTTGAAGCCAAAAATATTTGCTTAAATATTTGCTCTTAACATGAAACTATATAAATAGGAATATGGTCAAATTGTAACTCATATAACAATTATTTAAAAATATGCTTAAAGGAGCAAATTTATATTAAATCATTTTCCTTGAGATTTTAGTCGACAAAGACTAAATGAATTCAAATTATTTATGTTAGGCTTTTTTGCATATTAAGTGTGTTTTTTTAAATTAGTTTGAAATCTCATTGTGTGTCTGTTTTTATCATTTTTATTATTATTTGAATCATTAATCAAGACTCTACCAACTCTTGGGATTCATCAGCTCTCTCTCTCTGAATGGAGAGTGTGGCAGGATCATCCTTTTCCTACACATCAAGTTGACCATTCAGATCGATGCCACCATTTTGTAAGCATTATGCAAATGATAGAAGGAATGAGACATGAAGAGGTAGTGTTTTATATAACTTTCTTTTGTTGCTGTGATAAAATAAAGTACCCTTTATTTTTCTTAATTTGAAGTTATAATGGTAAGAAAAAGTATTATTTATATTTATTGAGTAATAAGTATTATCATTTTATCTGCCTCAGTTTCATCTATATAATAGGAATAATGATAATGGATACTTCAGAGGGTTATTGTGAAGATTAAATTACAATACATGTAAGATACTTAAAATAGTAATTGGCATATAATAGGCACTCAATAAATTGTGGCTGCTATTTTTATTATAGTTATTGTTTGAGAATATTTGTAAATAAAGTAATTAGTTGTTTATTCCAGAAAAACAATGTCATCAAATTAACATGTGTTTACGGAGTTCCAGCCATATGCCAAATTCTGTTCCAGGCCTTGTAGCCACATCAGTGAATAAACTAAATACAACATTCTGTCTGTGTGGAGCATATCTATTGGCAGGAAAACAGACTGATTATTTTAGTATTTATTGTATTTATTATTCAAAAAAGTGGGGCGTTAACTGCTCAAATCTGTGAGTAGGGGAGGAATCCTGAGTAAGTAGCATTTTGGGAAAAGAAGAGGGATGGTGAAAATTGTAATTTTAGCTTAATGGCTGAGAGAGAAGTAAAGCTCCTTCCTAAATTCACTTTGCAAGTTCTTGTTTGGGGACTTTGTTAAAAATAGAAATATATTCAAAGCTATAGCTTGATAGACATACATATACCATTGTTTTAAGAGTTTCTAAATGCTGTCCTTAATTTACTATTGTTGAGAGAATAAATTTAACATATGTATGTGATTTTCATTAATGTATATTAATTTCTTAACTTTTAGGAAGTTAGAACATTATTAAATTAAATGTTAGAAGTGGAAAAAGTCAATATTTTTATTTTTATATATTCATTAAATTTGTTATTTGTGTAACTAGCTATCATGGGTCCTTTGTTTATTAAATGTGAGGAATAAAAGAATAAAATGATTAAAGATAATTTGATTATTTCAGTCATGTCATTATTGTTTTGATTTATAAGAGTAATTTTTAAGACTTATGATAATCATTTAAATAATGAAATATTGTTTGCAATGTATTTAATATAGAGTGAAACATTTCTTAGAAGTATAATTTTGTTTTGTTTTCCTGTGACTTTCTTATGTTCCTTATTTACAGGATGAATGCAGCTATGAATTGGAAATGAAATCTTATTTAGAAATGGAAGATGTTAGCTTGGCATTTAGCATTCCCAGGAATGACTGTAATAATCTTGCCAATGATACCTTAACTACTCACAAGAAATCTTCATTTATAAAGAATATAAATCAAGGCAGTTCACTTTTAATGACAGAATCTGATGAGAAATATACTGAAATTTTTAAAAAAACTCACATCAAACCTACTAAAATTGTTTCTGCAACTAAAGAAACTTCTAAAGAAACGACAACTAAAGAAACTTCTAAAGAAACGAAGAAAGACTGGCCTAATAAAGAAAATTGTGATGATATTAATTCTTTAGATACTGACAGAAATTCTACTGTTGAAACTATTTTTCAGGTAGACTTAATAAATGGTAAAAAGACAGATGGAATTTCTGCCACATGTACTATTCATGAAAATGGTGTTAATGAGCCAGGTGTCTTAGTAACAGAGGGTCAGTTTACAAATAAATCTAGTTCTTTTGCTGGAAATTTTTTAGATTCTGGTTATAATAGTTTTAGTGATGAGAAATCTCTTTCATCTAATTTGTTTCTTCCATTTGAAGAAGAGCTTTATATAGATAGAACAGATGATCAATTTTATAATTGTCACTCATTGACAAAAGAGGTACTTGCTAATGTAGAGAGATTTTTATCTCATTCTCCTCCACCTCTCAGTGGATTCTCAGACTTGGAATGTGAAACTGCTAAGGGTTTTACATTTGAGAATTTGCTTTCCCTACCCTATGCAGAGCACATACTAAATTGTAAGTCCACCTCTTTGATGTCATGTTCAGCTATGAATTCTCAACAAAAATTAGGATTGGATTTACTTAAACTTATCAATCATTCTTCAGAAAAAAGTTGTCTCTTTGATGCATCTAATGATAAGATTTCTGATGAGTCATGCTTCAGTGGCTTTGATGATAAAGTACATAAAAATATTAAAAATGAAAATATAGTGACTAACAACCATGTTCAAATATACACAAATCCTGCGAAGAACTTAGTTGACGGAAATAACTGTGATATTGTTAAAAATGACCTTCCAGTGTTGTTAACTAATCAGGATGAGAGTTTATCACTATTTGAAGAAGGTAATGAAGAGTTTAATGACGTGAGCCTTTCTCCTTTGAAGAGTGATTGCAAATCTTTATGTGTGTCAAAAAAAACTGTTATAAGTGAAATGGCTCCTATCTCACAGTTTTTAATTTCTGATGAACATTTATGTGATAATTCTCAATCCCAAGATCAAATTATTAGTGGTACTAATAGCTGGAAGTCTCATGAAGATTTGAAAGATATCCATGAGGAAAAACGGAAGAGTGATCAATATGCTTTTGATTGCTCTGGGGATTTATTTTCCATTACCTTTGATTTAGGATTTTGTAGTTCAGATTCTGATGATGAAATATCAGAACAGCCATCAGATACAAATAACAGTAGACTTCAAGATGATATGTCTGGAAGAAATGTATGTATTAAGGAGGCAAAGGATACACATTATGTCTCAAATCAACCAAGAGATCATGTTAGAAAATTTACCAGTGGAGCCATACCTATCCCATCAAGTGAAGATATACACAGTCCAAATTTTGTACATTTTCCACTGACTGCAGCAAAGGGTAAAGAATTTGTATCTCCTGGATTTTCTGAGTTTTCTTTGCCAGTACGAGAAAAAATTATGAGTACACCACTTTCTAAAAACACATTGAGCTCACTTTCTAAGATAAGAGAGGATATGCTTAAGATGCCAGATTCCAATAAGGAAGAAGTAAATCTACAACGTTTCAAAGAAACATTGGATTCAGTTTTTGATGGTTCAGAATTTTCTCCAGAAAAGGCTAAAAGCAGTGATCAAATTTCTCTGCATCAATTCTGTGATTATTCTGCTGAAGGTAAGATTCTATATTTAGGGACTGCAATTGTGGCTCAGTGGTAGAGCACTTGTGTAGCACGTGTGAGGCACTGAGTTCGATCCTCAGTACCACATAAAAATAAATAAAGGTATTGTGACCATCTACAACTGAAAAATAAAAACAAGATTCCATCTTTATAAAAACCCATGACTCTATAGAATAGTCTAGAAATATGCCTGTAATTTTTCCACATGTAACTTTTCAGTATAAAGGGTATGTGTGTGTGTGTGTGTGTGTGTGTGTGTGTGTGTGTATGTATGTATGTATATACATGTATATTTGTCAAATTATATTTTTCTTAAGATGATGCTTACTAATATAAGATTTTTATATGCATGCCATGGGAAAAGTATTATGCTATATACTGTAAAATATACAAATAAATATAAAGTTTTGATTGTAAAACACATTTATATAGCATACGTTTGATGATGTCAGTAAAATGTGGAAATTACCATAATAAGATAGTGACTGTTTAGGAGGTTCAGGAGATGACAAACTTTTGAGTTATATTGGAAAGCCTTCATATATATGTTGATTGTCATTTTATCTCCTCAGAATTTTTTAAATTTAGATATATTGAAAATAATAAAGAATTTATATGCAATAAGATGGTGAAACAAAGGAAAAGAAGGAAGGTAAAGAATTTTGTGGGATAGTTTGAAGTAAAAGGATTTATCCAAAAATATTTGAGACATAAGACCATATTTAGAGGATTGAGAGTAGACCACAGAATATCCAGAAAATTTCTGTGATCTGAGTTAATAGCTACAGAAAAACTAGAGAATATAATGCTAAATATTTGGTATTAAAATGACTTAAGTATTTTTTAAATTCTATAGATCACAACTGTAATTTATTTACAAATTATTTTGCCATTTATGAATTTTATTCCTTATAACTAAAGAAAAAGAATAGTTGTAGGATAAAATGAGAGTTTCCTCTGTAAAATATTTTCCTTATGTTATTCTCATTAGTATTGAAGGCATCATTCATGAATATTCTATGTAGGAGGAAAGCATTTTTAAGGTGAGTTCTGGAAATAGGTTTAATTTTCAAAACATGACTGTTCTGCATAGTTTGAGGTGTGTCCTGACATATGTATTTTCACTAAGTGTATCTTGCCTCTGAGCTTTCAATATTTGCTTTAATGTGACTGTATTTGTTAATGGGTGAGGTTATTTTACTGTTTCTGTGTTAGATTTATGCTAAAATATTTTTTAGCATTGTACTTAACTACAATGATGAGCAATATAATCTTTCGTATATATATATATATATATATATATATTATTTATTAGGGACTATGTCTTTATTCCCTGATATACTTTATTTCCTAATATATACTTTTCATTTCATCTATTGAAGGATTTAAGATCACTTACCATATTATATATATATATTAAAAATAGCTCATTTAAACAATACTAAGGCAGTTAAAAAGGAATCCTTCTATAATTAGTTCTTTACTGTAGCCTAGCCCTTCATTTAACTCTGGCTTCCTTACAAGGTAATGAAAAAAGGAAAAAAAACAGTTAGATTATGTAGTGCCCTTCCCCCAGTAATTTCATCATTAGTTTATTAAATCATTTTCTATATTTTGGTCACAAATATGTGGTTCGTTCATAGAAGTTTTTTTGTTTGTTTTTCTTTTTTAGTGCTTCTTTGCAAAAAGGAATCATTCAGGTTTATCTGTCTGGGTAGATGTTCCCTAGCACAGAATGTGAGGAGAAGCTTATTGTGTGGATTTGTAATATCTATTGCTGTGTTACAGAATACCACAAAATTCTGCGGGGTAAATGTTAGAATAACATTTATCTCAGTTTTCATAGATCAGGAATTCAAGAGTTGCTTAGCTAGGTGACTTTATGGCATAGGATTTCTCATTAAATTGTTAATAGTCAGGATTTTTTCTGGTTGCAGTCATCTGAAGGCTTGAATAGGCATGGAGAATCTGCTTCCAAGATGAATATCTTACCTTTTTTTTTTTTTTAATTAAGATGTTGAGGGACCTTTATTTTATTCATTTATTTATATGTGGTACTAAGAATCAAACCCAGTGCCTCACACATGCTAGACAAGTGCTCTACTACTGAGCCACAACCCCAGCCTGCATTTTTAAAATCTTATACTTAAACGTACATGTTCATGTACACATATGTATACAGAGAAATAAAAAAGAATCTTTTAATACATAATTTTGTAGACTGTATTTTAATGATTTCATTCATTCAAGAAAGAGGATAATAAGTGCAAGGGGCAGAAAGACCATAATAGGTTTGGAGATGAATTCTAGACTAAAATTACATCTTGCTTTCTCTTGTTCTCATTTCATGCAATGTATAAAGCTGAATCTCATTCAGGATTTATTATCAAAGTTATTGTCCCTATTTTCCTCATTGGCACTGTTTTATTTTTCTCTCTCTTTCCAGGCTGATTTTTTTTAGCCAAACTTTTGAAAAACTTTTTTTTTTTTTTAAAGAGAGAGAGAGAGAGAATTTTTAATATTTATTTTTTAGTTCTCGGCGGACATAACATCTTTGTTGGTATGTGGTGCTGAGGATCGAACCCGGGCAGCACGCATGCCAGGCGAGCGCGCTACCGCTTGAGCCACATCCCCAGCCCTTGAAAAACTTTTTTAAAAAGTAAATAAATGTTGAGATTGCCAGAAATATTCATTATTGGAACCATTTGTAAGGTAGGTAGTTATGATTGGGTAAACTCAAATCTCTGACTGGATTTTTTTAATAAATTACAGATGAACCATTACTAGTAAGCAATGAAAGTGAAGATGATGAGATTTTCCTAAGAAGTAAAAAACGAAAAGGAAATGTTTTAGAATCACCTGAAGTGAGTCATTCAGTAATTACAATAATGTAATCATTAAAGAATATTTTCTTTCCTTGAGGATTTTGTATAACCTTTCTCAGTCTGTTTATCCATTTGCTTACTTTACCTAGGATCAGAAAAATAGTGAAGTTGATTCTCCAATTCATGCTGCCAAAAAGCGCAGGTTTCTTAGAGTAAGTAAATAGATAATGTATAATAATTTAGATTCTTTTAGAATAAATCTTAAATGTATGTATAGGTAAATATAGTTATATTTTATCTATAGGTATATGGGTAACAGGAAAATTGATACTATATCTGATGTGATTAGAATTTCTACCTTTGTTGGGTGCGGTGGTACATGCCTGTAATCCCAGTGGCTTGGGAGGCTGAGACGGGAGGATCACGAGTTCAAAGCCAGCCTCAGCAAAAGCGGGGTGCTAAGCAACTCAGTGAGACCCTATCTCTAAATAAAATACAAAATAGGGCTGGGGATGTGGCTCAGTGGTTGAGTGCCCCTGAGTTCAATCCCCTATACCAAAAAAAAAAAAAGAAGAAGAAGAAGAAGAAGAATTTCTACCTTTTAGTTTTCAGAGCTGTATTTATTGTAGACTTTTCTAAGCGTAGTACTATGTTAAGGTGCTGGGGATATTATCAAGAATATATTCTGTTAGGCATGATAGCACGTGCCTATAATTCCAGTGGCATGGGAGGCTGAGGTAGGAGGATCCCGAGTTCAATACCAGCCTCAGCAATTTAGTGAGGCCCTAAGTAACTCAGTGAGACCCTGTTTCTAAATAAAATACAGAAAAAGGCTGGGGATGTGGCTCTGGGTGAACATCCATGGGTTCAATCCCTGGTACCAAAAAAAAAAAAAAAATTAAAAAGCTAAGTACTGAATGCTAATGATCAATCTGTTTTAACTTAAAAATTGTTTCTGTGAATTGAAATTATTTTGATAAACTATTGATTCTTTTGATGGGCTTTATATTATAAGAGATGTAGTGGTAGGTCTTGGAGTCAAACTTTGTTATTGTTATATTGATTTCTTGGTTTCAAAGGATTCCTGTATTTTCTAACAGATTTGATTAGTTTTGGGGAAACTCAAGGATATTTAAAGGAAATTAAACTGAAAATAAGAGTTTATTAAATAATTTGATGTGATACTAAATTGAATAAATATATATGCTAGTATTATTTACAAACCTGATTTGGTAATTAGCATGTAGTATTATTTAACTTATTGGTTTTAAAATTCTTCAGTATTATTTGTTTATAACAATAATCTGAGTTGTGAGATCAATTTTATTTTCCTAAGAGAATATTGGGCCAACTACTTAAAAAGAAAAATATGAAAATGAAAGCAACAGTCCTTGAAAAATGCAAGATAAAACAATTCAAATATTTTTGCTTATGTCAAAATTTTGTTGCATTTTTATAGTCAGAATTATCATCTAGTGATGAGGGTGAGAATTTTCACAGACCACATTCACAACTAGAAGATTTCAAGGACTGTAACAGGAATGCCAGAAGAGGCACCAAAGTCCAAAAGACACAGAGTCACCTAAAGGTAATCTTTTCTTTATTTTACATATGCATATTTTATTAGTAAGGATCATTGGCTTCTATATCAAAGTAAGTAAATTATTTATACTTTTTTTTATAGAAAGATGCCACAGTTTCTTTTTCTTTTTCTTTCTTTTTTTTTGTACTAGGGATTAAACCAGGGGAATTCGACCACTGAGTTACACCCCCCAGACCTTTTTATTTTTCATTGTTTCACATTTTGACAATATCTAATTAAGTTGCACTTGCTGGTGCCTCAGCTTTCTGAGTCATTGGGATTACAGGTGCATACCACCATGCCCCACAGAAAAATTGCACAATTTTTTAAAAAGTATTTTGCTACCAATCTTGTTTTTTTCCCTGGAATTAAAATCTCCAAATGTGATATATTTTTTCTCCTTTGTGTTGGTACTTTGTCTTCCAGTGTTGCATTACTTTAAATTTAGTACAAGTCCCTGGGTTTGATCCCCAGCAAACCTCTCCAAATTAAAAATCTATTTTTCAGAAATTAAACCATGAAAAGAAACTATTTTCTCAAGGGTGTTTTCTAATTTATTTTAGCATATAGCTAGGAAGTTTTTCGATGATGAAGCAGAACTTTCCAAAGAAGATGCAGAATGTGTTTCATCAGATGAAAATGATGAGTCAGAAAATGAACAAGATTCCTCATTACTAGGCTTCTTAAATGATGAAACCCAACTTTCACAGGCTATAAATGGTAAGTGTTATAATGATGCTTTTTAAAAAATGGTCTTTCAGCCAGGTGTAGCGTGGTGCATACCTGTAATCCCAGCGGCTTGGGAGGCCAAGACAGGAGGATGGAGAGTTCAAAGCCAACCTCAGCAACAGTGAGGCACTAAGCAACTCAGTGAGACACCAAATTAAATACAAAATAGGGCTGAGTATGTGGCTTAGTGGTTGAGTGCCCCTGAGTGCAATTCCCAGTACCAAAAAAAAAAATCTTTCAATGTTCCTAATATCATTTAAATATTTTAATTCATTTTCAAAGAAACTAGACATTAAAGGGAATTAAATTTGGTATGTGCGTAGTATTGGTCATTTTAATTTAAATTCTGTTAGTACTTGCTTTATTTTAGACTTGTTTGTTTATAGGCTTCTGCATATTTAGAATAATTCTCTCCGGATTGATCTCGAGGCCTGTGTGTCAAAGGTTCATTTAGCTATTATTTAATGTTTGGTAATATGAGGCACTTGGGAAAGATGGCAGTGAACAAGGGGACAAAAAGTTTTCTGTATTAAACATATTTGAATGGAAGGAGATAGAATATACATAACAACTAAATTACTCAGTGTATTATAAGATGAAATATTTACATAAAAATAAAAATATAGGAAATTGGACTGGCTGGGGTTGACGGTGTTAATAATGGACAAGTTGCCTTTTAAAATAAAGTGATGAGGAGTAGGCCGTATTGAGAAGATGACATTCGGTTAGTGACTAGAAGAAGAGGGATTGGGTCTGGAGAATGTAGCTCATTTGGTAGAGGGCTTGCCTAGTATGCACAAATCCATGGGTTCAATCCCCAGCACCACCAAAAAAAAAAAAAAGTAGAAGGATTTAGCAATGTGGATTAATAAAACCATCTGAGAAAAAAAGCTAAACTTCACTGAATTTGCCAAGTAAGGGAGATTTGGTTTCAGAAAACATGTCTTCAAGCAGTGCCTTGAGCATATTTTGTATATCAGACATTTTGAGTTAATGATTAAAACTGGCTATAACAGAAGTGAGAAATACTCTGATACGCTCTTCAGTATTCTGGTCTTTCACAGATGTTGTCCTTCATTCTGCTCATGCAGTCTTTGCTAATGGTTTACAACAGCAAAGTTTCCCAAGTTTAAAGAGAAAGAAGTATAAAGTTCTGATTATCCTTAATACTAATATGATTTACAAAATAAGATTTTATGCCTTTCATGCTCATTAATCTTAACCAATGTGGTTTTTGTAGGTTTACACCATAATCTTGGTGGTAGAATGTTGATTCAAAGATAAGAAGCCAATTCCCTGAGGCATGTGTATGCCTAGCATTGTGACTGGTATTAGGTGGAAGGCAAGAAGTAGCACTGAGATCATCATCTGACATATTTGAGTGAAAATCTCCCCAGTTTCTATATTGAGAATGGCCTACAGGGCAGTAAAAGTAGGGGACCATCTAGGATGCTGTTGTAGTAAACCAAGCCCAACTGAAGAATAATAGTGACTTCTGCAAAGATAGTATTAAGGAAGTTGAGAAAGATTAGATTTTGGATAGGTAAAGCTGACAGGATTTTCTGATGGGTTAGAAAGAGAAGAGTCAGTGGGCTAGAGCAACAGCATGGGTATAGTTGTTATTTGATATTGAGAAGAGTGCAGATGGAGAAATTTGAATGGAGAATGGGGAGAATCTCCATTTTAGACATAGTACATTTTATTTTATTTATTTTTTTAAAGATAGAGAGAGAGAGAATTTTTTAATATTTATTTTTCAGTTTTTGGTGGACACAACATCTTAATTTTATTTTTATGTGGTGCTGAGGATTGAACCCAGCGCCCTGCGAATGCCAGGTGAGCGAGTTACCGCTTAAGCTACATCCCCAGCCCAGTACATTTTAAATATATGTGATTTCAAAACTTTAAAAAAAAGGTATCCATTGCTATAACTTTTAAAACTGATGAGCAAAAAAACTTGTATTTCCTAATTTTTACTTAACTGTAGATCATGAAAATTGGCTATAGCTTTTAATGTTTCTAAATCCAAGTTTTCTTTTCTACCTGAATTTATTGTGTTTTTTAGAATAATTTTATAAATCAGATACAGTCCTAAAGTCTTTGTATCCATTTGTTTTGAATAGAAAAGCACTGTCTAAATCATGTTCACCCAACTAGATGTCTGATTTCAGAAGCAAAAGTCCTGAATTTGCATTTTTGAATAACTGTTTTTCAACATATTTTCTTATGTATTACTATCATTTGAATAAAATGTTTTCACATTGTTTGAATCATTAAATTTGAAGTCAAAGTTAAATACCAGTTTTTATTTAAAATAATTCTATTTTATCTTAAATTCTTACCTTTTACAGATTCTGAAATGAGAGCTATTTATGTGAAATCTTTGCGTAGTCCATTGATGAGCAATAAGTACAAAATGATCCATAAGAAACATAGTAATGTAAACATTTTCTCACAGGTATGAACTATAGAAATAATAATGGAGAATTTCTTGATGCTGATGTTGAAATAAATTCCTGTTAATGATCCCTTAATTTTGTTCCTAAAGCTGGGCTATTAAGGCTATTCAAGATTTCTGCTTAGAGACAGGAAGGTGGACTAAATTAGTTCTCGAGGTCCCTTTTAGGCCCAATTGGATCAAATTATTCTTTCATTTGATCCAATTAGAATATACTTTGAAGGGGCCTGGGGATATAGCTCAGTTGGTAGAATGCTTGCCTCGCATGCACAAGGCCCTGGGTTCAATCTCCTGCACCATTAAATAAAATAAAACAAAACAAACAAACAAACAAAAAAAAAACAACAAGCTGATTGTGGTGGTGCACACTGTAATCCTAGTGGCTCAGGAGGCTGATGCAGGAGGATCATAAGTTCAAAGTCAGCCTCAGCAACTTAGCAAGGTGCTAAGCAATTCAGTGAGGCCCTGTCTCTAAATAAAATACAAAATAGGGCTGAGGATGTGGCTCAGTGGTCAAGTGCCCCTGAATTCAATCCTCGGTACAAAGAAAAACCCAAAGAATATACTATGAAATTTTTTTCTAATTAGGAGAATGGTGGAAGTGAGTAGAACTGTATCATCTGCTATTTAAAATTTTGATTCTCATATATCATGTTTCTCTTAAAATTTTAATTTTTTTCATAAAATATATTCTGAAATCTATAGGTCATCTTTGACTAATGGATAACATTTCTGTATTCATAAATTGTCATATTTGGTATGATAATATGATTATTCATATCTCTATTCTTACCATGTAAGTATACATACATTTATCTCTATGCACACATTTATGGTATAGCACTCATTACATTTTTATTATTGGTTACTTTTCTGGCCACCCTCCCTAGAATATAAATTTCTAGAGGGTACATCAGTTCTTTATACCCCAAGTTCTTATTTTCCTTCATAAAGAATGTGTTAGTTGAATAAATTACTGAGGTAATATGTGAAATGAACATTCATGTTTAAAAGAATATGTAAATACATACTGGTTATATGAAATAAATTTTATTTTTATTTGTGTTTTTCTTGTAGATTCCTGAGCAAGATGAAACCTATTTAGAGGACAGTTTTTGTGTTGATGAAGAAGAGTCTTCTAAAAGCCAGTCAAGTGGAGAAGAAGTTTGTGTTGATTTTAACTTAATAACTGATGATTGTTTTGCAAATGGGACTAAAAAATATAAAACCAGACGTGCAGTAATGCTAAAGCAAATGAAGATGAAACAAAATTGTGCACGATCAGAAAAGAAATTATCCAGAATCATTTTACCAGATGATTCAAGTGAAGAGGAAAACAATGTAAATGATAAAAGAGAATCTAGTGTTGTGGTTAACCCAAGCACTGTTAACAAGAATAAACAGGATTTGAATTTAGAGCCTTCTGGATCTTCATTGCAGCTCCAAGTTCTTCATAATACTATAGTAAATCAATCACCAAAGCAGAAACAACGGACATCACTTAATTCAAAGGATACAGTTTCTGAAACATTGGACTTCAGACCTCAGAGCCAAAATCAAATCAAATCTACCTCACCACCATGCACTACTGTTGCATCACAGAAAGAATGTAGATCATTTCCAACTCAGTTAAAGGTATGGATCAAATTAAAGGAAAAAACTTTCATATGTTTGCCAGAAATTTTTTCTTGGGTTTATCTTACTTTTGTTTTTCTGTTTTTTTTTTTTCTATTTCTGTGTTTATTTAAAATAATTAGGTCAAGAAAAATTAGCAACAATATTTTGAAGAAAAAAATTTCAAATTAGAAAATCAAATATTATATTAATAATTCAGAGAATGCTTAAGTTTTAATTTTTAAGTATATTAATACTTTTCTTAATAGTACTCTGCCAGAAAACGTGATAATTTTATTAAAAAACATGTAGAAAAATAGGGCTTCCTATAAGGTGAAATGAATAGAAATTATGTGTTCAGAACTTGTTACAAGTTTAACTTTTCCCCAAAAGACTGTGGTACAGAACTTTTTATTAAGCAAAGGGGTGTACAGTCAGTACCTGGTTTCTCCCCTTTATGTTTCTTTTTTTTTTTATTGTTCAAAACATTACAAAGCTCTTTACATATCATATTTCATACATTTGATTCAAACGGATTATGAACTCCCATTTTTACCCTGTATACATATTGCAGATTCACATCAGTTACACATCCACTTTTTAAAATACTGCCATACTAGTGTCTGTTGTATTCTGCTGCCCATCCCATCCTATCCTCTACTATCCCCCCTGCCCTCCCCTCCTCTCTCCTTCCATCTTCTCTCTCTACCCCATCTACTGTAATTCATTTCTCCCACATTTTTTTCCCCTTTCTCCTCACTTCCTCTTATATGTAATTTTGTATAACAATGAGGGTCTCCTTCCTTTACCATGCAATTTCCCTTCTCTCTCTCTTTCCCTCCCCCCTCTCGACCCTGTTTAATGGTGATCTTCTTCTCATGCTCTTCCTCCCTATTCTGTTCTTAGTTGCTCTCCTTATACCAAAGATGACATTTGGCATTTGTTTTTTAGGGATTGGCTAGCTTCACTTAGAATAATCTGCCCTAGTGCCATCCATTTCCCTGCAAATTCCATGATTTGTCATTTTTTAGTGCAGAGTAATACTCCATTGTGTATAAATGCCACATTTTTTTTATCCATTCATCTATTGAAGGGCATCTGGGTTGGTTCCACAGTCTAGCTATTGTGAATTGTGCTGCTATGAACATCGATGTAGCAGTATCCCTATAGTACGCTCTTTTAAGGTCTTCAGGGAATAGTCCGAGAAGGGCAATAGCTGGGTCAAATGGTGGTTCCATTCCCAGCTTTCCCAGGAATCTCCATACTGCTTTCCAAATTGGCTGCACCAGTTTGCAGTCCCACCAGCAATGTACAAGTGTATCCTTTTTCCCACATCCTCGCCAGCACTTGTTGTTTGACTTCATTATGGCTGCCAATCTTACTGGAGTGAGATGGTATCTTAGGGTGGTTTTGATTTGCATTTCTCTGACTGCTAGAGATGGTGAGCATTTTTTCATGTACTTCTTGATTAATTGTATGTCCTCCTCTGAGAAGTGTCTGTTCAGGTCCTTGGCCCATTTGTTGATTGGGTTATTTCTTATCTTATTGTTTAATTCTTTGAGTTCTTTGTATATTCTGGATATTAGGGCCCTATCTGAAGTGTGAGGAGTAAAAATTTGTTCCCATGATGTAGGCTCCCTATTTACCTCTCTTATTGTTTCTCTTGCTGAGAAAAAACTTTTTAGTTTAAGTAAGTCCCATTTGTTGATTCTTGTTATTAACTCTTGTGCTATGGGTGTCCTATTAAGGAATTTGGAGCCAGACCCCACAATATGTAGATTGGAGCCAACTTTTTCTTCTATCAGACACAGTGTCTCTGATTTGATATCTAGCTCCTTGATCCATTTTGAGTTAACTTTTGTGCATGGCGAGATAAAGGGATTCAGTTTCATTTTGTTGCATATGGATTTCCAGTTTTCCCAGCACCATTTGTTGAAGATGCTATCCTTCCTCCATTGCTTGCTTTTAGCCCCTTTATCAAATATAAGATAGTTGTAACTTTGTGGATTAGTCTCTGTGTCCTCTATTCTGTACCATTGGTCCACCCTCCTGTTTTGGTACCAGTACCATTCTGTTTTTTTTACTATTGCTCTGTAGTATAGTTTGAAATCTGGTATCGCTGTGCCGCCTGATTCAAACTTCCTGCTTAGAATTGCTTTTGCTATTCTGGGTCTTTTATTTTTCCATATGAATTTCATGATTGCTTTATCTATTTCTACAAGAAATGCCATTGGGATTTTGATTGGCATTGCATTAAACCTATAGAGAACTTTATCGCCATTTTGATGATGTTAGTTCTGCCTATCCATGAACAGGGTATATTTTTCCATCTTCTAAGATCTTCTTCTATTTCTCTCTTTAGGGTTCTATAGTTTTCATTGTATAAATCTTTCACCTCTTTTGTTAGGTTGATTCCCAAGTATTTTATTTTTTTTGAGGATATTGTGAATGGAGTGTTTTTTCTCATTTCCATTTCAGAAATTTTGTGACTGCTATACAGGAATGCCTTTGATTTATGCGTGTTGATTTTATATCCTGCCACTTTGCTGAATTCATTTATTAGTTCTAGTAGTTTCTTTGTAGACCCTTTTGGGTCTTCTAGGTATAGAATCTCATCAGCCACAAATAGTGATAATTTAAGTTCTTCTTTTCCTATTTTTATGCCTTTAATTTCTTTCGTCTGTCTAATTGCTCTGGCCAGTGTTTTGAGAACTATATTGAATAGAAGTGGTGATAGAGGGCATCCCTGTCTTGTTCCAGATGTTAGAGGGAATGCCTTCAATTTTTCTCCATTCAGAATGATGCTAGCCTGAGGTTTAGCATAGATAGCTTTTACAATGTTAAGGTATGTTCCTGTTATCCCTAGTTTTTCTAGTGTTTTGAACATAAAAGGATGCTGTACTTTGTCGAATGCTTTTTCTGCATCTTTCGAGATGATCATATGGTTCTTATCTTTACGTCTATTGATGTGGTGAATAACATTTATTGATTTCCGTGTATTGAAACATCCTTGCATCCCAGGGATGAATCCTACTTGATCGTGGTGCACAATTTTTTTTATGTGTTATTGTATCCGATTCACCATTATTTTATTGAGGATTTTTGCATCTAGTTTCATTAGAGATATTGGTCTGTAGTTTTCTTTCTTTCAAGTGTCTTTGTCTGGTTTCGGAATCAGGGTATTGTTGGCCTCATAGAATGAATTTGGAAGATCTCCCTCTTTTTCTATTTCCTGAAATAACTTGAAAAATATTGGTATTAATTCTTCTTTAAAGGTTTTGTAAAACTCTGCTGTATACCCATCCGGTCCTGGGCTTTTCTTGGTTGGTAGTCTTTTGATTGCTTCTTCTATTTCATCCATTGATATTCGTTTGTTCAAATTGTGCATATCCTCCTGACTCAGTCTGGGCAAATCATATGACTTAAGAAATTTATCGATTTCTTCACTATCTTCTATTTTATTGGAATAAAGGTTTTCAAAATAATTTCTAATTATCTTCTGTATTTCTGTAGTATCTGTTGTGATGTTGCCTTTTTCATCCCGTATGTTAGTAATTTGAGTTCTCTCTCTTCTTCTCTTTGTTAGCATGGCTAAGGGTCTGTCAATCTTATTTATTTTTTTGAATAACCAACTTTTAGTTTTGTCAATTTTTTCAATAGTTTCTTTCGTTTCCATTTCGTGGATTTCCGCTCTGATTTTAATTATTTCTTGCCTTCTGCTACATTTGCTGTTGTTTTGCTCTTCCTTTTCTAGGGCTTTGAGATGAAGTGTGAGATCATTTATTTGTTGGTTTTTTCTTTTTTTTGAGGAATGACCTCCAGGCGATGAATTTCCTTCTTAAAACTGCTTTCAT
The DNA here is from genome assembly GCF_045843805.1 of Urocitellus parryii. Taxonomy (NCBI): domain Eukaryota; kingdom Metazoa; phylum Chordata; class Mammalia; order Rodentia; family Sciuridae; genus Urocitellus; species Urocitellus parryii. Next base: position 56,124,891 of record NC_135536.1, read on the forward strand.
TGTGTCCCATAGATTCTGATATGTTGTTTCTGTATTTTCATTTATCTCTAAGAATTTATTTCCTCCTTTATGTCTTCTGTAACCCATTGATCATTCAGTAACATATTGTTTATTTTCCATGTGATGTAGGATTTTTCCTTCCTTCTTTTATCATTGATTTCCTGTTTCATTCCATTATGATCAGATAAAATGCATGGTATTATCTCCACCCCTTTATATTTACTGAGGGTTGCCCTATGGCATAATATATGGTCTATTTTTGAGAAGGATCCATGTGCTGCTGAGAAAAAATTATATCCACTTGATGATGGTTGATATATTCTATATATTTCAGTTAAGTCTAGGTTATTGATTGTGGTATTGAGTTCTATAGTTTCTTTATTCAACTTTTGTTTGGAGGATCTGTCCAATGGTGAGAGAGGTGTGTTGAAGTTACCCATAATTATTGTGTTGTGGTCTATTTGATTCTTGAACTTGAGGAGAGTTTGTTTTATGAACGTCGCAGCACCATTATTTGGTGCATAAATATTGATAATTGTTATGTCTTGTTGGTTAATGGTTCCTTTTAACAGTATATAATGTCCTTCCTTATCCCTTTTGATTAACTTAGTCTTGAAGTCGATTTTATTCGATATGAGGATGGCCACCCCTGCTTGCTTACGAGGACCATGTGCGTGGTATGTTTTTTTCCCAACCTTTCACCTTCAGCTTGTGCATGTCTTTTGCAATCAGATGTGTCTCCTGGAGGCAGCATATTGTTGGATTTGTTTTTTTAATCTATGTTACCAGCCTATGTCGCTTTATTGGTGAGTTTAAGCCATTAACGTTTAGAGTTACTATTGATATATGGTTTGTACTTCCAGCCATGTTTGATTATTTATCTTTTTTTTAAATTTTAATTTGGTTTGTTTTCTCCATGATTAGCTTTCCCTCCGCCCTCTCGCTTTACTGAGGTACTTCCCATTGTTGGTTTTGGTTATTGTTTTTCATTTCTTCCTCGTGTAGTGTTTTGCTCAAGATTCTTTGCAATGCTGGTTTTCTGGCTGCAAATTCTTTTAACTTTTGTTTATCATGAAAGATTTTTATTTCGTTGTCGTACCTGAAGCTTAATTTTGCTGTATACAAAATTCTTGGTTGGCATCCATTTTCTTTCAGTGTTTGAAGTACGTTGTTCCAGGATCTTCTCGCTTTCAGCGTCTGTGATGAAAAATCCATTGTTAACCTTATTGGTTTACCCCTGAATGTAATCTGCCTCCTTTCTCTTGTAGCTTTTAATATTTTCTCTTTTTTCTGTATATTGGATATCTTCATAACAATGTGTCTTGGTGTTGGTCTACTATGATTTTGTATGCTCGGTGTCCTGTATGCATCTACAATTTGTACATCCATTTCCTTTTTTATATCTGGAAAGTTTTCTATAATTATTTCATTCAACAGGTTGCTCATTCCCTTGGTTTGAACCTCTATACCTTCCTCTATCCCAATGACTCTTAAGTTTTTTTTTATGTTTTCCCATATCTCTTGGATGTTTTTCTCGTGATTTTTTACTAGCCTTTCTGAGTTAGCTAGACTCTTTTCAAGATGATATATTTTGTCTTCATTATCTGACGTTCTGGCTACTACTTGCTCCACTCTGTTATTGATACTCTCATTTGAGTTTTTAATTTGGTTTATAGTTTCCTTCATTTCTAGAATTATTGATTGATTTTTTTTTAGTAATCTCTATCTCCTGATAAAGATGCTTATTTGTTTCTTTTATCTGTTTATGTAATTCATTTTCAATGTGTTCTTTCATTGTTTGAATTTGCTGTCTTATGTCCTCTTTAAGATTCCATTCCATCTGTCTAAGGTATTCCTTGAGTTCTTTATTTGACCTTTTTTCTGATGCCTCTAGGTCCTCCTGTATATTTAGACTGTCCTGCATTGTTTGTACTCCTTTTCTTCCTTGCTTTTTCATGCTGTTCATGTTACTTCTTGCTCTGTTTGACTGCCGAGTTACTGTTTATTCTTATAAATTTATTTGGTTTTGTGTGTCTCTGGAGTCTCTCTTTTGTGATGGGAGAGTATGACTAGAGATGATGAATTTTGTTGCACTTTAATGCAGATTCATTCGTTTCCTAAACTGTGTACGGATTCTGATGGCATATAGCAGTCTGTGATTTGGTCTTGGGACTTATATTTCGGTTGAATGATGATGTGATGGTATTGAGGTTGGTATCTCTTGGCAACCTTGGAAGTTTGCTCTACTGACGAGGGATATTAACAGGAGAATGGTCTGGAGTATTTGGGGGTAGCTAGGGAGTTGGTAGCACTATATAACGCCTTGGAATATTTACCTATACATATTTAGTAAATTACACATAAACAGCATGATGCTTGGGAGGAAAGGTATTAGAAGGGAAGGGAAGAAGTCACTAAAGAGAATGAGAGTAGACAGGTAGAATTCAAGGAAAGGGGAATAAGGAAATTGAAAAGAAATGAAAAGACAAAAGAAAAAATATAAAATTTAAAAAAAGAAAAATAATTTAAAAAATAAAACATAAAAATAAAAGATAATTTTAAAAAACCCAAATAATAATAAAAAAATTTAAAAAGTGCAGTCTTAGAGTTCAATTAACTTCTCTTCCAGTAGGTGGAGCTGTGCCCACCGGGTGAAGCTTCTCCTCTCAATACACTGGTATCAATCACTGTGCAGCAGCTCCTCCTCCCAGACTGGGCGGGTCTCCAATCCTGAGTGCCTAGGGCCCTTTCTTGTGTCTAGACACTTCCCCACTTTTCCTCGAGCCAGGCCCCGCTCATCGGTGATGCTCACCACAATACTGGCTACACGCCAGGTCTGCTGCTCCCGGGAGCCCTATTTTCTTGAACAACTGGGCACACTCTCCTTGTTTGCCAGTCCCTCAGACCCTAAGGTTGTGGAGCTTGGGGCTTGAGAACCCTCAGCGTATTTTGCTTGCCCTCCGGTAACCACGCCCCCAGTAGCTGGTGCAAGAGACCTCAGTTGTCAGTGCTGGTGGGAGCGGTAGCCGGGGGTCCCGTGCTGCGGGTCCCGCGCCTCTGTTCCCTTGGTCTGACTATAGCGCTTACTGGAGAGTTGGGAGGGGCCCTTGAGGTTTCCCCACTGTGTGGAGGGGGGGGCTAGGAGGTTACACACCTGCCGCCGCTGGTTTCAATGAAGTTATCTCCTCTGCCGCATTCTGGTGACGTCAGTTCTCTGACATGGTGATATCCTATGCGAATGGCGACAGTTCGTTCCCTTTGCTGGTGACCCATGCAACGGGTGGGTCCTGACTGGCTATCCCAAGCCCCGTCTCAATCCTGTGGCCACTGCTTATGGAGGCTCAGTTGGTAATAACCTCCGCAGAATCAGGAAAAGCCGACAAGTTGTCTCAGTGGGATCGGGATCGTTTAGTGCTGAGTCACAGTGGTTTGTCTGCGAACGGGAGCCTGAATTCAGCCGCTCCAGGCTCGGTGTGTGTTCTGAGAGGCGCAGATTGTTCACCCCAGATCCACGTCAGCTCAGCATTGCCTACCACTCCTGAGCAAACAGCATTTCGACGGTTTAAGACTCCCTGTGCCCGTGCAGCTGAAGAGGTCAGAGACTTGATCTCTCCGCGCCCACCGCCATGTTTGATCTCCCCGTTTATGTTTCTTAATAGATTGTTGATAAATATTCCAGTTTTACCTTTTCCCCATCTTTCTTTACTAAAAGAAATACTAAAATCATTTTCAGTTTTTTAGAGTTTATAGTTACAGTAATTTTGCTAAATAGGGGTTGATCGTAGTAATAGGAATCCCTTAACTAAGTATTTATTTATTTCTGTATCACCTAGGAATGAGATTGAATGTTGACTTTTTAAAAAATTAAATTTTTAATTGGCATAAATATTTTATATTCATTGTGTATAATGTGTTTAGAAATATGTATACATTGTGGAATGGCAAGATTAAACTACTTAAAATTATGTATAATGTTTGTAGTGAGAATAGATAATACAACATATTGTTATTTACTATAGTCACCATCTTGTGTAATAGGTATCTTGAACATGTCTTCCTAGCTAGCTAAAATTTTGTATTGTTTGATCTACATCAGGATCTACATCCTTGCCCCACTGCCCTGGTAAATAACATTGTATTCCGTACTTCTTACCAGGATGTTCTAGTCCACTCTAGGTCTTCGCAGCAACATGTCCCATAGTGTCCAAATAATTGTTCCCAATCCATAATTGTTTCCAGTTCCAGTTGTGCCCTGCCTTTTTTTTTTTTTTTTACAAAATTATTTCTTTTTTTTTTTCTTTCTTTTTTTTGTTTTTCTTTTTTTTGTTTTTTACAAAATTATTTCTTGAAGACATAATTAAGATTAAATTGACTAGATTAAATCCTTGGACTAGACTGGGGAACAAGAAAGTGCTTAGCTTCTTTGAGCTTCAATGTCTTCATCTGTAGTAATAATATAGGAACAGATTGGGTAATGTGTTCACAATACTTTAGGAACCAGGAAACACTGTCATTTTAGAAAACATTTCAACTTTGTTATATCCTAACTGAAAATTAGATGTAGGCTAGTAAAACCTTAAGGATTATGAAAAAGTAAAAGTAGATTTTGACAGAAACTTGTTTTAAATTCTTTTCTATTATTTAATAGAGATGCATATAGTAGGATGCTTCTTAAAATTGAAATTAGGAGGGGAAGGAATTCAAAGTAAATTTGAGAAAATGGCAAAAACCTTCAGTTATTAAAATATTAACATTTGCTTTCTTACATATTGCAAACAGTATTCCTTGTCTGCATTTGCCTTTTGTTTTTAGTGTTTTTTTGCCATATGAAAACACTTTTTTTTATGTAGTTCCTATTTTTTTTCTTTATACTTCATGTCTTCACAGTCATTTTTAGAAAACCATACTTACTCTAAGATAATTAAATACTTCCAGTATTTTCTTTCAGTTCTCTAGAGGCCAGTTCTTCATTACATTTATTTTTATACTTTCTGAAATTAAATATTAAACATATTTTAAAGATTATTTCTGAGTGATTAATATGTCTATCTTAGTTGAGGATATAAAAAGCCAGAAAGAGTGTTGCTCTCCCACCCTTATACTGACAACAAAAAGCCATATGAACTATAAAATCATAATTTTTCTTGAAACCAGTACAAAGCTGTAAGACAACCATTTTAGGCTGATATATGAGGAAGGGCAGGTAGACCTAAAGACAGACTTGCAGGTTTGGGGCAATTATGGAATACCATTAAATCTAGTAAGAACTCAGCTAACAAATTAATGGATTGCAAAAGGCAATGCATTTGCATTAGCATTTAGAATTTCTGTGAGGTGTAAACACAAGGAGGATTTGTAACCACTTTTTAATTCCATAGACTTATCAGTTGAGAATCCTTCCTGGTGCAGGCCTTTGGAAAGTGAGCAGCAGTTACTGTGGAAGAGGCACCAAACCAAATCAAACTTTAAGCCACTGGGGGATACTCTTTGGGGTTTTCTACCTAAAGTCATGTGATTTGAGGTATTTTATATGTTATTTTCCAATTTGGATTTTTTTTTTCCCCTTGCTTGATTGCTTTGGCTAGAACTTCCAGTTCCATGTTAATAGAAATGTCAAGAGTGGGCATCCTTGTCTTGTTAGCTATAAGAGAAAAGCTGCATGAAGTTTGGTGTGGGCTTATCATAAGTGGCCATAATATCTATGTGTGGAAGTTACCTTCTATTCCTGGTTTCGAGTGTTTTTATCATGAAAAGATGTTAGATATTGCCAAAGACTTGTAATGTATCAATTGAGATGATTGTGGGTATGTCCTTCATTCTATTAATGTGGTGTATTGATTTTCATATATTGAACTACCTTTGCCTTACTAGTATAAATCTTCCTTGTTCATGGAGTATAATTCTTTTAAAAAGCTTCTGAACTTGATTTGATAGTATTTTGATGAGGATTTTGCATTAATATTCTGAAGAGATTCTGATCTGTGGTTTCATATAGTATCTTTGTCTGGCTTCCGTATTAGGATCGTGCTGACTTAATAGAATAAATTAAGAAGTCCTTTCTCTTATTTTTTGGGAAAGGTTTAAAAAGGTTGGTGTTAATTCTTCTTTAAATGTTTGGTAGAATTAATCAACAAAGCCATCTGCTTCTAGACTTTTCTTTGTTGAGAAATTTTTTAAGTTACTAATTTAATCTCTCCTTCTATTGATCCAATCAGATGCTCTGTTTATTCTTTTTTTCCCCCTCTGTTTGTTCTTGCATCAGTTCCATCAATGTATGTGTTTCTAGGAGTTTGTCCATTATCATATAAATCATCCAATTTGTTGGCATATGTTATTTTCTTTTTTAAAATATTTTATTTTTTTAGTTTTAGGTGGACACAATATCTTTATTTTTACATGGTGCTGAGAATCGAACCCAGTGCCTTATGCATACTGGGCGAGCACACTACCACTTGAGCCACATCCCTAGCTCCAGTTGGCATATGTTATTTTCATTGTATTCTTTTATAATCCTTTTTAGTTCTATAAAACTTGAAGTAATATCCCCATTTGTTGCTACTTTTAGTAATTTGAGTCTTCTGTTTGGCCTTGTAGTATAGTTTGTAAAGGAAAGGAAGGCTCAGTACTAGATACTTCCCCTTCAGTGTTAGAACAATAGTTTCTTTACCAGCATCTCTCAGTAGTTTATGTATTTTTTTAACATTATAGACTCATGAACTTTCAACTATTACAGGTTGTTTTGATGTCCCAAATTTGGCCATTGAGACCCTTCTTCCACATATCTCCTAAGTGCTTTGATAGGGCCCTGGTAGTCTTTGATCTTTTTTTTTTTTTGTATTTGGGAGTTGAACCCCAGGGGCATTTTATTGCAGAGTTCCATCACTAGTCATTTTTTATTTTGAGAAAGCATATACAAAGAAGTCTTGCTTGTGCTTGTGTGCCTTTCACCCTGTTTTCTCCCTTGTACAACTGTAATATTTAAGTATGTATATTAAATATACATATTTAAAAAATTTTTTAGTAGTAGATGGACATACTACATTTATTTTAATTATTATGTGGTGCTAAGGATCAAACCCAGTGCCTTACACATGCCAGGTAAGCATTCCACCATTGAGCCACAACCCCACCTCAAACATAAATATTTTTATTTTATAAATATATATATATATATATACATAATATGTAATATTATAAATATATGTATTTGTTTTTCCATTTTTTTTAAATATTATATATGAATCTCCTTTAAATAGATGATAGCATTCATTTTTCCCCACCTTGTTTTTTCACTTAAATATATATATCCTAGGGCTGGGGATGTGGCTCAAGCGGTAGCGCGCTCGCCTGGCATGCAGCGGCCCAGGTTCGAACCTCAGCACCACATACAAACAAAAGATGTTGTGTTCGCCCGCTGAGAACTAAAATAAATAAATAAATTTTTTAAAAAAATATATATATATCCTAGGATTTACTTTATAGTAATATATAGACATATTTCCTTATTACTCTATATACTTGCATAGTCCTTTATTATTTAGCAGCTCATTTTTAGGTTGTTTCTAATCTTTCACTCTTGTAAATACTCCTGTATCAAATAGCTGTGTGTATATCTTCTTGTATTCTGACAGTACTGCTTTAGGGTGGATTCTTGGAAATGAGGTTTCTGAAAAGGTAAATGCAGATATAATGGTGCCAGATATTGCTAACTTCTCCATTGGGGTTTTACTGTTGTTTTTTTTTTTTTCCTTTCCACCAGCAATGTAAAAGAATTCCTGATTCTTCCAGATCCTCATTAATAGAGAATGTTATCAATATAGTGAGAAATGGTGTTTTCATGTTTCAAGTTGTCATTTTTCTTATTATAGCACCATTTTCATAGTATGTGTATTTATTTATTTGATGTGGTGCTGAGGATCAAACCCAGTGCCTCTCATGTGCTAGGCAAGTACTGTACCACAGAGTTACCACCCCAGCCCTCATTTTTTATTTTTTTTTAGTTTGAGACAGGGTCTTGGTAAATTAGCTAGGTGCTTGCTAAATTGCTAAAGGCTTTGAACTTGCAATCTTTCCTGTCTCAGTCTCCCGAGTTTCTGGGATTACAGGCATACATCACTACACCCAGCCCTTTATTTTATTTATTCTTATATGGTGCTAAGGATAGAACCAGAGCCTCACCAGTGCTAGGCAAGTGACATACCACTGAGCTACAACCTCAGCCCCTGCATTTCTTTTCTGAGCGTGTTTTAAATTGTTTGAGGTTTGTGTGTATTGTGTACAGGGTTTTGGTACAGGCTCACAGGACTGAAGGGCTAGTTTGTGACTACTGATTCTCATAGGATAGGATTTTCCCCTCCTTTTCAGATGTCAAGATTGACTGTTTTTTTCTTTCTGCTTTTGTGGAATAGATTTTATTTCTTAGTAAGCATTTATACTGTTTAACTGTGTTTTGGGTAGGTGTTTGGACAGCTAGTACTATGCATCTTTTTCATGTAGTGTCTCTGAAAAGAAAAGGTAATGGTCCACAGGATTTGGTAGAATTTTTCTAAGGGAATCTGGGTTTGTTCTGCCTTAATCAACTTGTAGAACTCTTTTTTTTTTTTTTTTTTTGGTATTGGGGATTGAACTTGGGCATTCCACCACTGAACCACGCCCGCAGTCCTGTTTTGTATTTTATTTAAAGACAAGGTCTCACTGAGTTGCTTAGCACCTCACCATTGCTGAGACTGGCTTTGAACTTGGGATCTGGGCTGGGGATGTGGCTCAAGCTGTAGCGCGTTCGTCTGGCATGCGTGCAGCCCGGGTTCGATCCTCAGCACCACATACCAACAAAGATGTTGTGTCCGCCGATAACTAAAAAATAAATATTAAAATTCTCTCTCTCTTTAAAAAAAAAAAAAAAAAAAAAAGAACTTGGGATCCTCCTGCCTCAGCATCCCCAGCTGCTGGGATTACAGGTGTGTGCCACTGTGCCCAGCCTAACTTTTGTTTTTGACTTCTGTGCGTTCCTTACTTGCTTTTCAGCCAGTTAAGCATTTTAATTTTTCCCCCCCCAGTGCTGGGGATTGAACCCAGGACATCAATCATGCTATGCATGTGCTCTACCAATGAGCCTTCATCTCTAGCCCTTAATTATCTTTTAAAATATGTTATTTAGAATTTAGCTCAGTGGCATTGTACTTGCCTAGCATACATGAAGCCTTGGGTTCTTTACCCAGCACAGCACTATAACAAAACAATGTTATTTAGGAGATTTAATTGTTTTCAGTTGAAGACACTTTTTGGTTATCAAAATCTCCCAGTTATTTTTCAATGATATCTTGTCTAATTTTCTTATTATTTGAGATAAACTCAAATCTGCTTTCAGGTTATTGTTTAATCATTTTTTTTTTTTAAATCTCTAGCTAGGCTAAAATTTAGAACAACTTTTAAAAACTTATTTTCCTTTCCTATTCATTGTTTAGACTTTCTCCTACTTTAATTACATCTTATTGCTCTTGGCTTTTGTTTTTAATTATAGCCTTACGATATTTTTTGAGTTGTAAAAATGGGGACTTGTTCTTTAATTACAGTCACATTAGACTTGTTGAAGGAAAAGACCTAAACATTATCAGTAAGAAGAATCAGCATGAGGTGTGAAAAGTCTGTGACACTAATACATATTTAACCAGATTGTGATCAGTGTTTTCTCTTCTTTCAGGTTTGTAGTACTTTGCAGGATTCTAGAATTTCATATGGTTTCAGTTCAAGACCACATTTGACTGAGATTCATAGTTCTCTTAAAATTCCACAGGAAGGAAAAAGAACCTGTATTCTTGTAGACAGTCGTGAAATCACTTCTGGTGTAGAAGTTATTTCTTCCTTAAGAGCAATCCATGGGTTTCAAGTAGAGGTATGTCCTCTTAATGGCTGTGATTACATTGTGAGTAATCGCATGGTGGTGGAAAGGAAGTCTCAATCTGAGATGTTAAATACTGTCAATAAGAACAAGCTCATCGAGCAGATCCAGCACCTACAGAACATGTTTGAAAGAATATGTGTGATTGTGGAAAAAGACAGAGAAAAAACAGGTTAGTATTTTAAAATATTTGTTTAGGAGCCTGAATAGGAACTTGACTATTTTATTATTCAACTGTCAAGCAATAGAAAACTCTTAAAATATAAATACTTAACTCGATGAATGTCATTTCACACTTTAATGCCATTATGTTTATCATCAGTTGTTGTAATTAAATGAAACCTATGAGAACTGAAGGCAAGTAAAGTCAATCATGACTTCAAGAATCCGAGCGAGGAGGGCCTTAAATAAAGCAGCAATGGAGAACAGAAGTAGGATCAAAGAGATGCTTAAGAGTCAGGATTTGTAGGAGTTGGTTGGAAGAGTTGAGAATTACTCTTTCTTGACCAACTTCTTGGTTACTGGCCAGTTAGGTAATGGTGCTGTTTATTGCAATATGATTATAAGAAAAGCAGCAGATTTAACTGCTCAAGAACTCAACTTTGAATGAACATGAAGATTAAGTTTGCAATTGGTCATTGAAATGGGTGCTAAGATAAATTTGGAAATGTCAAATTGGAGTTACAAATTAGGGAATTTCTGTGGTTATTATTTAATTGTATGGGGAGTTCCAGAGAATAGTGAAAAGATCAAAAGAAATGGAATCTAGATGTATTGATTTCAAGTTTCTTGATGGGGATGTGGCTCAGTAGTGGAGCATTTGCTTGGCATTCCTGAGGCACTGGATTTGATCACCAGCACTGCTAAAAAAAAAAAAAAAAAACAGAACAAACAAACGAAATCCAGCTTCTTTATAGCTATGTGATGTTTGTTACCTTGATAGATCACTCCCTCTGATGAGTAAGTATTAACCATATATTTATCATATTATGAGCATTAAGTGAAATCATGTAGACAAAAGCCATTATGGACAAATTGAAGACTTACACATAAAACGAAATAGTATAGTTTATGTAAAACATTGATTTGAGAATTAGGCAACTTTTTCATCCCCCATACTATCACTGGTGAACCATGTGACCAGTGATAAGTAAATTTTATCTTTCATTTAAATTAAGGGTTTTTTTTTTCCTTTTTAATTCAACAAGTGAGGGATAAAGGAATTAGATTTAGAACAGAGAGAAAGTAACATAGAAAAAAATTACATAACCAGCTTCTTGGTTAACTGGCCAGTTACAAAATGGTATAAATGGGGTGGGCGTAAGTGGGGAATGCCAAAAACAGGTTGTAACTAGAATATGGAAAAGAAAATGAACAAGAATGTGAGGCTAATAAATTAATGATGAAGTAACATTAAAATGGGCATGCAGGATATTTCTGTAGTTTACCTTTGGAATAAGTACATGAGATAATTTTTTTATATTAGTTAAACCAATAATTAAGGAGCCCTTCATCTATGCCAGCAATAAGAAATTAATAATATAGCCTTGGTCTTCAAAAGTGAATTATCTAGAAATATAAATTCTCCCTTATATTTTCACCTTCCTATGTTGATTTCAGTTGAAGTTCTCCTTAATATATCTTAGATATTAGAGAGTCACTTTAAAACGTTTGCTGTCATTTTCTCATTAGTAGAATGTAGCACTAGTTTGTTCAATGCTATAGATCTTGGTATTTAAAAAAATATAAATTAATGATTCTACTTAGTGTTTGTTACTAAAGTTTATATTTTCCTAAACATGAAATATTTAGGAGACACATCAAGGATGTTCAAGAGAACAAAGAGTTATGACAGTCTGCTGACCACCTTAATTGGTGCTGGAATTCGAATTCTTTTCAGTTCCTGCCAAGAAGAAACTGCAGATTTGCTAAAGGAATTGTCTTTAGTGGAACAAAGAAAGAATGTTGGTATTCATGTTCCAACAGTGGTAAACAGTAGTAAATGTGAGGCACTTCAATTTTATTTAAGTATTCCCAATATAAGTTATATAACTGCATTAAATATGTGTCACCAATTTACATCTGTGCAAAAGATGGCTAACAGGTATGTCTATTTTTGTAACATTTTATAATGATTACTTTTAAATGATTCTTAGAAGCATTTCATAGAATTTTAATATTTTCAAAAAAGACTCAGTGACCATTAATAAATTGGTTTTTGTTTTTGTTGTTTTATTTTGTTTTTGCCTGTTAACTGGTACCAAGTATTGGTTAATTCATGAAGATGAGACACTAATTGGGGGCAGGGGGGGGAGTAGGCCTTACCTTCAGGGTGCTTAGAGCTCTATGGGGAGATAGACAACAGTTTGACATTGCATTCTAACATTTCTGGGCCATTCAGTTCTGTAACTAGAACATTCAAGTTGAGAATTATACTAGTTTTGCTTGTTTTAAAGTGCCAAGGATCAATCCCAGGACTTTGTGCATGCTAGACAAGTACTTTTTCATTGAACCATACCCCTAGCCTGGTTTTTGATTATTATATTGCTTGCAGAAGGATATATTAGAACGTAAGTTTATTTTAATTAAAGATCCATAAGAGGTATGGTGTCTTAGTTAATTTGGGCTGCTATAATCCCATACACTGGTTGGCTGACTTATAAAGAGTTCTAGAGGCCAGAAGTCTGAAGTCTAGGTGGCAACATGCTTGGGTTTTGGCAAAGGCCCTCTCTTCTGGGTTGCAGTCTACTGACTTCCTGTATTCTCTCGGGGTAGAAGCAGAGTTAGCTGGAGCCTCTTTTAAAAGGGTGCTGAGGACTCTTACTCTTATGATCAACTTACCTCCCTTAGTCTCCACCTCCAAATATCATCTGTGTTAAGTCATCCCACTGTTATGCTAATGAAGTAACTGGCACAGAAAGGTTTGTTTAGCCCATTTTGGAGATTGAAAGTTCAACAAGCACAGCAAAGGCTCTGTAGTGATTCTGTGTTACCTCATGGAGTGGATAGCAAAGGCAGGAGCACTTGATTTTATCAAACCAGGTACAGGGAGAGAAACAGAGATCCTACAATCCCTGCCAAAGGCAGTGCTGCCTCCAGGAATCTACTTCTCCCACTAGGCCCCACCTCTTAAAGGTCCTTATCATCTTCCAGAACTGCTGCCTGGAGGACCAAGTTCTCTACACATGAACCTTTTTTGGGGGTGGTAGTAGTAGGAGGAGGAGACAGAAACCAGCACCATCAATTTGGGATCAGAGTTCCATCACATGAATTTTGGGGAGATAACAAATATTCAGTTGATTACACATATTGAAATCATTAAAGCAGATGATTTTATATAAATGAAATGGTTTTATTTAACTAATGCTAAAGACTTATCAGCTGCATGTGTAATGCTCAGGAAGATGTGATTTTTCTTAAATGCTATTTGGTGTTCTTTAGGTAAGGTAAGAATATTAAATTTTATAAAAACCAAAAGTTATAGTATAATGTTTTTGTCCCATTTATTTTTCAGCTCACCTCAAGAAATCTCCACCTGTGCACAAGTGACTCATCAAAAAGCTGAGGAGATCTATAGATATGTTCACTACATATTTGATACGGAAATGTTACCAAATGATCTTAAAGATAGATTGAAATCTGATACATGATCAGAGACTACTCAAGATGCAGTTATTGTACTCTCACGATTCTAAATGCACTTCAGTAATCATTGCTATGGTTTGTGCCAGTTTAAAATATGTAACAGAATATTTCCTTATCACTTAAAGATATTTTGTGTACATTTTTATTTATGTAGATTACGAATTATTTTAAAAGAAATTCTTTAATGCTTAGTAAACATTTTGACTAGATTATGGAATTAATTTCTTTATTTAATAAATCAATGTTTTGTTACAGGTACTATTGAGGAGAAAATAAAAGCTGAGTGAGATGTGTTCTGGGATTTTCCCTGCAAGATGTATTGTCTTTGTTATTTCTTAGCATGAATAGTATCCATGCCTACTGCCAACTTAGTGGTCACAAACCATTATTCCTATATATGAACTATAATATTGCCAATATTTTAAATGTACTGAATCTAAACATATATATTGATAAGGATTAAGTGGTAGGTGTCTTGTCAGATCAATGACCCAGTCACTAGGAAAGTAGAACATTTAGATAGGGGAAGGGATGGAGGGGAATCGGGGTAGGAAAGACAGTGGAATGAGGTGGACATCATTATCTTAACTAAATGTATGAAGACACAAATGGTGTGGCTCTACTTTGTGTACAATCAGACATGAAAAATTGTTGTCTATATGTGTACCATGAATTGAATCACATTCTTCTGTCATATATAACAAATTAGAATAAATTTAAAAATTTTTAACTGAATGTCACCTCCACTAAAGGTATACAAGTCAAGTATATTCAAGTCCTGATAATATGGACTCCAAACTATTACTTTTGTTGTTGAAATATCTTCTAAGTGGCATAAGAGCTTGAACTTAGTATTTCTTGTGTGTGTGAGGGGGGTGGATTTCCCTAGGGATTGAACCCAGGGCTACTTTACCACTGAGCTAAATCCCCTACCCCCGTTATTTTGAGACAAGTTTTCACCAAGTTGCTTAGGGAGGTTTATCTTTAATCAAAGTAGATTTATTTATATAGAATAGAAAAAAGCGACACTTTTTTTTCCCCCATGTATGTATGGTACTAGGGATTGAACTTAGGAACATTCAACCACTGAGCTACATCCCCGTCCTTTTTATTTAGAGACAGTATCTCAAACTTGCAATTCTCCTGACTCGGCCTCCCATTCCAAGTTCATGGGATTACAGGTGTATGTCATAGTACCTGGCTAGAAAGATTTTTTTGAATAAGTTATTGAATGTATTTGGTTTTCACCCATTATGTTTGTGATGTTATTAACTTAACATGACTTTATGTTTTTATTTTGAATATAAATTAGACTCTTAAAAAAGTCAAGTCTAGAAGAATAAGCAGCAGCCTCATTTGTGTCCCTTTACTATTCATCTTTTTGATTATTAATCTATCTTATTATTTTAATCCTTGAGCCTTTTAAAGTCTTTTGCATTTTTGCTTTGTTTTCTTCAGAGGTTACTTATCTTACCTTAAACATTATTAATTTACTTTGACCTAATAGAAATGGGACTACCAGGAACCTGGCAGGGTAGGATACCAAAAAAAAAAAAAAAAAAGAAAAAAGACCACCAAAGTAGAAAAGGACACTGGAGGAGTTTATAGACTGGACATAGGGAATATGAGCACTGAGAGTAAGACTTGTGTTCTGGGTCAAGTGTATGCCATTCCAAAATTTTTTGTTATTAGATTTGACTTAATGTTATAAAATACTTTTGTGTCATGGATTTCTTAACTTCTAATATACTACCGTAAATTTAAGCAGCAGAATGTAATGTCAAATATTGGCACCTAACTTGTAAATGGTATTTTTTTTAGGGCCACTCTAAAATAAACCTTTTATATCTTTCCCTTCCTTTATTCCATCCTATATCTACTAAGGGTTGTGGGAATGGAAATAATCATAGTAGTTTAAAGAAGAAGGGTAGTCTAATCATGCTATTTTTAAGTAATCTTTTTAAATTTTTTTTTAGACGTTGATGGGCCTTTATTTTATTCATTTATTTATATGTGGTGCTGAGAGTCGAACCCAGTTGCCTCATGCATGCTAGGGAAGTGCTCTACCACTGAGCCACAACCCCAGCCCCCAAGTAAACTTTTTAGAAATGCTCAAGTAGAAAAACTTCTACTACTAAGAAACTTAATCAGCACCCTTAACAAAATGTATATTTGTTTTCTTTCTCTGATCAGTCAATAAAACAAAAATAAAAACAACCTGGAGGGCTGGGGACGTGGCTCAAGCAGTAGCGCGCTTGCCTGGCATACGTGCGGCCCGGGTTCGATCCTCAGCACCACATACCAAAGATGTTGTGCCCGCCGAGAACTAAAAAATAAATATTAAAAAATTCTCTCTCTCTCTCTCCTCTCTTTAAAAACAAACAAACAAACAAACAAAAAAACCTGGAAACAAATACTATAAAGACTAACTTTATTTGAACGGTTAGGAATGAATGTATACTATAACCAGAAAGAAAATATTTTTATGTCAAATTCTGAAACATAATGACAGAATTACGCTAAAATGTTATTTCTAAAGAGCTGTAAGTAAAAGAAAGGATGTTTACTATGACATAATATTCATTAACTTGGCTCCTTATAATGGTGGATCTGTTAACTTGTATGTCTGCAAATGAAAGCAGGGTGGTAGAATGCAGCAGCATCTGTTCTCTAGTAAAATATTTAAAAATCAATAAATTAAAGTTACATTGGTTTCATAGGGAGATCATGAGAAATGAGAGAAACGTTAAATAGTTTCAACAATGCATAATTTAAACATTAAATCAACTTTGGTGGTGACAAATGCTGTAATTTTTCATGAATTCAGAAGTCATTAATCCAACTTCTTTCATCTCCCCACCTCCCCTTTTTAGGGTAGCAAGACTTTAAAAAGTGTTATTTGGGACATGATTTTATTGAATCATTAAAGTAAACAGACTTAGATGCTTATAAGAAACTTAAAACTATATTTTAATATTACAAAACACAAATATATAGCTGTGTAAACAAGCTGCAGCAATGAGGAATATTCGACAGGATATTTTAATACAAACATGAAACCTTTGAGGAAAAAAATCCATAGTTTCATATGAAGCTACATTATGAAAAAATGCTTATTCACCCAATGGAGATACAAATATACTGTCTGCTTTATGATAAAAATCATTAAATCATTCTCATTTTTACTATTCAGAATCAGAATTTGAAAAATAATCATCTTTCTCTTCTTCATCTGAAGGTTCCATAGCATTAGTTAAAAGTTTTCCAATACCAGATGTGTCTCCTAAGTCTGTAAGGAGATATTTAATAAAAAGGATTAATACATATCCAAGTAATTTTAGTGAAAACTGAAAAAGTGTAAGGAACTAACAACAATTTCAGGATTGTTTAAATAAATATTGCCAAATAATAGATGACTTATTTACAAAATAAATAAATAAATTACCTTGGTTAAACAGGGTTTTTCTTGATGTTGGAGTTGAGAAATTAGTTTCAACCTATAAAAGAGTTCACATTTATAGGTAAGTGTTACCTACTTTGATGCCTCCTCAAGCCTAGACAAAATTAAGTATGCTTAATACACAGTATAACAGTTAAAATGCTTGATAGTTATTTGTCAAAAGCCTAATTTTATTTCATTCATCCAGGGCAAAAATCACAACTTGTTCGATGTTGTTTCTCACTGTTGGCAAACATTACTGTAAGAAAACATTACAAACTAATGCTACAATGGCTAAAGGATAGTCTATATGCTTCTAAAAGCCAATATTGAAGTATTTATTTCATTTAAATAATTAAAATCCTTGGCTAGTAAAAATATATTTTATCATAATCAAATAACTGACTATAGTAAAAGAAAAAAAAAGTCCATGTTTGGAAAACATTATACTATCAAAGTATTAGTTCCCCTACCTCAAAGTCTTGGCTTAAAATGGTGGTAACATATGCAAAATTTTAAGTGCATTTTCATATACAAGGTTTTTCAAAGTACTAGCTACAATTGGCACTCTTTGTGCACACATATGAGAAGCACTGGATTGGGGAACTTAGCAAGAACCAGTTTACTGGAAAAAAAGACAAATCTTACACTTAACCATTGAGTCACATCCCAGCCCTATTTTGTATTTTATTTAGAGAGGGTCTCATTGAGTTGCTTAGCGGCTCACTAAGTTGCTGAGGCTGGCTTTGAACTCATGATCAAGCCACTGGAATCACAGGTATGTGCCACAATGCCTGGTTGAGTCAAATCTTTAGACTCCCATTCATTCCATGGCTTTCTCCCCCTAAGAATTGTGGGACTGTAGAAAGGGAATCTTAAGGATCACTAAGGAGTCTATCTAGTTCATTTATGGAGTTCAAATTTCTTTGAAAGAACAAGAGTCTCCAGACTGATTTTAAAGCAAGGTCCCAGTGAAATACTTACTATTTCCTGTGTATAAGTGAAGTCCAGGAACATGGATGAGATTATGTAATGCCAATATTTAGAGACTCTGAGAGAGGAATTATATTCTAGCCAGTATGCAGCATAAACATTTCAAGTTAAGTTAGGGAAGAAAAGGAGTACTTTTAGGGTATGAATTTCCTGTCCCCATAAATTATTCTGCAAGATTAGCTTTGAGGAAATTGGAGGTGAATTAGCTTTTCTAAAATCTTGCTACTTATGTCTGGTTATCATTAAGTAGATGAATCTGAAAACCATCTGAAAATTATTTTAAAGCTGCATGGAAGCTGATGAAATGTCTTCTATAAAAATTATGATTTAATTAGTCTGATTATTCCCTGGTAACTGAATAGACACTCTTTTTACTCATTCTTACCTTGCTCAAATGTTTGATCTACGAGCTTCCATCTGTAATCTTACAGTAGTTATTTAGTTATCATGGCCACATATTAGATTCTAAGTATCTGTAGGGCATGGACTATTATATAGCTCTTATAATGTCATATCTTACAGGGTTCTATAGATAAATGTTGGATAAAATAATAAAAATACTTACCCTTTTTTTCTTAACATTGCCCCAGACAATGCCACCATTACTTTTATGATTTTTTTGCATACGATAAACATACTTATCACAATCCTTCCTGTTTAAATACAAAATAATTTCAAGTCAAAATTAACTATAATACTTTTACCTTCAGGCTGAAAAGTAATTGTTAAAATCTATTCAATCTTAAAAAAAGTAGATTTTCACCAGGTGTGTTGGCACACAACTGTTAATCCTAGAAGCTTGAGAAGCTGAGGCAAGGTGGATTTGCAAGTTCAAAGCCAGCCTTGGCAACCTAGGGAGACCCTGTCTCAAAAAAAAAAAAAAAAAAGGAATGTGGCTCAGTGGGTGGTTAGGAGCCCCTGGGTTCAGTCCCAAGTACCAAAAAAAAAAAAAAAATCAGTAGTTCACTACTGAGAATGTACACCTCTTTAAGGCCATGTCTGGCAATGCATACTCTATTTTTATCTTCCAATTATGTTTGGTTTTCAATCAGCTCAGCTTTTATTTCTCCATAATTATATATTTCTTGTATTCCCCATACCAATGATGAAGGTTTTGTTTTTTCATTTCTTTTTACCTCATCTCTACTCCAGCTCATTCTACAATTTACAGATGAAAACTGAAGCCAAACATAATGGTTGTTTTCAATTCCCTATCTTGCTTCACATGCACAAGGCCATGGGTTCAAATCTTAGCACAACAACAACAAAGTTAAGCCAACTTTTAGAGCTGGTGAAGTCAAGAGACAGTGAAGGTTTAGAAAACTCAATTTCTTAAAGTAAAAAATATTGGGTATTTGCGCTATAAGAAAAAAAATAAGTCCTGTATTATTATAAACGCAGTATAAACAGGAAATATCCTCCCCTTGAAGACCAAACAGAAACTCACAGACTCATATCAGTGTTATCTCACACGGCCTATAAATACTAGCTATTGATGTTTTAGTTTAAAAAATTTCCTTTCTCTATGAATTCATGTTGTATAAAATTGGGATCATGCTATATGTTGTTTTATTTAATTTTTAAAAACAATTATTATCTGAACATTATTCCATGTCATCAATTTTTGAAGACATAATTTTTTTTTTTGGTACCAGGGATTGAGCTCTGAGGCACTCAACCACTGAGCTGCACACACCCCCTTTTTTTGTATTTCATCTAGAGATAGGGTCTCACTGAGTTGCTTAGTGCCTTACTATTGCTGAGGCTAGCTTTGAACTCTCGAACCTCCTGTCTCAGCCTCCTGAGCCACTGGGATTACACGCGTGCATGATCACGCCCAGCAAGATCAGCATTTTTAATTGCCAAATGGAATAGCCCTCTTTGTGACATCAAACTATTGGTCACTCCTATTCTTTCCTGTTAATTTCATTTATATTTATATTTCAAATAGTTCTTATATACACACAGTTCAAGATTCAAGTCACACTTTCATTCATCCCTAGGTCCCATCCCTAAACATTTTTACCTATCTCATCAAGAGATATTTAAATAAAAGCAATTTTACACATATATATGCACATAACACATTATTCACTGCATCTTGCAATTTTCAATTAATATATCTTGGGCATTTGACCATAGTAGTAATAAAAAATTTCTTCATTAATTTGTATGATGACATAATATATCAGAATTCATTCTGAGATTCCCTACTGATTAACATTTGAATTCTGCCATTTTAACAATGCTACAATAAATTAGGTGTACATTCACAATTCTAAAAACAGAATTCCTGGTTCAAAGGCCATGTATGGTTTATACATATTGACATATCCTGACAAATTGTTGCTGCAGGTTCTACTTATTTATTTTTATTTTTTAGTACTAGGGATTGAATCAAGGGGAACTCTACCACCTAACTATCCTCCCAAGTCCTTTTTATTTTTTATTTTGAGACAAGATCTTGCTAAGTTGCTGGCTTGCCTCAAACTTGGGATCATCCTACCTCATCCTTCTGAGTGTCTGGGATTACAGGTGTGTGCCATAGCACCTGGAAGATTGTACTGATTTACATTTTTATTAACATATGCATGAGAAAAGCTTGTTTTCTTGCTGATTTGTAGGAAACATTAGGGAAATTATTAGCCTTTGCCTGTGACAAATTGCAGTAAGTTCTTTTCTGAGAACTTATCTTTTCAATGTTTGCAGTAGTTAATACCAGGCGAAACGATTCAATTTTTTCATATGGCTGACTTTATTTATCATTTGTGGCTTCTGGATTTTTGCATCACACTTAGAAAGACCTTCTTCCATACCATCGTCCTACCTTAGCTTCCTGAGTGGCAGGAATTACAGGTGTGCATCATGCTTGGCCCATCATTCTTTAAATAATAATTCTTCCCATTACTACATCTTTGTTTCTCAACTCATGAAATATTTAAATGTTCCTCAATGATGCAGAATATTAAAATAGCACATGCAAAATTATTCACCTGTTTATAGAGTTCAGCATGCCAGGAGTGACATGCCGACACTGAGGAGTTTCTGCCAGTGGAAAGATAACAGATGATGGAGTTGTTGGATTTCTGTCCATATTTGGCAGAATATCATCAGCATCTTGACTGTCCTGGAAACTTGGTAACTAGAAAACAAATATTTTCAGCAGGCACACATAAAAATAAATATTTTTTTCATTATCATGATTTTTAGTGAATTGGTGTTTTTCTCCTCATAATTTTCCAAATTAGATAATTAAAAACAGTAGTAGATTGATAACAGAATCACTAAAGACAAAAGAAATTGTTTGCATGTAAAATGGATTCACTAACACCTATTTCTAAAGGCTGTGCAGACTAGAAGTATGCAAATGATTTCTGCAGAGTCAGATGGTAAATACTTTATGATTTATGGCCTACACAGTCTTTGTCCCACCTATTCAAAATTGTGTCACTTCTATGAAAGCAGATGCACATAATAAGCAAACAAATTGGCACCTCTGTGAAACAGATGATAAACTGAATTTGACCAAAAGGCCCACAGCTTGCTGACTTTAGGTGTAGAAAAAACAAAATAAAAATAAAAATGAAAATGAACTGTACTTGGCTCTTAGTAGGGACTCATGCAGTGTTAAAGATCTTTATACTGAAATTGTAGAAAAAGTAGACCTATGCCATGGAAAATGAGCTAATTCACTTTCCATTTCTATCTTTTTAATGTTGTTACTCTTGTATTCAGTCCTAAACATATGTATTTAGAGCATGAAATGATGGTGGGATAACAAAGGGTACAACCTCTATTGGACCATGATATTGTGAAGGGAACACAGTATTGGCTTTAGATGGCACCCTTAAAATGTATCCTATAATTTGTATAAGCAAAAAGGAGGCAGAAATAATGTTTTAAATAGATTCTGCAAAGCACTGAGTACTAGTCTTGTTAAATTTTAGATGATTTGAAAACAATATGAAGAAACTGGTAGCTGAAAAAATTACAGTTATGATATTATTCAATTCAATTGTCCATATCCACGTATTTGTACATTAATCTTTATACACTTAACATTTAGATTCTAAAATACTCTTAAACTCGGGCTGGGGATGTGGCTCAAGCGGTAGCGCGCTCGCCTGGCATGCGTGCGGCCCGGGTTCGATCCTCAGCACCACATACCAACAAAGATGTTGTGTCCGCCAAGAACTAAAAAATAAATATTAAAAATTCTCTCTCTCTCTCTCTCCCTCCCCTCTCTCACTCTCTCTTTAAAAAAAAAAAAAAAAACTCTTAAACTAGCACTTCATATTTATACTGTATTTCATTGCTTATGAAAAACATTTACTGTATATTCATTTCCAGGTTTTTGCTATACAGTTAAACCTGGAATGAGTATTTGCAAAGATTTTAAGCTTCTGAATTTCTTAGGATGAATTCTGAAGAATAGAATTCATCTTTATAGCTTTTGTAATATATTACCACAGTATGCTTTCTGAAAGCTATGAATCCATTGATGTTACTGATATATGACTGTTAATATCAGATTTCCTTTTGTTAGCAGTGAACATTTTAACTTATTTTTTAAAAAAGACTATAACACAGAAGGTATATAGATATACACATCTATGTACCTATACATATTTTATATTTATTTATTTACTTACTTATTTGCTTATTTATTTATTTCTGCATGGCTGGGGACTGAACTGGGCGGCAGGGGTAGGGGGTGGGTGGGGAGGTGGCGCTTTATCACTTAGCCTAGCCCCTTGTTTTTTAAAAAATTTGAGACCAGATCTCACTAAGTTTCCCAGGCTGGCCTCAAAACTTGGGATCTTCCTTCCTCAGCCTTCTGAGTTTGCTGGGATTATAGGTGTGTGCCACAGTACCTAGAAAAACAAAACAAAACAAAAATCTACTCAGCTGTTCATTACATTGATCTTTTGCATTTCTTTTTTAGTCTCTACTTCAGTAAATTTTGCTCTCATATCTACTATTATTTTCCTATTAATTTTGGGTTTGGTTTGCTCTTATTTTTCTAGTTTCTTGAGTTATAGTGTTAGACTATTTATTTGGTAGCTTTCTCATTTTCAATATAGGTGCTTATTGCTAATTTTCTCCGTAGTATGAATTTTGCTGTATTCCATAGGTTTTGGCATGTTGTGTTTTTATTAGTTTGTTTCAAGAAATTGTTTAATTTACTTTTATATTTCCTCATTGGCCAATGGTTATTCAAGAGTATGTTTAGTTTTCATGTATAATTGCTAAGTTCCTCTTGTTGAATTCTTCAGCATCACTGGTGTGAACTCCACTGTTGGAGGGGTGTAGAGTAGTGCCAGCTCTAGCAATGCTGGCGTATTGAGTATGTATACTTAGCAGAGGCAGTCTGGGGTATGCACTCTCAGGCCTGGTGCTGGAAATGGTATGACAGGTAGCCAATGGGGTAGCTAGTTCTATTGGGAAGTGAAAATGCAGGGGTGCAGTTCCAGTGGGGAAGTGCCTTGGTATCTTGGGTCCTGGGGGTGTCCTATACTGCTGAGCTTAGCCACCTACTGTAACATAAGGCATTGTGCAGGCCTGCATAGTGCAGTCAATTTCACTCTGGGTCTAATTGTGTTTGTGAGATTGAAGCCCTCTGTCCTAGTACAGCAGAATATCTATAGGGCCTAGGAGATGGGGATATACAGAGGCTTATGGCCCCTAGGGAAGTCTGAATTCCAACTGTGACTGTTCTCAAGATGATGTCAAGCTACAACAGTCTAGACTCTTGGAATGCAGTTTTCCATCCACCTGTTGCTCTGGTCTTCTTTGTGGAGAAGGATAAGGTGAGCACCCAGAACCTCTTTTTGGTCATCTTGAAATCTTTTTACATTTTAAACATATATGTTTGACTATTTATTTGTTTCCTATTTGGTTTTACAATATTAAGTTTGAACCACTGAAGGGCAGACTCTGGAAACTGGTGAAAATGGCATACAGATTATTTCCTATCCTACTCTTTGGTCATTATCTATAAAAGCTACCCATCCTTGGGCTGAAATATTAGTAATGAACACTACCATAAATAAAAATGAAAGATATAAATAAAATATAGGCAATATAAGAAGCTGGGTGTGGTGGCACATACTTCTAATCCCAGTGATTTGGAGGGCAGAAGCAGGAGGATCAAAGTTCAAAGCTGGCCTCAGCAACTTAGCAAGACTCTCTTCCAAAATAAAAAATAAAAGGACTAGGGATTCAGTGGTAAAGTGCCCCTGTATTCAATCCCTGGTACCCCCGCCCCCCAAAAAAGGTCAGTATAGGTTAAGAAAACAATGATTTCATACATTTGAGACTCTTACCAATACTCTTTTTTGATTTTGTAAAGGTGTTGTACTGAAAAAATCGTCATGGTCATCTTTTGGCAACTGTTCCAGAAAATCCCTCATTTGTTGTTTCCTTTTAAGAGTTCCCACTTTGGCAGTTATCTTAATATTCTGCTTTTTATCATTCTTTCTCTCACCTTAAGAGTCATCAAGACATTTTGATAAAGATTTAGTTATATATTAACTGCTTTATATAGTTAACAACTTCTATTATTTTAACAAATGATTCTTTCTACATTGACATCTATGCAGTATGATTAGCCTACATAAACTCATTAAACTAAGATTAGGCAAGGTGAGGTTTAAGAGATTGTTACTCTGTGAGAAAGGCTATGTCCCATACCCCTGCTGCTAAATGCCTGATTTAGTTATTTAGCTAAAATGTAAAACCTTAATGAATTATCTCTTTAAATCTTATAGGATTTCTCTCAAATAAAACACCTTTTTTTAGCAACCACGGACCTAAGCATGTAATCCTGGGACTATGAAAATTAAATTTATTCTCATCGTTTTCTTGTTTGTGAATCACTAGTGAGCCCTAATCAAGAGGCCTCAAATCAAATTAGATAATCAGAATAATAATTTGGGTACCAAATCTCTGTATCTAATTTACGATTTCCTAGAAAAAATTCAAAGCACAAGGCTACAAAGCTACTACTGACAGAAGTAGGTATATAGGATAACACTTTTTAAAAAAATACCTGTAATAAGACTATGGATAAATATAAAATATAATTGGTGAGTGATTAGAAGTCTACACTGAAAATTAGGAAAATTACAAAGGTTACCATTTTGACCTTTGGGATTGGCTTGCTTTTTCTTAATCACATGTTTCTGGGGTCCTTTTCCTCGAGGATCTTCCAGGTATTTCTTCTGGCATTCCTTAGCAGTTCGAGAACCTACTGCCTTAGCTACATCTGACCAGAAACCAGGTTTGTACTTTGGTAGAGATGCAAAAGCACTGTGGAAGACCAAAACCAGTTAAACAAGAAGAGGGGATGTGGCTCAAGCGGTAGCGCGCTTGCCTGCCATCCGTGCGGCCTGGGTTTGATCCTCAGCACCACATACAAAGATGTTGTGTCTGCCGAAAACTAAAAAAAATAAATAAATAAAAATTTTTTCCCAAAGTTCATCTAATCAATGATTTGGGAAAATTTTGGCATAAATGACTCCTATATACTGTTTTGTAAATCTTATTAATGCCGACTATGCCAGAAGATAAACCTTTTTTTGTTGTTTTTGTTTTGGTGGTATTAGAGATTGAACCTGGGGTTGTTCTATTACCTAACTATATTCGCAGGCCCCTCCCCTATAAAAAGGTCTTATGCTTAGTTTCATTCCAGTGTAATTTGAAGATCTTCGTATTTGAGAAGAAAATGCCCTTTTAATTGAGGGAACCAAAATTTGGAAAAAAAAAAAAAAGTAGAAACATAAGGTAATTCCTAACTCATTCTAAAAGTTCCTTTGTAAATTTGTTTAGAACCTGGTATACATATTACCTCCCACAATAAAAAGACTTTATATATTGTACTTAGGTTGACCATTCAAGCAGAAAATTTATCTTATTTATCTTACCAATTAGTTTAAAAATGGTGTAGGATGAGTATCCCTTATCTAAAATGTTTGGGATAGGATCAGAAGTGCTTCAGATTTTCATTGTCTTTGAAGACTTTGGAGTATTTGTATGTAATGAGGATGGAACCCAAGTCTGAACGTGAAATTGGTTTTATAAACCACATATATACACATAAACCCAAAGTAGTAATTATTGTTTTTTAAATATATGTATATTTTTAGTTGTAACTGGACACAATAGCTTCATTTTATTTATTTATTTTTATGGGATGCTGAGGATCTAACCCAGAGCCTCGCACATGCTAGGTAAGCACTCTACCACTGAGCCACAACCCCAGCCCCAGTAAATTATTATTTTTTGGAAATGTTAGGTTTTGAGCCCAGGGCCTCCTTTATGCTAGGCAAGCATTCCACCACTGAGCTATATCCCTTGCCTGAAGGTAATTTTGTACATTTTTAGTGTGCCTGTGTTTTGACTATGATCAATCATGTAAGATTAGGTATGGAATTTCCCACTTGAGCATTTGTCAGCACTCAACAAGTTTTAGATTTTGGAACATTTCAGATTAGGGATGCTAGTGTTATATCAACTATATCATGTCTTTACTTCAAATACTGTTTCTTTGACAAAATTTGCAGCAGCCCTCTATCTCTGTGGTTCCACCTCTGTAGATTTGACTAAAATATTCAGGAAAAAAAATCTGAATGTGTACAGACATGATCAGAATATTCAGGAAAAATAAAATAAATCTCTACTGAACACATACACTTTTTTCTTCTCATTCTTTAATGATAACTGTTTATATAGAATTTACATTGTATTAGGTATTAGAAATAATCTACAGATGATTTAAAATATATGGGAGGATGTATAATAGGTAATATGCAAATACTATTCAATTTATTTAAGCGACTTGAAAATCCACAGATTTTGGTATCCTGAGGGGTCGTGGAACCAATCCTTATGGGCATGAGATTTTAAAGAAATAATGACAAAGAATTTAAACCTAGCTTTGGAAGATTTACATTTCCAGAAGCTGAAATGGGCAGGCAAAGTGGGTAGAGGATTTGGGAAGTCTGTTTTATCAATGGAAAATAAACCTCTTAACCTTAATTGTATTAAGTCAAACCTTATAAAGTGATATCCAGGCAATATCTAAATACAAGAATTCAGGGCCAGATAGATAGATTTCAAAATCACTATATTAAAAAGAGAGTTGGAATTTGAGAGGACATAAGATCACTAAGGGGGATACCACAGCACAAAAGCAGCCTAGAATAAGAATCTGAAGAGTAAGAAGGAAAATTGCCTTCTCTGTCTGAAAATAAGCAGAGGCCATGCATGGAAGTGCATACCTATAATCCAAGCAACTTGGGAGGCCGAGGCAGAAGGACTGCAAATTTGAATCCAGCTTCAGCTGGACCTAAACTTAGTGAGACCCTATCTCAAAAATAAAAAAGGGTTGGTGATGTAGCTCAGTGGTAAAGCACCCCTGGGTTCAATCCCCAGGGATAATGAATAAGTAAATTAGTGAATAAAATAAGTTAGAGGAGGAATATTTAGGAATTGGAAGAGTACAATGCCATGGAAGTGCCTGAGGAAAAATATTTCAAGAAAGCAGATTTGACCAAATGTTATAAGGTTGGAGGGATACAAAGGAAACAGAATGGACTGGGGATGTGGCTTAAGCACTAGCGCGCTCGCCTGGCATGCGTGCGGCCTGGGTTCGATCCTCAGCACCACATACAAAGATGTTGTGTCCACCAAAAACTAGAAAATAAACATTAAAAAATTCCCTCTCTCTCTCTCTTTAAAAAAAAAAAAAAAAACAACAACAAAGGAAACAGAATGTTCCAGTTATCCTTCTCTCCTTTAATCAATCACTTTTTCCTTTTTTCCACTAGATCATTTCCATCAGCATACCATTATACCCTGGCATCAGCCATCTTACAAATAAGCAGGTTAGCAACCAAATAGCTTCCCTTATCTTCACACTTGCTTTTGATCCCAAATTTTTCTATTCCCCATCATTGCCAAATTTCTTGGGTTGTCCATCTAGGTTGTCTTTATGTCTTTACCCTCCTATTCATTCTTGATTACTCAGTTGTTACCTGGTTTCTGTACTACCACATTACCCACACTGTGAAATTTATGTAGACAAATCCAATTCTTATCATACCTGAGTTACCAGCAACAGACACAACAGATCAATCTCACTCTGTTGAAAACTCACTATTGGCATCTTAAAGTAATAATGGTTACAAGTCACTAAAGCAGCCCCTTACTGATGTATTTTATGTCTTTAACACTTTTGTAGCCACTACTTACCAATGAAGTTTCTCTGATTCCTTTTCATTCCATTCATCATCCTGAATTAATGAAGGTAAACATTCTAAGGGATGCCTGTTAGTTTCATCGGATCCCATTCCCTCAATAATTGGAAGCTTATTCCTAACACCGGATTTCAGAAGAGTTTCTTTAGCAGAAGATCTAGCTTTCTTTTGTTTAATATGAAATTCATTTTCACTTTCCTCAGTTTCAGATTCTGAAATCACTGAGATAGTCCTTGTGGAATTTCTTGTGCTTTTTCTCAGCTGAACCATTGTTTCTTTGGTATTTCTTGCTCTGGTTTTCTCGACCTCTACTTTCCTTCTAATTTCCTTTTTTATTTTACTCTCTTCACTTGACAAATTTAGTGATGACTGATGATTGTAAAAACACATAGCTTCTTGATTTTCAGTTTTCTTCAATTTTGATAGTGACCCGGCATTTTTCTTAAAGTCATAGGTGACCATTTGTTCATTTTTAGGGCTAGGCGTTTTTATTTTCTGGTTGACAGTGAGTAAAAGACATTCATCACAATTTTCCTTGTTTTCACTATTATGACGCTCACTACACTCAAATGTATTTTCCAGAGTCTCAGTGGATATACTCATGGGACTTACAGTTTTGTTTAAGTCTGATTTGTAAGTTTCTTCTTGATGCTTTGGCACTGCAGAATTTGTTATTGCTTTAATGGTTCCAAAGGACAGATTATACTTCATGCATCTTTGCTTTATCAATGTTTTAGTTTTCAGTGGTGTTACTAAAACATAAGCTTTCTTCTGCTTGACAGCCATGGATTTTCTTTCTTTATCTAAGAAAAACTGTTCTCTTGAGGTTAGAATATCAATGGGTACATCCAATTCTTCAGTTCTCTCTTTAATTTCACAAGACAAAAACAGTAACAAAAATCTCAAATTAGGTCTAAATAAATTTCAGTATAGAAAAAAATTTTAACATAAAATATACAATATTTTTTACCAAGTTCCATTGTATATCCTACTGTCCTATTAATCTTCCTGAAGCACAGGTAAATTTAAATCATTCCTCTTTCAATTTAAGCATACCAGATTATTTATACAAACCTACCAATGACTTCTCAGTCTACTGGTACACATACAAGCTCCTCTGAGAGGCCTTCAATAAAGTTCCACTCTTTCACTGTCCTCAAATCTGAACCATATTCTATCAGACCATTGGCTATTTCTCGCATCTGCTTGGTTCTTGGCTTTAATGCTTTTCACTCTACATGTAAAGTTTCCTCATTCTTCTACAAACCAAATTAATACCTGTTTTGGTTTTATTCTCTAACCCAGTTAATCTACAAATTTTCTTTTGAATGAAAGCTATTCTTTTAAGCTTCCAACATACACTTAAAGTCATGCTATGTTTAAAAATGAGTCCTGCATTATAATTGCATATTAATCTTTTCTTTTAATTAGACTGGAAAAAAAACATTAATGATAAGAACTTTATTTTCATGTTCAGACATTTTTGCTATTGTTAGTACCAATGTGTATGTATACTGTAGACACTAAACAAATATTTGTTACATTAACTCTCTGGAACTAAAATATTTAGAAGATATTAAGAAAACCACTAAGGTCACTAAACCTGACTAGACATGTAAAATATGAAATAATAGTTGTGTTAGTTAAGGATGGAATTACAAGAACATGGAACTCTAATCTTTATAGCTCTACCTCAACCCTGAAGGTAGTCAGAGACAAACCTTCACTGAATCTCTGCCAACTCCATGAATTATCATGGGAAAGTAACCAAAATTAAATAACTGAAAATTCTTTACCATATCATGTCACTAAAGAAAATATGTTGAGTGCAGTGCTCTAATTTGAAACTTGAGAAACCAGAAGCTAAACTAAGTGAAATTTGAAATTTAAATTTCCCATTATAATTATAAATACATATAAATTTCAAATCAGCATACCAATCATAAAACAACAGACTATACATTTTATATGCTACTGTTTACAAGATCAACAACAAAATGAAAGACTAATACATAATACTGAATCTGTGGGCTGGGGTTGTAGCTCAGTGGTAGAGCACTTGCCTCACATGTGTAAGACACTGGGTTTGATCCTTAGCACCACATAAAAATAAATGCATAAATAAAGATGTGGTGTCCATCTACAATTAAAAAAATTTTTAAATAATAATAATATTGAATATGGAAAAAAAAGCCTCTAAAATATAATTTGTGAAGAAGTAGTACTAATTCAAAGTAACCCAAAAAACTTCTGTAAGATTTTTCACTGGCGTCATAGATCTTCAAATCATGAAGAAATTATTTTCTCCTAATTCCTCATATAATTCAAGTGTTCAACTGAAAATTGGAAAATTTTGAAATTATAATTTTGAAAAAAACATTTCTATTCAGAATATTTTAAATCATTTTATTAAATAATCTTGACAAAGATTCTGCCTATTTTGAATACTTTAACCTAATATGTATGAACTCGGCAATCTAAGCAATATTGCTTTCCTCACCACATTTATAAATGTTCTTCATTTTCATATATAGGAATAAAAAAAAATAAAAAGAAAAAAATGCTATTAGGCTGATGGATTTAAATAAATGTTCAATTTTGAACTCAATAATATTTAGAGAAAGGCTCTTTAAATTTTGATACATAGGATTTTAATTAAATCACTCTAAAAAATGCATACAACACGAAACTAATTTATAGTATTCATTTAATGAAAGGATTCAGTCTTTGAACAGTTCTATAAGTATACTTAAGATTATGTATAATTTTTTAATCTAAATAAAATTATTTAGTACCAAGACTTGAAAAGGTAGGCCTGTGCATAACGTAGTATTTAAAGTAACTGATTATTTTATTATATAAATCATTTCATGTAAAAAAAATTTAAAGCCATTAAAACAGTTTACTGTTTTCTTTTTCTTTAAATAACTTCATTTTACATTTATTTGGTGCTGAAGATAGAACCCAGTGCCTCGGGAATGCTACGCAAGTACTCTACTACTGAGCCACAACCCCAGCCCCCAGTTTATTGTTTTCAATTAAAAAATTTGAGGGCTGGATTGTGGCTCAGAGGTGGAGCACCTGCCTAGCACGTGCAAAGCCCTGGGTTTGATCCTCAGCATCACAAAACACTAAACAAACAAATAAAGGTATTTAAAAAATTTTATAAGATCACGTTTAACATATTAAAAACATTTTAACAGTAGCTTCTTATCATTACAAAATCATTAAAAATATATTACCGTGCTTCTGATTTTTAATTATCCTTTTATTTATCTCTTCACAATTTTTATGTTTCTTTGAAGACAATTTTTTATATTCTTTATTTCCAATCAATTCCTTCAAAAAAAGGAGATAATTTGCTTTTATTTCAACAACTACCATTTAAACAGGATTTTAAGCACATTTTTTTTTTTTGGGGGGGGGGGGTTACCAGGGATTGAACTCAGAGGGTGTTTAACCACTGAGCCAATCCCCAAGCCTTTTTGTTTTTTATTTTGAGATAGGATCTCACTAAGTTGCTTAGGGAGGCCTCAAACTTGAGATCCTCCTGCCTCAGCCTCCCAAGTCACTGGGATTATAGGCATGCACCTCCACACCCAGCTCTAAATTTCACTTTTCAACTAAAGACTGGGGAAAAGAAATATCAATACATTTACCTAGAGTTCCAAAGTTAAAGAAAAATTATGAGAATTATAGCAAAGTCACAATAAAAACAATATTAAAAGAGCTTTTCAAAATGGATTCAGGAGGATTTCAAGTGAAGACTTGTACAAGAAGATTCCAACTATGACCTAGGATTGTGGATTTTGGTTGCCTTCTGACTTCAGGCAGCTAGAATGGATAATTACACTGTGCCCAGAGAGTTAAGTTAGTGGATTCTTATTTTACAGATATTTTTACTACATATATATGGGTTTTTTCTTCTTTTTTCTCTTGGTTACATGGCCCTATTGCTAGTACC
Source organism: Urocitellus parryii (assembly GCF_045843805.1). Classification (NCBI taxonomy): domain Eukaryota; kingdom Metazoa; phylum Chordata; class Mammalia; order Rodentia; family Sciuridae; genus Urocitellus; species Urocitellus parryii. The sequence continues at coordinate 56,157,089 of NC_135536.1, forward strand.
TGTTCAACACTAACAGCAGTTTCTTCACAAAAAAAAATTTGTTATTGTCTTATAGTAGATTAACACCATTTGTCCAATATAAGTTCTCACTTTTCCCAGCCTTCTATGGAACACTTTTTTTAAGATCCAAATAAAGTCCCTTTTACTTTTAGTTTCTGAGGTTGGACTGACCCACAAAACTGATACTGGTACTTATAACACTTGTGTCTTTTAAACCTTTTCAAGTACAACATTACCCCTCTAAACAAGCAGTGTACAGTAAATAACTTACCTGCTTAGAAAAGTAAGATCCTCCTGTATTTTGACTAGTATTATTTACTTGGTCAATTGGTGGTTTATTTTGACAATTATTATAGCCATTGTTTATTTCTGTAGGTCCTGGCAATCCACTACACTTAATATTCTTCATTTCTGTAAGTACAATAATGGACAGTTCAATAAATGATTACAGCAAAGGTAAGCTGCTTTTCTACATTAAAGAGCCTATTTTGAAAAAAAAAAACTTACTTAGAAAGGGCTATAAATTAATGTTCATACTTTTTTGGTGGTGGTGGTGCATATAAAGCAGACTATTATAGTTTGGCAAAAGGATGAAACAGAAGTCTGTCAGCTACCTCTATACCAAGAGAAAAGACCAAACATACCCAAATTATCACAATCAAGGTCATAAGTGGTGTTGGCCTTTTGGACGACATATGTTTGGTTTTCTTCTGCATCATTTTTCTTTGATTTTCGTATGTCAGAGTCAAACCCTGCAGTTTTCTGTTCTTCTCTGGCCTCTTCCCTGTTCTTTTCATTAGCCCTAAAGACAATTATATTATTTTTTTCTCTAATATTATTCCTTAAGAAACAAAACAACAACAACAAAAACAACTAAACCTAAAAATAAAGGAAACCCCTCAGATAAAGTTCCCCCTCCCCCAGCTAACTGTACTTTTTAATGTTACATTTTGATTTTTTCCAGATTTCCATCCCTATTCCACAAAGAACTCAAGTTCAACATATTGAATCAGAGGATTCATAAAAACATAACTGATTCCTATTGTATGCTCTTAATTCCTACTTAAGCTGATATTACAAGAAAACTATGGAGCAAGTCCTGCCAATTGACTGTTTTGTAAATAAAGTTCATTGAAACACAGACAGGTTAATTCATTTTCATACAACCTATGGTTACTTTTCTGCCAAGGTAGAGTTTCTGGAACAGACACAACATATTCACAGAAATACTTACCATCTGGTCCCTTACACAAAAAACTGCTAGTCCCTATAAGTTATTTTTACTATGATTAACTTTAAGCGCTGTATCCCCTATGGGCTCCTTAAGGACAAGAATTATTTAAACTCTATTTTTTTCAATGCTAACTACAGTGTCTGTTAAGTAGCTGATAGTGAATAACTACTGAGAATTAATGAAAAGAAAAAAGGTATTAAACAGCATTATGTCCTTCAAAGGGTAGGTGAATGAAGAATATTTCTAGAAATATGCTGAAAGTTTTATTTCCCTTTTAGATTTATTCAACATGGCAGAAATACTTATAAAGTATTATTTTTTCCTGAAACTCTTCTGAGATCAAAAAGAACTTCAAAACTGGTACCATCCCAAAACACAAGTACATGTATGTGAAGTTCATTATATTTTACATCTAAAATGCATACATTTATTAACATAAATTATACTTTATTAATGTTCATTTTTTAAAATTTAAAAGAATACTTTACCTTAATTGCTCTAGAAAATTATCAATGTATTCTTTCCAATTTTCTGGAAATCCAAACATAAATTTCCTTATGAGATAATATGGATATCCTATTTAAGGACAAATGACAAAAACAATTATCTAAAAGCCTAGAATTTTAAAGACATATCATTAATTTATTGAATCAGTCAAGAAGCATGTACTTTTGTTTATTATGTGCAGCATTTTTAGTGAGGATTCAGCAGTCAACAAGGTAAATAAAAATCTCTGACCTCGTAGAACTGGTCTTCTAGTATATACAGTTAAGCACACTAACAAGTAAATGTCCTGTTTGCTAGATGTTCTGCAGGAAAGGGGGATAAAGATGTTCATGGGAGAACAGCGATTTTAAAAATGGATAGTCAGGGAAGACCTCACTGAAATGCTAAGCAAAAGTCCTAAAGAATTAGAGGGAATGAACCATGTAGCAATGTGGAATTAGAATGTAAGAAGGGCAGAGGAAAGTAAAAAGCCATGAGGCAAGAGGATACCTGGTCTGACTGTGAAGTAATAAAATCAGTGTAGTTGCTAGGGTTGTGGCTCAGTGGAATAGAGCCTAGCATGTATGAGGCCCTGGGTTCAATCCTCAGCACCACATAAAGATAAATAAATAAAGGATTGTGTCCATCTACAACTAAAAGATAAATACATAAAAAATTAAAAAATCAGTGTAGTTCCAGTGATATGAGGGGTTAGTATTAGAAGGTTACACAAATGGATAACAGATGCAGTGCACAGGAGATTATAATTTGAAGTTTTGTGGTCATTTTATGGACCTGGATATTTATTTAGGGTAAGATGGGCAGCTATGGAAAGATTTTGAGCAAAGAAGCTACAAGATCTGACTTACTTTAATAGAACTGTATTAGCTGCTATTCTGAGAAGAGTCTGGGTAAGTGAGTGGAAAAAGAACGAGACTAATTAAGAGAGACTAATTAAGAGACAATTATTATATTAATTGAAACAAAAGGCTGGGTGTGGTGGTACACACCTATAATCCAGTGACTTAGGAAGCTAAGATATAAGGATTGTAAGTACAAGACCCATCTTAGAACTTAGCGAGGATCTAAACAATTTAGTGAGCACCCTTGGATTCAATCCCAGTATTAAACAAACAAAACACTGAAACAAAATATGAGGTAGGTCTAGATTACAGTGGTGCAATAGAGATCAGTGTTTTAAAGGTGTTTTGGGAGATACTGCCAACAAGTTGTACTGATAAACTAGACGTGGGTATGAGAGAAACTAAAAGGTTTAAAAATGCCTCTAAGGAGCTAGGCATGATGGCATATGTCTATAATCCCAGTGACTCAGGAGGCTGAAATGGAAGGATTGCAGGTTCAAGTCAGCTTCAGTAACTCAGATAGACCCCATCTCAAAACAAAAAATAAATTAAAAAGTGCCAGAGATATAGCTCAGTACTATAGTACCCCAGGGTTGAATCCCTAGTACTCTGCCATCCCAAAATGTCTCCAAGGATTTAGGCTATTCAGCAGAAGCATGGAAAAGTGGGGAAGAGTATTGGCCAAGCAGATTTAAGGAAGATCAGATATTAAATCTGAGATAATTATAAACATCTCAATGGAGATGTCAAATAGATAGAAAATGAACTGGATACTTAGAGGAGGTCTTGGTTTGAAAAATAACATTGGGGGTTAGGGTTGTAGCTCAGTGGTAGAGCACCTGCATATATGTGTGATTCGATTCTCAGCACTGAATATAAATAAAATAAGGGCCCATTGACAACTAAAAAAAAAATTATTACAACATTGGCATTTGGCACTTCAAACCTAAAACGATTCAGCACATAAATAAGTGTACAAAGAACCCTAAGTTACCCCATTACTTGGAGGTAAAGAAGAGAGAAATACACAAATAAATTAAAAAAGAACAGGCAGTGAAGAAGCATGAAAACTGAGATATGGTATTCCAGAAGTCAAATTAAAAAAGTATCTCAAGGAAGTAGGTAGATCAAATCCAGTATAAGTGTGTACTGGATCTATCAATGTAGAGGCCACTGGTGACTTTCATATAGGATGTTTTGCTTAAGAAATGGGGGTTAAGGCATGATTAAAGAGAATTCTAGAAAAAAGGGGGAGAGAACTCAAGAAAAATCTGCTGTAGTAAATCTTCTGAGTTATTTTTATGTAAATGAGAGCAGTGGCTGAAAGAGGTATGCTTAAAAGAGCAGTGTTTTGCTTTTGAAACAGGAGAAAATTACTGGAGTGATGTCCTCAAGTAAAAGAAAAATGGAGCTAGTATTTAAATGGAAAGACTAATACATAGGAACATGGATAGTACATTCACAATGAAAGCGGGTATGGATGTAAACAGGTAAGTAAATGCAGTGGGGAAATTCTCTTCTGAATGTTCCTATTGTTCAGGTACTCCCCTCTCCTTCTATCCTCTTTACCTGAGAATGTATGGGGGAGAAGGGAGTGGAGATTTAAAAAAACGTGAAATAGTAATCAGGAAGGATGGGAAAGTAAATAAATTAGGGAAATATAGTAGGTTGCCAAGCATCACCAAGGGACCACTAAAGAACTGGACTATAACTTGTTGCTGGTAATCAAAAATTTAAAGTAGAATATTTGGGTATGTTTTTTGACCTACATTCAGCTGTATGCAAGGAATATGCAAATTAGATTATACCCGGAAAGGGTTATGTCAGCGAGGTTTAATAGAGACAGAAACCAAGGAGCTCAATTATATTCTTATAAAGCAGTTCCTTATAAATAGGAAATTTTGAATTTTTAAATCACAAAAACTTAAACTGTAACAATTATGAAATTCAAGAAAATGATTTTGTAAAATTCTTATGTAAATTTTACAAAATCTAATCAATTGCTTTAATTTATTCGTAATTTTAAAAAAGCACATATACACACATATATATTACTATTAGAAACATGGTTAATTGCTTCACTTACTAAAATAACTTATCAATTAACAATAATACTTATTTACCTTCTTCTTTCATGGAAATCTTGTCTATCAATCCTTTTAATATATAAATGTTGCCTGATACAGTCCTAAGTTCATTGTGCTTAATCCGCTCTATAATTACATTACTGTGCCAATATATGTTAGTCATGTCTCTAAAAACAAAAAACAAAACAAAACAAAAAAAACTTAGTGAAGGCCAAATTATTCACATTTTATCAGGAGTCACAAAGTACATATATACATCTACATTCTAGCTACAGTAACAATACCAATATTGTTAATATTTGAGTGACAAACACTACAGTAGAACTTAACTGCTTAACTAATGTGATCTTCAGAGTATGTGCTAAGAAACTTACTGTGGCTAAACCATGTCCCTGATATAAAATACATCATTAGGATGGAGGCAGAGCTTTCTCTATCTTGTGCTGGCAATATTTGCAACTTCAGCTTAACTGATACTAAGCTTCCAAAGAACATTTTCTGTGACCCTTAATCAGATTTTTTTTTTTTTAAGAGAGAGTGAGAGAGGAGAGAGAGAGAGAGAGAGAGAGAGAGAATTTTTAATATTTATTTTTTAGTTCTCGGCGGACACAACATCTTTGTTGGTATGTGGTGCTGAGGATCGAACCCGGGTCGCAGGCATGCAAGGCGAGCGCGCTACCGCTTGAGCCACATCCCCAGCCCCTTTAATCAGATTTTAATGTTTCGAATTTTGTGCAGAAATGTAGTTTTTTTTTTTTTTAAGATGTGGTCTTGCTATGTTGTCTAGGCTATCCTGCACTGGTGATCCTCCTCCTTGGTCTTCCAGGATTATTATAGAAACATAATTAATCAATTGCTTTAGTTTATTCATAATAAATTATGAATCACAACAGAAACAGATCAGAACCATCTAATCTTCTGTGTATGTGTGTGTTTTCCCACAGTACATAGCCAGATGTTTTTATCTTCCATTTTGGAAAAGTACTAAAAAGAAATGTCAGTTTGGAAAAAACAAACTATAGTAGCAAATCACTGGCCCATAAATCTGCATATTCTTTAAATAAGCTAAGAATAAATGTAAAACAGAAAAAAATAAGAAGATAAGATGAATACTGAACATTCTCACTCATTAGATAATAACATGCTATTTACAAACATAATAAGGAAGTTATTTTAACTCAGCCAATGGGATAAAACTCATATTATACTTAAATACACTATTCTCTCCTTGGCATTCTTTTTTGCTTTATTTAACATTTAAACGATACTAAAAAGCACTCTTCTTTTGTATTACAAATATTAACTCACTTAATTCTTAAATCGATCTACAGGGCTGGGTGTGATGGCTCACACCTGTAATCCCAGAAACTTTGGAGGCTGAGGCAGGAGGATAGTATGTTTGAGGCTAGCCGGGGCAACACAGCAAGACCACATCTTAAAAATAAAAATGAAATGACAGTAAGAGCCTGTCTCAAAATAAAAAATGAAAAGGGCTGGGGATATATCTCAGTGGTAGAGTGCCCCTAGGGTACAGTCTCTGTACTGCAAAAAAAAGTATGTAATACTATATTCTTATTGTACAGATAAAGAAACTTGAGCCTGAAAGAGGGTAAATAAATAACCTAAGTCATTCTGGTGTAAGCATGAATAATAGGATTCCTAAAGACAATCTATACTACATCTTGGATATTAAGGAAATGGGCACAAGACAAGCAAAGTGAATAACACATACTTTATAAACTTCCATGTACAAACCTTAAATACTGAAATCCTATACTATTTATTACAAAATTTGTTTTACCACCAAGAATAGGTTTTGAAAATAAAAATTGGTGCTGACAGAGTGGCAGAATTAGGCAAAGCCCACATACCTAGATGAATCTCTTATTTTAGGGTGAACCAGAAAGCGACAATTACTTAATATGTAGCTATATGGCAAAGTTTTCAATATTTTAATTTATTTTCTGGATCAGTAATTTATATCTGGTTGTCCCAATTTAGATTTGAGAATCTGGACTAAAATGCAAGTAGTAAATATTAAGTGATCATTCATAATTAGCAGATAATACCAGTCTACTTATTAGCACCTCAGGAAAAAAAATAAAGTACCATATAAAATTGAGCTCTCACTATTTAAAGAACAATTGGAGAAAACAGGCAAAAACTAAGAAAGCTGGTAGCAATCAATATGGTGAGTATCTGCATAACCATTGTACATTTTTGCCTTTATAACCTTATGACAAAGTTTTTATAGCTTTATAGAAAGATACTATTTCTCTTACTTTTTTTTTTTTGTACTGGGGATTGAACTCAAGGATGCTTTGTCACCAAGTTATATTGGTTCTAAATTGCTGAAGTTGGCCTGGAACTTGCAATCCTCCTGCATCAACCTCCCAAATCACTGGGATTACAGGCATGTATCACTGTGCTTGGTTTCACTATTATTTATTTTAAATATTTTTTAAGTTGCAAATGGGTCTTTTATTTATATGCGGTGCTGAGGATTGAACCCAGGGCCTCACACATGCCAGGCTAGTACTCTACCACTAGGTCACAACACCAGCCCTCTTGTATTACTTATAAGCTTTTAGACAAATGCCCTCTTAAATTTTATTACAAGAATATTTAAATGTTATACTTACATCAGTTTTCCTTCTACACATATAGCAGTATTATTATTGATGACTTTAATCATCCATTCTTGAAGCTGGATTACCTAGTCAAGCATTAAGCAAAGAACATGTCTTATACTACTTCCAGGATAGACATTACAAATTAAATTATAAAGAAAAAACTTAGATCTAAGTAATCCTAGCAATTCCTTATACTCATCTATATAAGAATGTTAATCTATTAAAACACCAATTATCATAAGGGACCTAATAATTTAGAAGAAAAAAGAGTTACATACTATCAGCTTTGTCCCTTAAACAATTAGACCATTTTTTTTATAAAGCTGATGTACAGATGCATTTCAATTTTCTATAAACTCTGGTGACTGCTGGTAATATACATTTAGTAGCATTTTATTTCAAAGTGAAAGTATTTGAATAGCTCAGAAAACTAATTTTTTAGTGTGAGTAAAATCCCATTCAAGCGGAAAAATTTCTATGAACATCTATGCAAAAAAAACCTGTTTATATTTCATAGTAATTTAAGATTAAACTCTCTCTGATGAGAACAAAACCCAAAATTTATAACTAATTTGAATTGTCATTTACATTATATGATATTATACATTTACATATAAAGACAAATTCTCTAGTGGTGGTTTTATACTGCATCAGAAAATATTAAAATGGGAAGATAGTCTTTGTTACCGCTCAATTATGTTCATTTTAAATATTCTAGGTAAGACTTGGGCAAAGTAAAATAAAAAACATTTCTTTTTTCCCCTACTCCCACATTTGCAACTACCTGAGATACATCAAAGCATTGGTCAGATGAAGATAATATTACAGTAAAAACTAATACTAATACTGTTCCAAGTACCTAAGCTGTATTAACACATGCTATCTTCATAACACTTGGAGGCAGGTACTCTAACCTTCATTTTACAGATAAAGAAACTGTAAAATCTAGTTAAATAACTTGTTCATGTCAAACACATCTAATTAATGGCACAAAAGGGTCACAAACTGTGGAATTCTGCTGCCTCTAGAATCCATTCATTGTTTATTCAGTAAATATTTGTTGAGTTCTATACACTGTTCTAGACAATGGGGATGTAGCAAAAACCAAAATGGCTGCCCTCGTGGGGGGGGGGGCAGGAAGGCTGGTGGTGGGGGGGTTTGGTGGAAGCAGGAGGCAAGTAATGTGGTAGCATCCAAAAAGATAAAGATTAAGATGTCAGCAGACAATAATTACTAATAGAAATAAGTTTAAGATGTGAGATAATTGGAATGATTCTTCAGATATGATAGTTAGGGAAAGTCTTGGAGCATGGAATTGAACAAAGTTAACAGATGAGCTATATGAACAAAAAAGGCTGGGGGTGCTGGGATTGTGGCTCAGCTGTAGAGTGCTTGCGTAGCATAGCATATTTGAGGCCCTGGGTTTGATCCTTAGCACCACATAAAAACAAATAAAGAAAATAAAGGTATTGTGTCCAACTACAACTAAAACATATTAAAACAGCAACAACCACAAAAGGCTGGGGATGTATCTCAGTGGTTAAGCACCCCTGGGGGTCAATTACTGGTACCCCAGAAAATAAATAAAATTCAGATGAAATTTGAATACATCTATTTTGAAATAAATAAGTAAACTTATACCCTTCTTTTTTTATATATTTTTAAAATTTTTTAGTTGACAACACCTTTATTTCACTTGTTTATTTTTGTATGTGGATCGAACCCAGGGTCTTGCACATTCGAGGTAAGTGCTCTACCGCTGAGCCGCAACCCCAGCCCCATATACCCTTCTTCTTTTTTTTTTTTTTTTTTTTTTTTTTTAAAGATGTAATTCTTATAACTAAATGTATTCCACGTACCTTATTTTATAACTTTTATTTATTTATTTATTTATTTTTTTTTTTTTAAGTTTTCGGCGGACACAACAGCTTTGTTGGTATGTGGTGCTGAGGATCGAACCCGGGCCGCACGCATGCCAGGCGAGCGCGCTACCGCTTGAGCCACATCCCCAGCCCTACCCTTCTTCTTAAACCTGTATTTCCATTCCAACTCCTTCAGAGAATTTATCCTAATGTAACAGAGTTTGATGTTCTAAAAAACTCTTTTATGAATCACTCTACATCGTACATCTTCAAATCCTTAGATGCTCTAATTCCTTTTTTTTCCCAATTATTCTCTTTGTACCCCAAAATCAGGCAGGAAAATTTCAGAGCAGGAATGAATTCAATGTTCATCCTTAAAGTCCATAAGTAAATTGTTGAAGGATGTGCAACTAGAAATAGAGAAATATAAACATTAACAACTGGGTCTTCTTACTTTCAGTTCACTGTTCTTTTTATCATGCCACACTATTGCTACAGTAAATAATAATATAACATGAAATGTGCATTAGAGTTCAACCTCTTAAAGAAAGAGGAGTAACAGTTCTGGGGGTAGCTCAGTTGTAGTGTGCTTGCTTAATATGCGCAAGGCCCTGGGTTCCATCCCTAGAATCACAAAAACAAACAAAAAAACACAGCTAAGAACAAGTGGTACAAACAGAAATAAATATCTGCCTTAAAAAATTTCCTACCTGACTTTTTTTTTTAACTTCATTTGTAATAGTTTGAATTACACTTTGAGGAGAAAGCTTTGAAATATTTCTTTTTGAATTCCGAGGTAGTGTTACATGTAATCTTGGACTTGCAAGTATAATTTTACATGTATCATTCATGGAACCTGGAAGGCAAGTCATTATAGATATTGACTTTTCATTTTGTTCCTTAATTTCTTCTTGTGAAGTCCCATCTTTTATCACTTCACTATCAGAAACCATTAATTGATTACCATTTTTAATAGGAACACAATTAGTATTAAGAATCTCAACATTAGTATCTTGGAATTTTTCATAAGCAGAATCATTGCCTTCTAAAACAAACGTGTCCTTTTCGGAATTGGTGGTTCCAGTTGTATTCTCTTTTGAGTGCAGAATTTGTTTAGTTAGTTGAGCTCTAATTAATGCCTTATTTGATACTTCTGCAACTGAAACATTTTCTTGGTTTAGAACTGGAAGTTCTGGAAAAAAACACAAAATAAAATTTACAGAAGAATCACATGAAATTAAAAGAAATAACAATTTAAAACTCTTATATTAAAAAAAAGACTTCACATTAGGAATGTACCTCCCTTCTACCCAGTATTTCTCTGAGTACCTCTGGATTTTATAATCCAACCTTTTGTCCACAGTCAATATTTATTGCCTACAATAGGAAAATAATTATCTACAACATTTAACAATACATTGAACTAACAAACTAAAAAAAGAAACAAAATAAGAAAACAGTTTACCATAAGTTAAATTGTGCAGTTGTGCTTTCTTTTCCTTCTGTTCTTGAATCTTTTGTTTAATGGGAAGAATATTTGATGATTCTAGAGGAACTTCTTGAACTGAGGCTGAGTTTTTTTTTAAAAAACAAGTTGAACTGTATTAGTTATGCTTAAGAAAAAAATGCCTATTTATATTCTTGAAATAAAGACATTTAGGTTCAATAATGATCAAACTAGTATGGTGCACTTTTGCAAAACATGACCGTCATATAAATTTTCCCTTTATTATTTTTTCATGCCTTTACTCCATATATGTATAAATACATACATAAATTTCTCTAAGGTCTAATCTGCCCAATATAGACAAAACTATACTTACTATTTCTTTCAGTATCTTGGGCCCTGGCCCTACTTCATGCAAGGGGTAACAAGGCTCCTGGTTCAGGCACCTAGGACAGGCTTGACCTTCATATAGCAACACACACCAACCATCTGAACTGATACCAAGGCCCCATGTAGCTGGGCATAAGCCCTGCTCGAGAACCTGACTAAAGGACAGATGGACAGTCTCACACAGTGGCCTACAGGCTGATTCACACTTCCAGCCAAGAACTCTGGGAGTGAAGGAGAAGGGGACCAAATAATATACTACTAGACTTAGAAACCTAAAATATGGAATAAAATTCTGGTGCTGCCACAAACTGGGTATGCTAAGATTACGCATGAAATACCACCCAGGCTTGAAATTTCTGCTTCTGTTTTCTATAAATTTCTAAAACATGAAAGAACAGTTGAAGAGCAGTTACTTATTCTTTAAAAATTTTATGTTGAGAATCTAATAGCAGACTTAACCATAATTTATATGGCTTTGAAATCTCTTTTGTAGGCCTTCAAAGGCACAGAAGTCTATTGACATCTACGATAAATAAGGACTTCTGGTATTGCTTGCACTTTATACACTTTATTCTGATTTACATACTAGATCTTTTTTTTTTTTTTTTTTTTGGATACCAGGGATTGAACTCAGGGGCACTCGACCGCTGAGCCACATCCTAGCCCTATTTTGTATTTTATTTAGAGACAGGGTCTCACTGAGTTACTTAGTGCCTTGCTTTTACTGAGGCTGACTTTGAATGTGTGATCCTCCTGCCTCATTCTCCCAGGCCACTAGGATTGGAGTTGTGCGCCACCGCACCTAGCATACAACCTAAGTCTTGAATGTTTCTTGTGTATAGAAATGAGATTCTTTCACTCATGAACGGGATGATTATAGATTTAAATTTGTGCTAGAGAAAGAAAAACTGGGTTTATTTAATGTCAAATATTATACTTGAGGAGCTGGGGATGTGGCTCAAGCGGTATCGCGCTCGCCTGGCATGCGTGCAGCCCGGGTTCGATCCTCCGCACCACTAAAGATGTTGTGTCTGCCGAAAACTAAAAACTAAAAATGGGACTATTTATAACTATCCTGGGATTTTCTTAAAAAAAAAAAAAAAAAAATTATACTTGAAAAAAATAAGAAATGACTATGCTTTAATATGTATACCACTTTGGACTTATAAATCTTGATATAAAGATTTTATTATAATGATGTCATAAAAAGAAGCTTAAATTTCATGGCTAATTGTTATACTCTTGTACTCATCCTTAACTCTTTTGTCCTTCTGTCACTACATCTTACTTGGCAAAATTATAACTCAGATAATATTTAACTCCTGCCTATTCCACACCAGCATCTATGCAGTTAAACAGGGCTAGAGGAAAACTTACAACCATATTTATTGGTCCCCCTTTAAATTCATGCCCACAAATCTCAAGTAGCTCTTTAATGTCACCCAGAAACTCAAATTTAAGCCTAGATAATTAACTATTCTCCTCTCCTATACTATTCAAACCTCCACCTCCTCAAATTTTAATACTGTATAATATTTAAAGCTGTGAGATTAGATGGGATCATCAAGGAGTTAAGTCTAGAAAGAGAAAATGTTCAAGGTCTGAGCCTTGAACATTCCACCAAAACTGTCCTCATTCAAGTCAATGACCTCTAAATCACTAAATCCAAGTGATCCTCACTCAGTTGATGATCTTATTTCATATTTCAGACCATGTGTGAAATTTTACAATGACCCACCAGTATCTGTATTTACATACTGCCTTCGTTTTTGTTAACAATTTTGTGTCCTAGCTAAGGTCAAATCTCTACTTATGCATTAGATTCTATTTCCTTTCAACTATTCAAGGACATCATACAAGCAATCCATTCATCTCTTCCCACTGAATTATTCCCAAAAGCATATAAAAATATTATTATTTCACCAAATATTAAAAACTACAATATACTCTTTAACAATGCTCATTACCTCTTTGTTCCCTCAGAAACACTTTATCTATGGTCACCATGCCAATTTCTCTACTTACATTCTCTCTTGAACCCTTTCGTAACATTTTTATTCCTACCATTCCACCAAAACTGCCCTCATTCAAGTCATCAGTGACCTCTAAATCACTAAGTCCAAGGATCAAATCTTAGCCTACTTGACCTACTAGCAAAATCAGACATCGTTGATGTCTCCTTCCATTTTTTAAAAAAAATTTTCTTTGTAGTTGTAGATGGATAGCATGCTTTTAATTTATTTGCTTATTTTTGTGTGTCATGCTGAGGATCAAACCCAGTGCCTCACATGTGCTAGGCAAGTGCTCTGCCAGTGAGCCACAGCCCCTGGCGTGATTCCTTCCATTTTTAAGTATTTTGTTCTTTCAGCTTCTTCAGCTTCATTCTCCTGGTTCTCCTTCTTCCTAAACACCTTTCTCAGTGGCCTTCTACCCTTTATTCTAACTTCTAAATGTTAGAGTACTACAGGCTCAGACCTTGAACATTTTCTCTTTCTACACTTCACTCCTTGATGATTCCATCTAATCTCACAGCTTTAAATATGATTTGGTGCTAATAATTCCCAAAAGTCCTTCTCTGCCCTTTATAATTTCCTTAAATCCCAACTAAAAATTCCCAACAGTCTAACTGACTTATATGCTAATTTCTAACAGTCATACCAAAATTAACCTGATGAAAAATTAACAAGGTCCTCACACCATTCTTCCTTCAATCTACACCAGTTCAGTTAAATTATCCTTCCAGTTGGTCAGGCTAAAACCCCAAACCAACCAATCAACTAACTAACCTGGAATTATTCTTTATATTGCTTTTTCTCTTTTATATTCCACACCCAGCCTATGAATCAAATCTATTGATTCTACCTTCAAAATATACCCAGACTCTAACCACTTTTTAATTCAATCACACCCACCTCCTGGACCAAGTTAGTATTGTCACATGTATAATTGTAGTGTCTCTATTTCAAATCAATAGCCAGAGTGATATTTCAAAAACGTAATTAGATCTTGCTATTCCTCTGCTCAAAGCCTTCCAATGGCTTCTTATTTTGCTTACAGTAAAAAACAAGCCCCTATTTTTTTTTTTTTTTAACCAATAAGGTTCTATATTATCTGACCCTCTCTTATCCCCTCCTCTTTGGGCAGTCTATTACTCCATGGCAGAATAACTTCATAGTTGATCCTTGAATTTTCCAGGCATGTTCAGCTGTTACTTAGGTGTCTGGATCATGCTCCATTTCTCAAAATACCTGTATCTATCACTTCCTTCAAATTTTTGGGCTCAACTGCCACCTCACTGATGTTTACCTTCACCATTCCACCGAAAATTACAACACCCTCCAACTCTCCCCATCATCCTTATTCTGCCTTTCCTTTCTTTGCTTCTTTCTGCTTTTCCTCTTCAACTATACCATAAAAAATACTCTTTTAATTTACCTGAATGTGACCTATGCTCACAGAGGCAGAGATTTTGAAGCTTTCTGTTCATAGCTGTATCCCAAGCGCCTAAGATATCTGACTCATTAAAACACTTACGACTTTACAGCTGTTTAGCCAACACATGATAAAACTAACCTCTTAGTGAATTGTTATCTGATAAGAATGAGTTGTTTTCCTTTTCTTCATAGAAGCAGGTATGCTGCAATAGTTTTTTCTCATTTTTGTTAGGAGTAAAGATTTTATGATTTTCACTTTTCGGTGGTTCCAACAAACTATTGTTTCTTGATGCTTGTTCTTGCTTATCACGCAGTACTTTTTCTTTCATTCTTTGAAATATTTTTCCTGGTGATTCATAGTTTGCTTTACTTTTTAATGCATCCATGTTGGACTTGATAGCACTGATATCAAGACAACTGTTAGATGTAGTAACCTCTGTTAGCATGGTAGATTGAAATATGTTTTTATTCTTAGGAGTTGTCATTTCTAAAGACTGATTCTTTTTGTGGTCATTAGATTTTAAAGAGGAATTCTGATATTTGACCAAATCTTTTATAGGAGTAAGTGTGCCTGAAGGAATGTTGTCAAAAAAGATTGCATCCATGGACATATTTCTTTTTTGAGAAGAGGTCTCTGAAGACAAATGAATTCTTGGATGTTTTAAAGGTGTTGTAATCATCTTGATAAGGACAGTAGCAACAAAATCCCTCTAACAGAAAATCCAGTCAAGCAGAATTTTCAGGATAGTTTGTCCGCAGCGGTCCAGAGAAACCTGCAGTTCGATGGGAAACCAATCATCATCATGGGTTAGTGCAGAAAGTTTTATTTATTTGCTTTCCATAACAATATCTCAATTAAAAGGTTCAACTACTTATAAAAACACTAGATATTCTATACAGCTCACAAATCTGACTAGGATTTTATTTATTTAAAGTCTCATTTTTATTATTTTTAATAGATGAGCAACTTGATCTTTAATTTTACTTCTTTACAAAAAACAATATTCACCAAATAATATATCCAATAGCTCTACTGAGTTTTGAATCTGTTTTTGAAATTTATTTGAATATTAAGTTTTAGATGTTTCAATCTAATATCTGCATCAAAAAGCAATGACATAGGCAGTCAGTATTAATTATATTGTTATAAAAGATTAAGTTTTGGGGCTGGGGTTGAGACTCAAAGGTAGAATGCTCGCCTAGCATGTGTGAGGATCTGGGTTTGATCCTCAGTACCACATAAAAATATATAAATAAAATATTGTGTCCAACTACAACTCAAAACATATTTTAAAAAAAGATTAAGTTTCACAAATGTGGCATTTCCCTTTATGCACTTAAATTTTAAGGCAGCACCTAAAATATCCAAAAACAAGGGCTGAAAATTCTATTCAATTATTTAAATAATCTCCAATGCTGACTTTTATGCTCCAGAACACTTAGATTATGAGGTCCTAATTGAAAACCTTCAAATAGAAAGTAAATTATATTTATTTTAAATTTTTTTTGAAAAAAGGAATGCTATTTAGAATTTTTGGAGAAAATCATATACTTGAACATACCAGTTCTTAGACTTATCTTACACTTGATCTTAGCCAAAAGGCCAAGAAGCAGTTTCTTTTTTAAAAAATATCTTTATTTCATTTACTTATTCATTTTTATGTGGTGCTGGGGATTGAACCCAGTGCCTCATATGTGCGAGGCAAATGCTCTACCACTGAGCTACTACCCCACCCCTTAGACTTTTTTAACTTGATTCTTACGTATGAATTTTATTTCCCATACCTAGAAATTAAGATTCTAGGTAAGGAACCACAAGTCGCGTAAAGTAATTCTTGGGAAAATAAACAAAACATTTCAATCCAAGAGGCCTGGAACTGACTAATCAAGATCAAAAAAGACATCAAGCATATTATCTACATAACTTCTATGTTAAATAAATAAGCAACCTAAAAATTCATATAAAGTATTTTATACAAAATTTATAACTGAAAAGGGAAACAAAAGAGTATTACTCAATAATAACAACTAATGAGGAGGGGGGTCTTGGAAGTTTGATCCTGTGACAGGAAAACCATTGTAATTCTTTCATAAAATACATGTTAATGCATTTATTTGTATGTCTGTCATTGTGCTAAGTGTCAGAAGTACTGGGAGTTATGATAATCACTATTGTTCATTTTAAAGGGTATCAATAATGCTATACTATTTCTCATAACCAAAAATGTTCATGGACAAATACAGGGGAAATGTTAGAGTATGTTCAAAATTTCCCAGTCTCAGTTCCTCAAACCCTTATCAAACACTTAACAGAAATTGCAAACACTCTAGTAGCACTGAAAACAGGCCCATTCTGTACTGACATAAAGAACTGCTTTAATTTAAAGGCAGATATTTATGGGTACATTGAAAGGCTCCAATAATCAGTAGCACAGAGCTTCTTCCAACAACCTACCCTTTCTCCAACCAATTCAAACAAGTAGCAGGATGAGGGTGAATAATCAAGACTCTGAAAAAATCCTCAAATTCTATTCTCTCCCCAAAAGACACAATAAGTTCCTCTAGAGTTATGCTTTCCCACTATGTGATAAACAGCAACTCTAAAGAAGCTAAACATATGCTAACTGTGTAGTTAGTGGAAGAGAAGATGCAGTGAAAAAAAAAAAAATTACCTAGGATTTTCTGACCATAGAGTCTCTGCAGAATACCTATAGAAGAAAAACAAACCTGGATAGTCACCCAAGAAAGATCTGAAGCCCCATTCCCTAGTTAAAAGAGCAGAACAAAGAAAACAGATCATTATCAATGTTCAACCTTTGATGAAACAGAGGTTATAAAATGGGAAAATAGGGTCAGTGGTTGAGTGCCCCGGAGTTCAATCCCTGGTACCCCCCCACATCAAAAGAACATTGAGATACCCACTCACTCTAGTTAGAATGGCTATTATCTATAAAATACAAAAGAAAACAACTGTTGGCAAGGATGTGGAGAAAAGGGAATCCTTCTACACATTGTTGTAATGTAAATTAGTACAGCCATTGTTGAAAACAGTATGAAATTTCCTCAAAAAATTAAAATGGAGTTATCATATGATCCAGTAATCCCTATGTCAGAGTAATCTGTACACTCATGTTCACTGAAGACTATTCACAATAGCCAAGAGGGAAACAACCCAAATGTCCAATAACAGATGAATAAAGAAATGTGGTATATCTATACAATAGAATACTACTCAGCTATAAAAGAATGATATATCTTGTCATCTGAGACAACATGGATGAAGCTGGAGGAAATCATGTTAAGTGAAACAAGCCCCACACAGAAAGACAAACACTGCATGATCTCACACATGTAAAATTTGTAAAAAACTGACATTATAAAAGTAGAGCTGGGCGAAGTGGCTCCTACCTGTAATCCCAGCAGCTTTGGAGGCTAAGGCAGGAGGATCCGGAGTTCAAAGCCAGCCTCAGCAATGGCGAGGTGTTAAGCAACTCAGTGAGACCCTGTCTCTAAGTAAAATATAAAATAGGGCTGGGAATATGGGTCAGTGGTTGAGTGCCCCAAATACCCTGCAAAAAAAAAGGATAGAAAGGTAGCTACCAGAGAATGGGGAGAGGGTTGGAAAAGAAGAGATGAAAAAGGAATCGGGAAGAGGGAATATGAGGAGAATGGGAAGAAATGGTGGTCAAGTGGCACAAGATAGGAGGAATAAGTTCTGAAGTTTTAGTGCTAAGGTATTATATTTTTCAAAATAGCAAGAAGTTTCTGTTCTCACCACAAAGAAATGATAAAACTGATGAGGTGACAGATATGCTAACTATCCTGATACACAATGTATACATGTATTGAAACATCAAATTATAGCTCATAAAGGCTGAGATTGTAACTCAGTGGTAGAGCTCTTGCCTAGCATGCATGAGGCACTGGATTTGATTCTCAGCACCATATAAAAATAAAGGGCTGGGATTGTAACTCAGTGGTAGAGCGTGTGCCTAGCATGTGCGAGGTACTGGGTTCAATTCTCAGAACTGCATATAGATAAATTAAATAAAGGCCCATCAACAACTAAAAATAATTTTAAAAAATAAATAAAGTTACTGTGTCCACTTAAAGCTAAAAAATAAATATTTTAAAATATTGTAGCCCATAAATATACACAAGAAAAAGAATCACAGATATGAAAATAAAAGTAGAGTAGCATAAGGGAGTATAAATATGGTGGAAAATAATAACAACTATGAACAATAGAAATGAAACAAGAAGGTGAAATTATAGTTTTAAAGTAAGTTATAAAGAAACTGAAGATGGACAGTGGTGATCCAACAGCACATAAATGGAATCCCTAAAGAAATGCAAAACAATGGAACTGAACAAACAGTGCAAGCAAATATTCCTGAAATAAAAAGCAACTTGATACTTTTTAGCAGTAAAAAATGACAAAAAAAGGTCACTGCCTAGACATATATGTGAAGTTATTATAAGTAAAAATAATATCGCTTCAAAAATAATTGTATTCTTCAAGTTGAAGAAAGAATAGAACATACTGAAGGTCAAGCAGACTGGATCTAATAGATGGAAGTTGTTAGGGGACAGACAGATGAGGATGGTGTGACTACAAGGTTAATTGACATTCTATAAAATGGGCCACTGTGCCGATTCCCCACACTCTTTGCTAAAAAGCAATTTACATGCAGCCTGGCCTGGCCTAAGTAGAGAGGTTTTGTCACATTCTTCAGCAAACTACCTATTATTTGCAAGGAAATGCAAACAAGAAATAACCTTGATAACAGGAACCCACATTTCAACCCAAGTTGAAAGTAGAGATTTTTGTGACCCTTTTCACAGACCAGATTCTGGAAGGATAATTCCTCCTGACCATAAAACCTGTAATTATTAAGAATCATTAAAATTATTAAGAATCCAATTAGAACTGCTCAGCATGGGTCAAGGATACATGAAATAGCAATGAGGCCAACCTCAGCAAATTTGCGAGGCCCTAAGCAACTTAGTGAGACCCTGTCTTAAAATTGGAAAAAAAAAAAAAAATTGTAAAAAAGGGCTGGGGATGTGGCTCAGTATAAAATTCCCCTGGGTAAAGTCCCCTCTACCCTCACTGCCAACACATACACACAAGCAAACCAAAAACTGGCAATAGGTACATGAAAGTCATGATGTCACTGTGCTGTCAGTCAAAAGTCAAGATGTAGGTGTGGGGGAACTATGGAAACTTCTCTAGGATCCACAATAAAACTTGAGTGCAAGAGAGGTATATTGTCTCTCTCCTCTCTGAAAGGACCCACTTTCTCTCTTTAGAGTGTCCCCTTTCCCTTTTCCTATCCCTTCAATAAAACTTAAGCCTGTTACTCTGAGGGACATCTCTGAAATCTTCTCATATTAGAGACGGTGAATTCTAAAATGGTATACTTCTGTTTTCTTTAATTGTTTATGGCTGTTTAGAAAATCTACTTTAAAAACTGGCAAATGCTGATAAACTAGGGGAAAAATGCCCTTTATTCATCACAAAGACTCAGTAGCTGAAAAAACATTTATGAAAAGGTGGGCTATAAACATAGTATATGTAAAGAGTTAGCTAAACAACTGTTATTGTGTATGACACTGAATGCTACTCTTCCCCAAAATAAATTCTTCTGGGACTTACTGCAGTGGAAGCTGTAGTAATAATTACCATAATGGAATGGGTTGAAAATCTTGAGTATGCTAACCAAAACTGGTAGGTGAAGTTAAGAGAAACAAAATTCTAAGTTAATGGGCAAATAAATGTGTGTGAATGTGGCAGGGGACTTGGCATATAAGACAAAGGGCTAATATACATGACACTCAATGAGAACAATGAACCAATTTTAAAGAATAATCAACATAGAAAATGGCCAAAGTACACGAAAGGCAATTGACAGAAGAAATACAAAAGGCCAATAAATGATTCATCTAACACTCTATTTTACTAATAAATGAAGAGATGCAAATTAAAACGTTTTATCAGATTGGTAAAGACTAATTTCAAAATATATGTATGTCTATACCATTGACACCAAAATTCTTCTAAATTATTTTCTCTACAGAACCATAAGAATGCAAATTCATATTAGTGTTAATACTAATATATATTAATAATAGCCAACATCTACTGAATAGTATTAACATCATGCCAGCCACTATATAATCTTACTGCAACTCTTTTTTTATTTAATGTTTTTAAAAAATTTGTTCTAATTAGTCTTACTACAACTAAGTACTGTTATAGGGGCTGGGGCTGTAGCTCAGTGGCAGAGCACTTGCTTAGCATACATGAGGCACTGGGTTGGATCCTCAGCACATAAAAATAAAACAAATAAAATAAAGGCATTCTGTCCATCTACAACTACAAAAAAAAGACACACACACACACACACACACACACACACACACAGATAAGTACTGTTATTGTGACTAGTTGGTTAAGTGATGTGCCCCAGGTCACACTTAACAGTAAGTGAGAAGGAGCAGGAACCAAGTCTACTGGACTTCAAAGCCAAAGTTCTCCAGCAACAAAAGCTACCACCACACAATGACCTTCACTGCAGTACCAGGGAAATTAAAAAACAACCTAGACTAGACATCCACCAATAAGGGGCAAAATAAATTTCAAAATAAAATATAAGAAATTTAATTCTATGTACCCAACAACAATATATATATATATATATATATATAAACACGAAAGCTTCCAGGAAATATGAAATTAAAAAAAGGAAGCAGGTCAGGATGTATGGTTTCATTTCTGTAAAAAAATAAACACATATGGCAGGGTGGCGCACTCCTGTAATCTTAAGGCCAACTTCAGCAAATTTGCGAGACCCTAAAGCAAGTTAGTGAGACCCTGTCTTAAAACTGAAAAAAAAAAAAAAAAAGGTAAAAAGGGGCTGGAGATGTGGCTCAGTGGTAAAATTCCCCTGGCTAAAGTCCCCTCTACCGTCCTCGCCAACACACAAACCAAAAAACTGGAGGGGTCCGTTATCATCCGTGTGAGTCCTGGGCCCCGCGGTGAAGAGTGGGGTACCGCGGCAAACAATTTTCCTATCTGATAATTATTCTAACCAAAGATTCTCTCCCTAGAATTGACTCTTGAGCAAACGCGTGGTGCGCTCGCCATCCAAATCAATGCGTGAGGATTCTACCATCGACCACCGCATGGACAGGCAACACCGAGTTAGTGCGCAGTCGCGAAACCACTGCCACCACCAGAAGCGTATAAAAGCCCCCGTGAGTCCAGAACGCGGAAGGGCCGGCAGTATAGGGAGGGGGCGCCCGCGCGGCTGGAGATGAGGGAGAGGTGCTCCTACCTTGGGTGAACGGCCGGCAGGGCGAGAGTGCGGCAGCCCCAGCTCCGCTCCTCGCCCAGGGCACCCGGAGCACAGAGCTCGCGCCTCAGGAGCACTACGCCCCGGGCGGCAGCACAGCGACGCTCACCTGTCTCTCGAGCTTCCTACTCACCCAAAACAGTCTGGGATTTCAAATCTGAAAGGCCCGCCCTCAAACTAGCACGGGATTGGCACATTCAGGAATTGCGTCACGGTGCGTCTCACGGGGACTTAACCGGATCCCGCGAGGACAACGCTGTGTTTATGAAATTTGTCTAACTCCAGGCTGCCGCGGCGTAGGGCGGGCGCGTCCTCTGCGCAGAGTTAGGTCCCTCTTTATAGGAAGCGCGGTCATCTCCTATTCCGCTGCACCCCCATAAAACTCCGCGTCGGAGAGGCAGACTACAGACCCCGCCGGCGCGCTCCACGAAGGCCTGACTAAGTTTGGCCCTTCCCGGCCACCGCCTACCTGTTCCTGTACCAGCCCCACTAGGTGGCATTTGTTATCCTTTCCTTCTATCTCTGAGGAGCACGGGTTGCTGAGTGCATTTGGGATAACTTAATTTTTCTTAGTGCTCCACATATTTGAGGCCGAGAAAGAACGTTTTGTTCTTGGGGCATGGTAGACCGAATTCAAAATCGCATGCATAATTTTTTAGTTTGGGCTGTTTTTTTTTTTTTTTTTTTTTTTTAACTGGAGCATCTCAGATTCTAAAAGCATTATTTTTTTAACTGAATCATTTTGTTTATCTTGTGTTCTCTTGTTTTATAGACTTAAAAATCTTGATTGTATTTTTAAGCTTCGTTTTTAATATTGCTTTGGAAAAAATGCTACCTTTTAAAAGTAGTATTTTAATTTTACTACTGAGCCACATCCCCAGCCCTGTTTCACAATTTTTGTTTTTTTAAATGTTAAGACAGGGTCTCAGTAAGTTGTTTAGGGTCTCGCAAATTTGCTCTTAAAGTTGTGTTTCAGATTTACATAAATTTTAAAGGAAGCACGGAGATTGTCACTCAACATCCCTTCTCCACCCCCACCCCTACAGCTTCACCTAATATTTGTTTGTTTATTCATCTATTTACTTATTGGTAAAGCACTTCTGGAATCTAACCCAGAAGTGGTTTACCATTGCGCTACATCCTCAGTCCTTTTTTATTTTTCATTTTGAGACACGTTCTTACTAAATTATAGAGGCCCTCGATTAATTGCTGAGGCTGGCCTCAGACTTCCCATCCTCAGGATTCTCTGGGATCAGGTGCCAGTGCCACCATTGCCAGGCAATTTCCCTTATTAACGTCTTGCACTCAAGTGGTACATTTGTTACAGTTAAAGAACCAATATCAATGAGTTATTGGTAATTAAAAGCCTTAGTTCGTTCATATTTCAGATTTCCTCGGTTTGGGCTGGAAATGTAGTAAAAGCATTAATTTTGGGAGCTGTAGGTTGCGATGCATTTTGTGACAGTGTTACCCTTGTTTACCGGTGATGAGTCCTTGCTTCCCCAATGCTGAAGTATAACACCAGAGAAGCAGCCCAGGCAAGTTTAGAGTGGAAAGTAGAAGCTTTATTAAAGGACAGCAGAAAAGACTTCTTCCCCCCACCCCAGGAAGAAGGGGACCCAACAGGTGGAATCCATGGAAGGGCAAGATCTTCCCTCTTTTATATCTAAGGTCTTTTGTTAGCTTTCCTGCATTTCTGTTGGCATTCCGGTCCATTCCGGTTCTATTATCTTGTAGTTAGAGAATGTAGGTAGGAAGACCCAAAAGGTGAGGGGCAGGTGGGCTAGAGGAGTAATCTGGGCAGGAAGGGCCTGGGGCCCGCTTTTGATTAGGGCCCCCTGTTTCCTGGGAGCTGCTTCATTAACATTTCTTTAGAATGGGCTCTGGGCCTTGGGAACTGTTGAGAGCCACGGTGGTCAAGTTGGTGGCTGACGGGTGCCTGCTACTTTTGAGCTCTGGCGGAGTTCCTAGAGAGTTCGTGTGGGTTGGTTGAGTTCCGGTGGAGCTCCTGGGTGACCTTTTCGTGAGTTCGAAAATAAAGTTCGTTCCTGCTTGAATCTACAAGTGGCTCGACCTCCCGGTTATTTGTGTCTAGCCAGACTGCAGCAGGGAACATTAACATTTCAATTTCCCCAAGAGCTGCTCTGCTTTCGCGGGCTCCATTCTCAACATGGCCTTCATTTTCGATTTTACTCAATTTTAGACCTAACTACACTAACTATCTTTAAATCTGGCTTCAGCAGTGTTCTGTAGAATGTACCCCGCCTTATATTGCAGCCTGTTACAGTCTGCTGTCAACTGTGCAAGACGTCTTCCCTGGCTGGAAACGTTTTGTAGGACCCCTAGTTTCGTCCTAAAGCCATTTAACTCCAAACCTGTATCATCGCTCCACGAACTGCTCCCGGGAAATAAAGATCGGAGACCAGGCAGAGATACACACAAAGGTTTTTTTTTTTTTTTTTTTTGTCAAAGGTGACAAAGGCCATCTCTCTATAAAGTGGAGAAAGGAGCACGAAATAATATTTGGGTGTTCAGCTTTTGTGGGGTAGGGGTTTGGATTTGTAGCTGTGACGCTAGGGGATAGGCTTGGTGTGTGGGGAGGGCGGCTTGCATCAGAGACAGGCAGGTGGATAATAGCATGGGATTGGTTTAGGCCCATCACACCAGGGGCTTCCAGAGTCAAGGGGTTGTGTCCTTCTGGGATTGGCCTAGGGTTATGGTACCATGGGGTAGGTCACTAATGGGGGTGGAGGGAGTTCCGATAAGAGGAAGTACTGGAAAGCAAAACTTATAAGATGGTGGTTAACATTTAAGATGGCTGCTCAGATGTTAAATCAAGACCCTATTCTGTGTCTGCTAAATTTTGTGCACACTGTTACCGCTGTTGACCGGTGACGAGTCCTTGCTTCCCCAATGTTGAAGAATAACACCAGAAAAGCACACGCCGAGGCAAGGTCAGAGTAGAAATTAGAAGTTTATTAAAGGACAGCAGAAAAGACTTCTTCCGGAGGAAGAAGGGGACCCAAGAGGTGGAATCCGTGGAAGTGCGGTTGTTTCCCCTTTTTATAGTTTTGGTGATGGAATGTAGGTTGGAAGGCCCGAGGGGTGGGACACAGGTGGGCCTAATTATCACCTTTTGGGATGGGATTATCACTTCTCTGGGATGGGCTATCTCCAAATCTGTTGGGGATGTTTCCTGGGTTTCATTAACATTCCTTTGGGATGGACTTTGGCCTAGGGCCTTTTCAGGACTTCATTAACATTCCAAGAGTTGTCCTGCATTTCCTGGAATCATTCTCAGCATGGCCTCCATTTTAGATTTCACTCGGTATTAGACCCGATTTATCTAACTACACTGACTACCTAACTTTAAATCTGGCTTCAACACCAAGTACTTTGAATCTAAAATATAAAATTTAAAAAAATTGTTTTCAGTTGTAGTTGGACACAGTACCTTTATTTTATTTATTTATTTTTATGTAGTGCTAAGGATCAAACCCAGTGCCTTGCAGGTGCTAGGCAAGCTCTACCACTGAGCCACAATCCCCAGCCCCTAAAATATAAATTTAAAACATACAAATGAAAGCAAATAAGGAAAATAAACTAGGTGGGTGTTAGGTCAGTGGTGGCTACTTAGAACAAAGCAGCCCCTCGAGGGAAAGAAAAATCAATCAGGTGCCGGTGGAAATGCCTGTCAATCAGCAAGATCTCCTGACTAATGCCTGTCAATCAGCAGGACCCCCTGGCCAATCCTGGAGTTCAGCCAACTCCCCTGACCAACCCCAAAGGGACAAGGGACCCTAAAGACACCTTTTCCTGTCCCAAGCCCTTCCCTTTCTGCTGTAAGTCCCATAAAAGTCCAGTTGAGCTTCCACGTGGTTTCTCCTCACACCCTTCTCCTGTCCACTCTGTCGGTCTGAGTTCCTCCTGGGAGTGATATCTCAATAAAGTTCGGCGCCCTTTTTCTTTGGTCGCTGCCCGCCTCGCCTAATCTGACAGTGGGGGTATAACTGAAATCTCAGTCCTTGTTCCCAGTGACAATTAATGCCAACTTAATAATGAGGACACAGTTTTGAGAAAAAGGAAAAAGAAGTTTTATTGCTTTGCTAGCAAAGGAGAAACACTGGGGACTCCTAAGGATGTGATTCTGCCCATTAAGGAAAACAGAGGGCTTTTAAGGAAGTTATTTGAAGCTGGGGATATAGTTCAGTTGGTAGACTGCTTGCCTTGCATACTCAAGGGTTTCATCTTCAGTACCACACACACAAAGCCTATTAAGGACGACATTCCAGGTGTGCCCTCGGAAGATCACCTCTTAGAGCCTCTGGATAGATATCCACCTCCTGTGGTGGGTCCTTTCAAGGACAATTGAATAGGGGAAGAAGAAAGAAAAGAACAAGTCCTTTTAAAAATAAGCCTCAGAGCCAGGAGGGCTATATTCAAAAGGTAAAGTCATGGCTCAGTGATAGAGCGCTTGCCTAGCACAGGTGAGGCACTAGATTCCATCCCTTTCGCCACATAAAACAATTAAGTAAACAAAGTAAAGGTATTGTATCCATCTACAACTAAAAAATATACATTGAAAAAAAAAAGGTAAAGTGGACCACTGTTACAGGGGATGGGGAAACAAATCTAAGGACTAAAATGAAGTTTCTTGTCTTTACAGAATAATAAAAAAATGGTTGGGGCTGGGGTTGTGGCTCAGTGGTAGAGCACTTGCCTAGCATGCATGAGGCACTGGGTTTGATCCTCAGCACCACATTAAAAAATAATAATAATAAAGATATGTGTCCACCTAAAAATAAAAATTAAATGTTTAGAAAAGAAAAAGAAAATTGTTGGTCATGGATTTGCACCAAATTTGGGAAATACCAGACTAAAATTGTAGATTAAGTGAAACCTATGAAACACATTTTGTGGGATAGAGGGACTTTAAAGAGGTAGACCTTTAACTGCCAAAGTGTCTGCAATTTAGGTGTGAGAGGTTTTTAAATCTGCAATGGAAATAGTCATGGCTCACACAAATAGAAATTCTTGAAATAGTAAGAGCAAACACTCAGAATTTCAGACTTTTATTTTTTTAATGAGTTACTTATGTGAAAAAATAAGTATGTAGCATACTCCAGTGCAAACAGCAATAAGAATTTACATCAGTGATGCCTAATGATTTTCCAAGAGAAAGTAGATAAAACAACTGTGAATAACAAAATTTGATAAGAAGGCATAGAGGCTAAGGGCCAATGTTTACAGGTCCATTGGAATGTCAGGAAGCTGGCCCTGGGTGGGCCCTCTTACATTTCTGTCTGCCTGCAGGAAAGAGCATCTCCTAGCTCATAGCCTCCTGGAATAATCTGTCCCATCTTAGGCCTGTTACTCATGGGAACACATACAGACCTTACTAAGGTTCAAAGAAAAGACAAGAGGAAGACACTGGAAGCTTCACATTGTGTCAGAGTTGCTGCTTAGTCATCTGGGATTGTTAACCTGGAGGAATATTCCCAGGACCATAATGAGTTCTAGTAGGACTGAATATGACACTTTTATTGATTAATTTTTGCACTGGATGTGGTTAAGTTCATGTTCTACCACTGATGTACACTTTTAGGGGAATTAGAAATATGTTCTTCCTTCAAGACCAGTGATTATCAACCAGGAACAATATCCCCTAAGGGACAGTTGACAATATTCAGAGACATTTATGATTGTCACAACTAAGGAAAGTGCTATTGGCATCTAGTGGATGGAAGACATCCTATAAACATCCTAGAATGCACAGGATAGCTCCTCCAGTATACACAATTATTCAGTTTAAAACATCAGCAGTGCCAAGGTTGAGAAATCCTACTATTGGCATATGTAGCCCTGAAATAGGATTTTAGTTTCTTCACCCTCTCTCAACTAGGTGCCCTTAGTTAAGGCACAACTGTATAACCACTACTGCCCTGTAGTGTTTATCCCTAGAGGAGGGATGAAGACAAAGTCAACAGGTTCTTTCTTTGAAAAAAGACTTCAGAGATCGCTGTGTGATGAGGTGATATACACACAATCATATGAACATTATAAATGGTGAAAAGTGCTATTAAGATATATCACTTCAGGAGCTGGGGTTGTGGCTCAGTGGTACAGCATGAGAGCACTTGCCTAGCATACAGGAGGCGCTGGGTTCAATCCTCAGCAACACATAAATGTAAAATAAAGATATTATGTCCACCTAAAACTAAAATAAATAAATAAATATTTTAAAAAATATATATCACTTCAGATTCTCCAGGAAGCTAAGGCAGACTTAGGAGTACAAGCAATTTACTGTGGGATAAGTACTGAAAATGATTAAAGGGGAGAGAGCACTGGGCCTTGTCAATTTTCATGTCTTAATGAAGATCTGACATTTTTAATAGGAATGATTGAAAGAAGCTGAATAGGGAGATTTGTGGAAGTCCATCAGAGGGATCTTGCAGAGGGCAGAAATGGCCCAGACCCTGGTACTGACGAACTCAGCCTAATTCCATCTTAAGATTGGGAGTCATCTCATCACAAAGTCATGAAAAGTTCATTTCTGTTTTGCTATAAAATACTAAGATTTTTATTTGGTCTGACCATAATTTGATGTTCTAAAAACTTGTTTGAAATTCCTGCCCATGCTCTGAACTCACCCATACCTGGCTCTCCTTGACCAGATAACAACCCTCCCCAAAATCTTAGCAGCCCCTCATAAATTCTGATGTTGGAATCTCAATTTATTCCCTACCTTGAAATGTCAAATCATGTAGATCGTTAACCTGCTATCTGCCTTTGTATTACACTTGCCAGGACCCTGTTAGCTGGAAGTTCCCAAGACACCCCCCTTTGTAACTTTTTGTGTTATAAAAACTTTTTTTTTTTTCCCCAGAGAGCTGTGGCTGTTCTCTAGCCTGGCTTTGGGTGAGACAGCTTCTGACCAGCTCTCTTGTGTACACTATATAAACTTGCTTTAATTTGATTTAAAATTGGAGTCGGTGGTCTTTTCTTTGCGTTGTGGGTTCAACAGTATCTGCCTGCTGGAGGTTTCCTGGGAAGAACAACGCCTCAATTCAAAGGCTTTTACATACTCAAAGGTATTGAGGTTATCTGCATTCCTCACAGCTCAATAACATTCTTCTACAAGAGGAGATCACCATTGCACACTTCCATATGCTGCCATAAAAGGTTAATTAAAAGATCACAGGAGAAGGACTTTATTTCTAGTAGGTACTGTGAGAAGTGCAGGTAAGTATAATACCTTTGCCAAGGACTGTGGGAGTTAAGAATAGGGAATGACTGCTTAGTGTGTATGGAATTTCCTTTTAAGTAATAGAAATGTTTTGTAGGTGGTGGTACAGAACATTGTAAATGTATTAAATGTCACTGAATTGTACATGTCTAAATGGTTGTTATATATCATGTGAATTTTATCATATTTTCTGCAACTCACAGAAGAAATATGTTGTACATTTTAATCTAGTAAGTAAAACAAAAATCCACTTAGCAAAGAATTTTAAAAAACATTACTTACCATTACTCTATGCATGTTGTTATTTTCTAACATTTATTTTTAAAAAATGCATGTTGTACACTACTGTATTAAAATACTGCGTATTGGGCTGGGGATGTGGCTCAAGCGGTAGCGCGCTCGCCTGGCATGCGTGCGGCCCGGTTCCGATCCTCAGCACCACATACCAACAAAGATGTTGTGTCCGCCGAGAACTAAAAAATAAATATTAAAAATTCTCTCTCTCTCTCTCTCTCTCCTCTCTCACTCTCTCTTTAAAAAAAAATAAAATAAAATACTGCGTATTTTAATCTACATGGTCAGCTTCTCATTTTTTATTTGATTTTTATTTTTTGTTATTGGGATTGAACCCATGGATCCATGGATGCTTTACCACTAAGCCACATCCCAGTCCTCATTTATGGCTTCTTTTTTCTTTCTTTCTTTCTTTTTTTTTTTGTTTTGAGATAGTCTTGCTAAATTGCTGAGGATGTCTTGAAACTCGCAACTCTCTTGCTTCAACCTTCCAGGTTCCTGGGATTACAGGTATGTACCACTGTGCCTGGTTAGCTTTTCATTTAAAAAAAATTAAAATTCACATGACATAAAATAACCATTTAGGAATATTCAATTCAGTGACATTTAGTATATTTGCAATGTTCTATACCATCAACTACAAAACTTTTTTTTTTTTTGGGGGGGGGGTACCAGAACAATTCCTGGTACTCAGGGTTTGTACTTGACCACTGAGCCACTTCCCCAGCCCTATTTTGTATTTTATTTAGAGACAGGGTCTCACTGAATTGTTTAGTGCCTCACTTTTGCTGAGGCTGGCTTTGAACTCACAATCTTCCTGTTTTAGCTTCCCGAGCTGCTGGGATTACAGGCATAAGCCATCACACCCGGTAATAAAACATTTTTATTACTTAAAAGAAAATCTTATACCCATTAAGTAGTATAGGGTCTTGATTTAACATCTGAGAAGCCATCTTAAATGCTAACCACCATCTTATAAGTTTTGCTTTCCTGTACTTCCTCTTACCAGAACTCCCCCTACCTCTATTAGTGATCTACCTCATGATACCATAACCCTAAGCCAATCCCAGAAGAACAGGATCCCTTTGCTCTGGAACGCCCCATGGTCCCATGAACCTAAGTCAATCCATGCTATTCCCTCCTGCCTAGCTCTGATGCAAGCATCCCAGAGCCTATCACCCAGCGCCACAGCTACAACTTCAAACCCCTACCCCACAGAAGTTCAACAGCGGAACATCTCCGGGCCTCTCTTTCCTATAGAGAGATGGCCTTTATTTGTCAGCTCTGACAAATAGACTCTGTTGTGTATCTCTGCCTGGTCTCCATACTTCATTTCTCACTTACCCGTCTCTCGTTCCTCATTTTCCCTTCAAGTAGTCATTGCCCAGTTTCTCCTCCCACAGCCCTTGGCAAAGACCAATTTGTTTTATGTTTCTATGAATATATTTAAACAGATATTTCATATAAAATATTTGTTTAGCTTCCTCCTGTAATGTAATTTTTTGAGGTTCATATACTTTGCAGCATGAATCAGTGTTTCACTCTGTTGAGTGTGGGAGAATCCCCACTGAAGTTAAGTTTCAGGCTCTGCAGAGGCACTGAAGGATTTAAATGATGTAAATTTGAGCTTCAGATCATCATACTGAAACAAAAATGAAAATAAAATTTATATAGATACGATGGGACAATGAAAGACATGAATACATGATAGAATAAAACAACTGCAATGGTGAATAGCCTTCCTTGCTAACAAAATCCACAACCTCAGTTGATGGCTTTGTGGCCCTGAGGTTGATTGAGGCTGTTCTGTAGTTTAGCTCTCATGCCACCTTGTGGTTGAATGGATACCTGCACTGAGGAGCCTTATATAGCAGTTTTGATCTGTATTTTTTTTTACCCCCTGTGAATCTGGATCTGGTTGGCCTTCTTGTGGAGAGAAGAAAATCCAAGAGTTTAATGTCCACCACACTGAGAAGGTTCATCCCAGGAACAATTTCTGGGGTGAACCAGAAATTGAACTCAGGGGCACTGGACCACTGAGCCACATCCCTAGCCCGTTTTTTTTTTTTTTTTTTTTTGTATTTTATTCACCTCACTTTTGCTAAGGCTGGCTTTGAACTTCCTACTGTCTCAGTCTCCCGAACTGCTGGGATTACAGGTGTGCACGACTGCACCTGGCTTAATTCTTTCTACTCTTTATGTCTGTGAAAGGCTAAGTCAGAGCCTGAAGAGCCATTCTGCATTTTTTCCTCTTTCTCCTTTCCCCTGTTCTCCTCCTCAATTCCAAATAATCAGTAATTTTTTTTATTCCTCTATTACTGTCTGAGTCATGACCTTCAGAATTTCTTACTGAAACCATTGCAGTTGTTTTATTCTATCGTGTATTCATGTCTTTCATCATCTCATCATATCTATATAAATTTTATTTTCATTTTTGTTTCAGCATGATTGATCTGAAGCTCAAATTTAAATCCTTCAGTGCCTCTGCAGAGCCTTCAGGGTAAATCCAAGATTCTTGCAGTGGCTTACAAAGTATCATTTGAGTTGACATCTGTCTGATTCTGGGCCTGCTATCTGGTATTATGACTTTAAACAGTTAGATGACTTAGAGATGAGCAACAGGAATATGGCTGAGCATCAAAAAAATAGACATTAGTTTTAGAGCATTTTCATGTTCACTACAAACTTGAGAGAAAGAGACAGTAATGTCTCATATGCTGCCTGCTTTCACACATGCAATAGTCTCTCATTATCAGCATCTGCCACCAGGGGTAATATGATAAATTTTCTGATGCAGAGTGCATGGCCTGAGCTACTTTCTTTTTTTTTAAATTGTAAGTCTCTCAACCTTCCTTATCCATTCATTGAGGAATATATGGATCCTGTGTGTAAAAATGACTGGCCAAAAGAAACCAGGGTGTTGCCCCAGGTTAATTATCCATTTACACCTGCCTACAGTTGCTGTTACACTCTCCCCAATGCCATGTTGAAAGTAGTCATATGCAGAAATTCATTTGGGCATGTGGATAGAAATATATCCCAAATAAGTTTTTAAAATTTTATTTTGTGAATTAAAAGTATTCTGAGAACAGATCTACAAATTTTATCAGAATTACCAAATTGATCCATGGCACAAAAACTGTAAAAATTCTTGTTTTCAGTTGGTTTCTAATATGGGTTTCCATATTCTTGAATTTCCCATACCTATCTAGATATTTCTAAGCTCAGTGTTTGTACAGAAACACTAGGGCATAGGGAGAGACAGATATTAGAATCCAAGTATCCAACTTGTTGGCTCTAACTTTGTCTTTCTTCCTTCTATAAAACTTTGGTCTGGAAGGGATACACTTTCCATGTCTATCATATTAATGATTATGATAATCATTAATGATAGTCATATTAATTACTCTCAAACCTCTTGATTATGTGACCCGTTCATACTTTTAAGAAATATTGGGGACTCCAAAAAGCTCTGGTTTGTTTGGGTTATATCCATCCATATTTGCCAAGTTAGACATTAAAATGATTTTTAATGAGATTTATTTATTCATTAATTATATGTATTAATTAAATACTCTGTAAAATGTAACTATTTTCCAAAGTAAAATACAATTAAAAAGAAGAATGGCTTCATTTTATATTTTTGCAATCCCCTTTGATGTCTGATAAAGTAGAGAATGGTTTACTAGAAGCTCATATCTGCTTCTGCATTCAATTTGTTGCAATTTGTTGATATAGCCATTGGAAAACCTCTCTAATCTCTGGAGATAATGAGCAAAAAAAAAGTGCATAATGTTTTAATGTATTATTAAAATAGTTTCAACCTAAGAGAATTCACAAATTGATCTTGGGGATCTCTAGGGGGTTTCTGGTTCACATTTTGAGAATTGCTATTCTGTGTTTAATACAGCAAGACTCAAGTCTATGCATTTTTGCCAAAAGGATGCGATCCTCTGATCTCTCTGCCAAATTGTCCTTATATATCTAGTTTTGTCCTGAAATGCTCTTGAGAGTGAATCAATTTAGAAATTACTAAACCTTGACTTCAAAACTGGCTTGAAAATCTTATTTTGATTCCCAGAAGCTGATTATTAGCCTTTCCTTTCATTTGCATTACTGCTGCAATATACATAAGTGTTCTTGAGACATGGATATTCCTTCAAAATATGGGGAGATTTATCACAAAGAAATGCAAAAACCAGAAAATAGAAAAATTAAAATTCCTGTTATCTTATTATGATAAAAGAGTTTAGCTTGTTTTGATTGCTGTTTCTCCAATTTGCTTCTCTGGGCTCACTTGGTGCTCCTGCCTCTTTTTTATTTTAAAATAATCTTAAGGTTATAGAGAATTTGCAAGTACAATACAAAACCCTTTAAAAAAATACCAAAAACCAGCTATTTGAATGCTATATACCTTAATACTTTAGTATACCTTACTACAAATGAAAGCATTCTCCTATGTAACTTCAAAATAATCATGAAAACCAGAAAATTTACATGGATATGTTAATTATTCCCCTCTAATTTCAGACCCTAATTTTGTGTGCCATTGTGCCTGGCATAGTCATAGTTTTTTTTTTTCAATACTGGCTATTGAACTCAAGGGTGCTCCATCACTGAGCTATACCCCCAGCTCTTTTTAATTTCTTTCTGAGACATAGTCTTACTAAGTTGCCCAGGCTGGCCTCAAACTTGCCATCCTCCTGCCTCAGCTTTTTGAGCAGCTAGAATTACAGACGTGCCACCTTGCCTGGTTCCAATATTATATTTTGAAAGCATGTATGTAACTTGTCAGTTTTCACAGTTTCATAGCTGGTCAGGAAGTTTGTTTCAGGATAAATTATACCTAGAATTTCACCCATACCTGATTTAGATGGTATTTAGATGAGACTTTGGATTTTAGACTTTAAACTTGATGCTGGGATAAATTAAGTACTTTGAGATTTTTAGATTAAAATAAATATGTCTTGCATATAAAAAACACATGAAAATTTTGGTGGGGTTGGCCTCTAAGGAGATAATTAGGTTAAATGATTTAATAAGAGTGGGATCCTAATAGGATTGGTAGCCTTATAACAAGAGGAAGATCTCTCTTTTTCTTCCCCTTTTACCCTACCTCCTTACCTTTCTTACCTCCCTCCCTCTTTTTCTCTCTGCCCTACCTTCTTGGAGCCCAACAGAGGAAAGTCCATTTGTGGGTACAGCAAGAGAGCTACAAGGTAAAAAAGCCCCTATCAGGAACTGAATTGGCTAGTACCTTGATCTGGAACATCTAGTCTGTGAGAAAATAAATTTCTGTTGTTTAAGCCACCCAGTATATGGTACTTTGATATGGCAGCCAAGCAGGCTAATATAAAAGAGAAGGGAGGGAAAGAGAAGAGGAAGAGGAAAGAGAGAAAGTTTGCAACAGGGGATGTAAAAACTTTTGGGAGTGATGGATATATTTATATATTGCTCTCAATCAATCTATAGATCAATTTGCAGTGAATTGACAACATTGCTTCCAATACACGAATATCATATATGCTGACACTTACCTAGATCTCTTTGATTCTTAAATTCTCAATTAGGGCTCTAGATCGAAGTATTTATGTTCTCTATCCTCCACCAATAGTAACCTGAAGAGAAAATAGACAGTTTTGTCATATTTCTGGGAAGAGACTTGGAGGCCATGGCTTTATTTCCTTTGTGAAAAAGAATACTGTTTTTTAAAAAAAATTTGTTCTCATTAGTTATACATGACAACAGAATGCATTATGACACATTGTACACAAATGGAACACAACTTCTCATTCCTCTGGCTGTACACAGTGCTGAGTCACAACACTAGTGTTGTCATACCTGTATACAGGATAATAATGTCTGTCTCATTCCATTGTCCTTCCCACCCTCAAGCCTCCCCTTCCCTCACTGCCCTTTGCCCAATCCAAAGTTTCTTCATTATTACCTGCACTCCCTACCCTAGCCCCCCATTATGGATCATCATCCATTTATCAGAGAAAACTGGACTTTGTTTTTTTGGGGTTGGCTTATTTCACTTCGCATAATAGTCTCCAGCTCCATCCATTTACCTGCAAATGCCATAATTTCTTCTCTAAGGCTGAGTAAAATTCCACTGTGTATATGTACCACATTTTTTATCCATTCATCTGTTGAAGAGTGTCTAGGTTGGTTCCATAATTTAGCTATTGTGAATTGAACTGCTATAAACATTGATGTGGCTGCATCACTGTAGTATGCTGACTTTAAGTTCTTTGGGTATAAACCGAGAAGTGGGATAACTGGGTCAAATGGTGGTTCCATTCTAAGTTTTCTGAGGAATCTCCATACTGCTTTCCATAGTGGTTGCACCAATTTTCAGTCCCACCAGCAATGTATGAGTGTACCTTTACCCAGCATCCTGGCCAACACTATTGCTTGTATTCTTGATAATTGCCATAAATGCTGGTTTGATGGACATTTCATTTAGTCAGTAGTAAATGTGACCATCTGTAGTTGTCATTTGCTGATTGTTCTCTAGTATCTTTTCACCCTCTTTTTGGTAACAGTATCAGATATTGTATCTAGAATCCATCCTCTCCTAGCCTTAGTCCTAGATGGTTTTGATGGTGCTTCACTTCTGGCCCTAGGAATGGAATAGGTGACCCAGGCTTTAATCAGTTAACACATGACACTACTTGCTAACAGTGTTTGATTCAGGATGGGTGAATGATTGAGGTGAGTCCACTCAAAGATGATACTGGGCAATTTATTACCAGAAAAGTAGGATTTCTTTTTTTGTTATGGTCTTGAATGAGAGCATGTGGGCAGTTTCTGTGTTTTTTTTGTGCCATCACATGAGAAGAGAATCAACACAGAATAAAGAGGTAGCCCCAGAGATATGAAGACAAAGCAGGTACTGGATCAGGCTGTATCTGAACCTAATAATAACTCATAGCTTTTTAGTTATGTAAACTAAGTGTTCTTTTTCTGCTCAAGTCAGCTCAGGTTGGGTTTTGTCACTAATATCAAAAAAGTTTCAATTGTCAGGACATTGAAAACACTTATAATATCTGACAGCATCCCAGAATTATTCAGAATACATGAGGTGGTCAATATCCCTACTCTGCTCTGGTATATAGGTCCTCGAATATTATGTTTGTTATCGGGTGCAATTCTCAGAAAAAGAAGGGAGAATAGAAGAGGATGAAGAAAAGGAGAAAAGAAAGGAACATGAATGTGAATGTTAATTGAAGTGATGATCAATCTTTCAATTAAATAAGTGAAAATGAAAACAGCAATGAGACAGCACATTGAATACTATATTGGCAAAGATTAAACTATACAAATGTCCAGTGGTGGGGAGTGTAAAGTGGCAGACTCTTTCCCATGCAGTTGCTGCAAATATAAATGTTTACAACTTCCCTAGAGGGAAATTTGATAGTAACTCTCAAAATTTTAAGTGGGCATATCTTTGAATCTAACAATTCCACTTTTAGAAATCTATTCTAATAAATGCACAAATATAGAATGATATATGCACAAGGATAAGTGCAGTTACTATTGTTTCTACTAAAGAAACAAAAAAATGATCTAAATCATTACCAATAGGGTAAGATTATAAGTAAAAAATGGTACCTTATTCAAATGAATGCTATGCAGTCATTAAAACTGATCAGAGAGATGTGAAGCCTTTGCCATAGAACGAAGTCTGTTATTATTTCAAGAAGCAAAACAAGTTAAAAAAATGGTAATCATGTATCTTTCCTTTGTAAAATAAATATTTCCTCTTATTTGAATGGATTTTTTGATGCATTTTAAAAGCCTGAACAAGTATTGGTTGATTGGGTTAAGAACTCCTTTGATGGCAAATCCAACTCAAATTAGTTTACATACCTACTACTATAAAATGAAATAAATTCATGAACCAGAGTTTTACAAAATTTCAGTGATTATAGTATAAAATATGAACACTGTCAACATTTTTTTTCCCCACTCTGTCTTTATCTTATTTCAGCTTCATCTTCCTTTACTGCAGATGGGATTTCTCCATATTGTGAGGAATACAGCCAGATACTTCTACAGATACACATTCTATTACACCAAAACCAGGGTGGAAACATTTTTCTCTCTTTTAGCTTCTCATTCTGAAACTCTCAGGGCGAGATTCTGATTAGCCTTGTGTTATACGCTCACACTTTTGACCAATCTCTGTTATTAGGAGGTTGAGATTCTGTGATTGGTCCTGGGTGTTGTCAAGGGAGTGGACTATGTCCATAAGAGGGCAGTATAGATATGGCCACTGAGGCATAGTTCTGAAGTGGATGGCCATCCCAGTGGTGTCTACTGTGTACGTTAAAATGTTAACTGTGGTGTGTTAAGGAAATGAGAGTAGATGAGAGGCTTTTAATTTATATTTTTATATCCGTTGTATTTTAAAAAAAATTTTACAGCAAGACTTACTTTATTTATTTATTTTTAATTAATTAATTAATTTATTAATTTTAAAATTTATTTTTAAGTTTTAGGTGGACACTGAGGATCAAACCCAGTGCCCCATGCATGCTAGGCGAGAACTCTACTACTGATCCACAACCCAGCTCCCAAACTTACTTTATATTGAGTAAAATAAAGTTATTCCTATTTTGAGACAAAAAAAAGGATGAAACCTTATTATTAAAGTTTACAGAAAAGAAGATTCAGAGGAACATTGTAGTTCTAATTAAATATTTACTGGCTACTTTGTAGAAAAGTGTTTGTTCAGACCCAAGGTTATGCATGACTGTGGGTTAGAATTGAAACTAGTGAATGGAAGCTATAGAGGGCTGTTGGCTGAAAATTTGAGCTTTTAAAGTCAGAATTTTCTAAGGATGAAGCATGCAATCTCAAGGAAATATTAAAAAATTTCACATAGATTAAAAAAAAGGCTAGGGGGCTAGGGATGTAGCTCAGTGGTAGAGCACCTACCTAGTCTTGTGCTATACCATTTTTTTTTGTTTTTTTTTTGTGTTTTTTTTTTTGCTATACCATTTTTTATCTTGAGACTGGGTCTTGCTAAGTTGCTGAGGCTGGCCTTCAATTTGCAATCCTCCCGCCTCAGCCTCCTGAGTAGCTGGAATTACAGTCATGCACCATCATACTCAGATCTTTTTCTATCATATTTTAAAGGGTAAATGGGTTTTTAGGTTTGTTTGGTTTATGGATTATCAAAAGGACAGTATTTACTTTTTTAGGCCAGAAAATATCTTTTGCTTAAAATATACATGAAATCAAGAGAAAAAAATGTTCTTTTTTAAAAAATATTTTATTTTTACATTTTAGGTGGACACAATCTCTTTATTTTATATTTATGTGGTGCTGAGAATCGAACCCTAGTGCCTCATGCATGCTAGGCGAGCACTCTACCACTGAGCCACAGCCCCAGCATGAGAAAAATGTTCTTATTTGCATTTTATTCTCCCTTTTTGTTCCTTTGGCATATGCCTAAACATCAAATAAGCTTTACTGTAGTTGCCTCTTTATTATGTATATAGATTTATCATCATTATAATTTTGAGTGCTATTTCTTGCTGCCCACTAGCCTTCTTGATTAGAGAAATGGAATCTCATAACTCTTAATTCTTGAAGCAAAGAAATGGAACTCAAGTTTTTTTTTTTCTTTTTGAGTAACAAGAAAGCCAGCTAAAATATTTTATTTTCCAACTCTATTTATAAGCATATGTGATCAGCTGACTCAGTTTAATTGAATTGTAGTATAGGATTTCTGGGAAGATATTTTAAAAATATTTTATTTTTAACTGATACTCAAAAACATAGAAATTAATAGGGTACCATGTAATGTTTTCATATGTGTGTAGATTGTGTAATGTTTAAATCAGGTTAAGCATGTTTAACTCCTCAAACATTTATCTTTTTTTTTTTTTATTAGAAACTTCCCAAATCCTTTCTTTTAGCTTCTTAAAACTGGCAGCACATTATTGTTGTCTGTAGTCACCTTACTGTGCAATAGCACTCTAAACTTCTTACTCCTATTGAATTGCAGCTTAGTTTCCATTGATCAACCTTTCCCATACCACCTCCTCTCCCCTTCGGTAATACCATTTTATTCTGAATTTTTGTGACATCAACATTTTTGGATTCCAAGTCTGAATGAGACTTGTCTTTCTGTACCTGGCTTATTTCATTTGCCATAATGATCTCTACTTCAGGCAAAGTTGCTGTCATTTACAGAAACTTTATAGTTGAATAGTATGCTATTGTGTATGCATACCACCTTTTGGTTGGTCCAGTCATCAGCTGATGGTTATTTAGGTTGTTTCCATTTCCTGGATATTGTGCAGAGTTCTGAAATGAATACAGGAGTGCAGGTGTCATTTTGACATACTGGTTTCATTCCCTCTGGATATATTAATTTTTTGAGGAATCTCCATAGTGTTTTCCCAAAAGGTTTTACTAATTTACATTCCCATCATCGTGTATGGGGCTCCCTTTTCTCTGCATTTTCACTAGCACTTGTTATCTTTGGTCCTTTTGATAATAGCCATTCTTATTGTGTGGAAAGATTATTAATGGGAACCGATTTGGCTGAGAGAGAACTCATTTTCTGCTATTTGGAATGTGAATATGATACCTAGAGCTCAGCAGTTATCCTGGTTTATGAGATGACTCTGAGAATGAAAGCCACTTATTAAGTTGAGAGGATAGAATGAGCAGGGTCCCTGGTGCTTTTGTGGAGCCACTATGCAGGTCCTGATGCAGTGAGTGTTTCTGTTTAGCATCATTTGTGATCTCCTTTGAAACCAATGATAGTATTGAGAGTAAGGGGGGATTTAGAGTGAAGGAATGAGAATTTGACACAAGAGATCCTCTTGAGTGCTCTTAACTTGCTCATAGGGAATAGTCTGTGGCTTGAGGGAAAGAGAACCAGAATAACAATAGCTAATATGTGTTCTATGTTGTAGACAAATTAAAGATAAAAAATTTGAGTTGTTAATAAATGTATGTCCCAGAATGTACAATTTCAGCGATTATTACATGAAGAGTAAAACAATACCAATGTTTGATGTTTCTTAAATGGCACTGAATTCATTGACTTTACATTTTTATCATCTTTTGCATATTATAAAAATGTTATTTTTTATAATGTGTATGCCATCAAATATATTTACTTCATTTTCCTATCAAAGAGCTCTTCTCCCTCCCTCCCTCCCTCCCTCCCTTCCTTCCTTCCTTCCTTCCTTCCTTCCTTTCTTTCTCAGAGATGGAACCCAGGACATTACACATTAATCAAGTGCTCTAACTCTAAGCAACATTTCCAGCCTTTGTTTACTCTTTAATTTTTTTTTTGTTGTTGTTGATGGACCTGTATTTTATTTACTTTTATGTGGTGCTGAGGACTGAACCCAGTACCTCATACATGCTAGGCAAGCGCTCTACCACTGAGCCACAACTCCAGCCCTTGTTTACTCTTTTGTTTCAAGTGACAAGAGATGTTTATATTTGGTAAAACTGATTTTTAAAAAAACTGATTATATTTTTAAACTCATAATTTTGTAGCACATGTGTATATTTATCTCTGGTTAATATGTGATCACATGTGAGTTAGTTTCCTTCCTAATATCCTAATACATTTAATGGATCTTTTCCAAAACTCATAATTACTAGAAAATATTATGACATACAACAAAGTATCAAGTTAAAATGTAATATTCAAAGTAATGTGGAAATTCAGAGAATAGTTGTTTGTGGCTTGCTGCTTAAATGAAGCAGAATAGACAGGGCATTGGTAGTTGACTAAAGTAAGGGTACAAAAAATGTTCTGGCAGCTCAGTCCCGAGACATGTCTCATGTCTGGCCAACACCGTTGAATCTGGGAGATGACACTCTCCAGGGACATATATCTTAGGAGGCTCAGGTAAACAGGATATAGGTTGCTTTACACTTGTTGTTATTAATCATCAATGGGTAAGGTATTTGAATTCCATGCCTGATTATTCTGATTCCACCTAACTTCTCCAAATATATTTTCCACCCTTCTCTGCTCCACTATTTTCCCCTGGAGAGAGATCCTGGTAAACTGTATTATGTAGACTTCCTTGTCCTCTGGCTTCCTGTTGGTTCAGGCAATGGGAGAAACCAGAAAGGAGTTTGAGGTGTGTGAAGAGGGTGTAAGGAGGCATCAGGGAATTTCTTTTCTCCTTCCCTGTT
Source organism: Urocitellus parryii (assembly GCF_045843805.1). Lineage (NCBI taxonomy): Eukaryota > Metazoa > Chordata > Mammalia > Rodentia > Sciuridae > Urocitellus > Urocitellus parryii. The sequence goes on from NC_135536.1 coordinate 56,198,612, forward strand.
TTGGGGCTGTGTTCTGGCTGTAGCTGCAGCTATACAACTGGTTTCCATTTCCCCCGCCCCACCATCACTCCAGCTTGAACTTGTCCCTTCAGGGATATGGGTCATACAGTCCCAGAGTGCTCAAACTCCCTTCTGGGTCTCATAAACCTATTCACACATTTGTAGATGATGTCATTATCTTCAAACCTCAGCTGAATGTTCTTTCTTTATCCTGCTGAGACCCGTATTCTGAGAATGGACTAAGGCAGGAGAGTATACCTTTTTCTAGTGGCAGGAGTGGATACTCTTCTTAAAAAAGAAAGCTTTTAACAGATGACATGAAGCATCTGTTTTTTTTTTTTTTGTGTGTGTGTGTGTATGAAATACCTTTTCTTTTGATTGATTTATGCCTGTTTAATAGACGAGTTAGAGTATTAATCAGTGTCATGTTTCTGCATGATCAAATAGCTGGTTAGCATAGTTCTGCTCTGTGCTGTTAAAAATATTACATCTCAGCTTGTCTTTTGCTGTTTTATTTTTTTAAGCTCCTCTAACATCCTTCCTTTCTTCCCCTCCTCCATTTATTTTTCCCACCTGAGTCATCTTAAAGAAGAGTCTTTAGAAGAGTGTTTGTTTAGGTTTTCTTCATAATTATCTAATCTTGGGAGCTGGAAATAAAATTTTATTTTTTTCATACTGGGTATTAAACTCAGGGGTGCTTAACTACCCAGCCCTTTCTTTTCTTTTTTTTTTTTTTTAATTTGAGACAAGGTCTTACTAAGTTGCTGAGGGCTTTGCTAAATTGCTGAGGCTGGCTTTGAATTTGTGATCCTATTGCCTCAGCCTCCTGAGCTGCTGTGATTACAGGTGTGCACCATCACACTGGGCCCTGAGATAGAATTTTAAAAAAGTAAAACTTATTTACTTGGACTTTGAAATTTTTCTTCTGCAGACATTTGTCTTCCCTTGAAAAACAGAAACCTAGATCATACTGATGACCAGGGTTCAAACATTGAGAATGTTTTGGTTCCAAGTGTATCATAAAGATAATTTCATTCTTCTTGACATGAACCAGAAATAAATGTACTGATATATTAAACTGGCAATTGAACCAATATTAGTTTTATCTCACATTTCTGCCTCTATCTTAGAAGATGAAGTGAGAGATGATCCCTTTGCCTCTGATGAAATAGTCTTAAATGTTTTCTCCTCCTTTGGCATGAGTTAGGTGGTAAGTAATGAAAAGCTCAAAATTTGTATCATAGTCTGGGGTTTTTATAATTGGCATGATAGCTATTCTCTTAGGTTGACTTCCCCAGAGCCAAACCTATTTTTTTTCTGAAGTTCTTTTGAGGATGAAAAAGATGAGAATTAGCAGAATAAGAGAAGGAACATGAGTATTTGCTACTTAGAGGGAAGAGTTTTTTTGTCTTTTCTTTCTACATTTGCAACTTTTTTTTTGGTGATAAAAGTGTTTTTAATCTAGGTTTGATGATAAAATCAGTCATTGAATACATTTTAAAAATAGAACATGAAGACCAATTGACTTTATTCCAATTTATATATTATCATTTATGATTAATGGTAAAAACTCACACATGAAAACTGTAATTGTGATATATTTTTATTCCATCACATATATTCAATATCTTGTAATGTCTTAAGAGAAAGTAATGCTATAGAAGGTCCCCCAAATCAGGGAAATAATAATTCAAAAAATACACTTGGTGGTTGACTTTTTAGTTGGTTTGAATTAATTTTTGAATGACTGTGCTTATTGATTTCTAACAAAGATAAACTAATTAACATATGTGGACTATGAAAGAAGATCAAGTTCCAGACTTTCCTAACAACAACAAACATAAAATAATTAAAAAAATACAAAATGATGAAAAAAATGTATTTTTCAAAGACTGAGAAAATACATTGACTATCTTAAACCCTTCTAAAACATTAATCTTAATGGAGAGGGGAATCCTTGAGGAATCACAAATGTTGAAGGCTATTTAATTTTTTTAAGATTACTTGCTCAAAAACTTACACTTATAACCAACTTACACAGACCTTTTTTATCACTTACTTAAACCCTCTTAATTACTTAATCACATAGACTCTCTTATCCAGAAACACATTTTTCCTCTATTAAATCCATACCTAGAACCTTCTAGTTTCTCTTTTCCATCTGTTAACCTCCTTCTGTTCACATTTTGAAACAATACTTGTAAATTTTTGAATTTAGGCAGATTATTTCATAGACATCAACATTTTATTAGGGTCTTTTTGAACACCTAGAAAAACTTATAAGCTTAATTTTAAAGATATTTTTACTTTTATCTGTTTACCCAATTTAAATTGAACCATTTGCATCATGTGAATTAAAGATATTTGGATCCATTTTTAATTTTTCATGAGCGCTCCTCATATATCTATCAATTGTCATATCACTGCATGATATATGGACATACACACATACAGACATACCGACATACAACACGTAACACAAGTGTAACACATAACACAATAGTAGAGGCCTTGTAGCTTTCTCAGGTGAAATCTCATTGCAATGTTTAAAAACTCCACAGTTGATCAAAAATAGAACTGATCAGAAAACATTAACTTGTCTGTAGGATCAAAATCATGAGCTCAAAAAAAAAAATACAGAATCTAAGAAAAAGCAAGAGTCCTAAAAAAGATGACTGGCCAGTAGTTAGTAAATACCATATAATTTACTTCTAGGTTTGGTCTAGTTTGAGTTCAGGTAAAAAGACACTTTTACTCTTTTTTTTTTCCTTGGGCCTGAGCTCCAAGCTTCTTCTGTTTGCATATCAACTTAAGCCCTGGCTGAGGTCTGGAAGGAACTGGGAAAACCGGAATTCTGAGCAGAAACCTCATGCCTGAGGCATTTTAACCATAAGTCATAATTTCCAGGTTTGGATGTTGAAAATTATGATACAAGTTTAAGATGTAATACCCAAAATTTTATATCTTTCTACACTAGAAAAACTTGCTCACACAAAACTGAAAATAGGATCTCTACCATCAGAAGAAATTTCTTTAGGATCATTAAGCTACTTCCTTTGTTCTGAAGTTCCTAAAGTAGTATTAAGTATTAAGTTACATTAAATCGCCAAAGAAAGAACTACACACTACCATGTATATCTGAAATTAAGCTTTAAAAAAATTTTCAAGGCTGTTGCTAATTAAGGTCATTTTAATAAACTAGGCCAACGTCCAAATCTAACACTTTCTTTTCCTGAATCTTACACACTGAGGGGAACAGATACCATATCAGAATTTATTATTCTTATCCTAGTTAATGCACTGGTACACCTAGTGAAATCTTCTCAGGCTACCCAGTTCAAAATTGAAACTCTTGGGCTGGGGATGTGGCTCAAGTGGTAGCGCACTCGCCTGGCATGCATGCAGCCCAGGTTCGATCCTCAGCACCACATACAAACAACGATGTTGTGTCCGCCGAGAACTAAAAAATAAATATTAAAAAATTCTCTCTCTCTCTCTCTCTCTTTAAAAAAAAAAACAAAATTGAAACTCTTTAATTTTTTTTATCCTAAGTATGTAAGTTTTCTAGCATGAACTATCTGAAATCAAACTAAACAATTGCTTAAACCCAACTTTTAACTGCAAGATAGTGCAATGCTTTAGAAACCCATTCAGATACCAGATTGTTACAATAAAAAATCATCTTTTAGATACACATTCAGCCCAGATCATTCCCAAGAAACAATCCATAATATCAACACATTACTGCATTCATTGTCCCCTCCTTCTTCTTTTTTTTTTTTTTTTTGTAGACAGAGGTGGAGTAATCCTTAAAGTGCAGGGAAATAATGAGGAAATTCCCCAAAGTGAAAATGGCTTTGGCAGCTGCTGGGAATTTCTCAGTTCCACCTTTTACTTATAGGATTAGTCCTTCTGGTTTGGTCTGACCCCAGGCACCAGGCATTTGCCACATCTCCTAACGTTTCAGCAGTCAGCTCCCCAAAAGTTTATCCTCTGCTTGCAGTTGTTTCGAGTGCTAGGCTTCCCCAAGAAAGCAGAGTGGGGATTCCTTAAAAGTCCCCTCGAGGGTGTCAAAATTTGTGACTGAAAATTTGGTTCCCATCCCCCAAAGCCAATTAATGCCAATTTAATAATGAGGACAGGGCTTTGAGAAAAGTCAAAGAGAGATGTCAAAGTTGTTAAATCCCCAGCAGGCATCTTCATTTGCACTTAAGCCGACTACAGGAGGGAAAGAAAACATTGTTTTTAATACTCGGGGGGTTTGGGACCCGGTCCCTTCCACCCCCGCGAGGGAGGGAGAGGGCCGAGTGCCCTTGAGCCGCCTTTCCTGCTGGCCGACCGGGAGGAGGGGGAGGGGCGGTCCCCCACCGACCTTACCCCCGACCCCGTCCGCCCGTCCCTTGCGCCCGCTGGAGCACCCCCCCCTCCGGACAGGGGAGACGGAGAAGGGGCGGAGAGGACAGATGGGTGGAGGGGCTGGGAGGAACGGGGGCGGGGAAAGATCCGCCATACCGCCGGGTTGAATCCTTCTGGCGGACTTCGAGGACCCCACCCATGCAGGAGGAGATTCGCAGAGGTCCCACCAGGTCCAGCGTTTCACTGAAAAAGAAAGATTCTGGGCCCTTGAGCGGGATCAAGGGTCAGGGACAGAGGCGTGGAATGGCTTTGTCCCATAATGAAAGTTACTCGAACAAAGACAGGGACAATACAAACGTGACACAAACAAGGACACACAGTAAACGTTTAACACAAGTTAATAAGCAAAGATTACAGACAGTTAACTTAACTTGAGAAAAAGAATAGCCAGCAAAACCAAACGGGTTGGCAGCAAAGTACCAAACGAGGGCACTTTTGTCCCTCTATGAATCCCTCAAGGCATCCCTTGAGGGTGTGGTCTGTGGCTTCAGGACACTGTCTGTCCACCACTGCCAAGGAGAACTCACGCTCTTCACTGACAACCACCCTGCCAACCCAAACTAAACCAACAAACCAAACCAAACCAAAAACCAAACCAAACCAAAAACCAAACCAAAGAAGAGGCGCCTTACTTACCCCTAAAGGAGTCCGTTGGGGTCTCCCTGTCCGGCGATGTGCAGTTCCTGGCCAATGCACCAAATGTAAGGGTCCGGCGAAAAGTCGGAGGAAGAGACCACCAAGAGACTGACTCATGCAATTGCAGAAGGGGATTTATTGAGGATCCAATTCAGCGCGCTGAGGCTCTAGGCTCACTCAAGAAGCGAGAGCAGCCCAGAGCCCAGAGCAGAGGCTAAGCAGTACTTAAGTACACTTTTTGGGGAGGGCGGGGGCTTTGCATACATCAGAACAAATCATCATGAGGCGCGGGAAAATTGAACAACAACTCTCAGACATGATTAGCACATTCATTGGCGGGAACAGGTCGGGCGGGGGTGAATGGTCACTCCTAAGCGGGGTACACATTCTAACTGATTGGTTTGGGCCCTGTATGCTTACGTGACAAACTGCACAGGGCCCTAGGCTAAATGGCCAGTAGGGCGTTGTCTTAACTATCTCAGGAATTTCAGGTTCTGGGTGTGGCAGAGGAACTTAACTCTCTCTCTCTCTCTCTCTCTCTCTCTCTCTCTCTCTCTCTCTCTCTTTTTTAAAAAAGAATATGTTCTTTGGCCTCATCCACATTCGTAACTTTAATATGATTTGATACTAGTTTTTCTCAGGGAACCAGGACTTCATTAAACTTGGTTACCAACCTATTGATAAAATCTCTGTGTTTTATTTTTTAGACCAATGTCTCCTAAATACATAGGGCGTGGCAGAATGAGCCTTGAGGAATTCCATTGATGATCTTGTACAGCTGCCATCTTACAGAATACCCTGTTCTCAGGATTATACAAGTCTTTGGCAGCTATTTCCTGGTTTAGTGTTCCTTGAAGCATAAGGCAAAGGATCTTTAGATTATTTCATCAATAGGTGATATTTACGAATGTCACCTAGTCTTTCATCTCCCCGTAATAGCTTAGACTCTAGTGTCTAATCTGGTTTCAAGTGGAGTTCCTGATATTTGAATCTATCTAGTACTGCCAAGACCAACATTGTCCTCAGTCTCCAGGTAATCACTAGTACCCCTTGCCAATAAGTGTGAATCAGATTCTTCATGACTTAGAGAGTGTATTTAATCTCATGGAATCATATTTCCTCATCTTTCCTTTTCTTTTTTCCAATAAAGTGAGTTCTGGGGCACAAGTGTTATAGTGGGGCTTATCTGTCTCCTGTAAGACCCAGAGGCAGAGACTTTATGGTTAAATGTGGTGTAGTGAACAAGGACATATATCAGCCAGATTTATGGTTATAATAATTTCCAATGACTCTGTAACAAATTACCACAAACTTTTTAATTTAAAGGAACAAAAATTTGTTTCTTTTTATAGGTGTGGAGCATGGAAGTTCAAGATCAGTTTCTCTGGGCTAAAAGTAAGATATTAGCGGGACTGGAGTTCCTTCTGGAGGTTCTGAGGGAAGATTCTTATTCCTTGCTTTTTCAGTTTCTAGTGGCTGTGTGTGTTCCCTGGCTTGTGGTTCCTCGCTCCATCTTCAAAGTACATCACTCTAGTCTTTGCTTCCATCATCGTATTGCCTTCTCCTTTAATTCTGATTTATCCTCTTTCCTAATAACCCAAGATATTCTCCCTCTTTAAGATTTTAAGTTAATCTTATCTGAAAAGCTTTTATTTTCTACATAGGCTAACATTTACAGGTTCCAGAAATGAGGGTGGTAAGTGTTATGCTCGAATTCGGGACCCCCAAAAGACCACCAGAGACCCAAGATCGATGTAAGCAGCAAAGAGGTGTTTATTGCGAGCTAGCTCGGTCTTCCGTGTGCACACACAGCAACAGGTGACGCTGAGAGGCCCTGAGCCCAGGGTTTGCAGCAGTTTTATACACTCTTTGGAGAAGGCAGGGACCCCCACAAACATCATAGCATCTCCTAGCAAATCATCACACACCACGGGAAAATCAAATAACAACTCTAAAACATGATTAGCACATTCACTGGGTAGGAGTGATTGGTTACTACAAGAGGGGGATTCATTTGAACTGATTGGTTTAAACCATGAGGATGTCGCAAGGGGAGTACGTGCCAAACTGCAGGGCTTCTAGTTTAGATACTGGTCACCACACCTAGGTGGAGGCCATCTGGAATTTCAGATATGTGGTTATCTTGGCCTATCTGTGGCTTTTGCGGCTTTTCTGAGAACTGTTTCCACAGAGCTTTTCTGTAGTTTTTTCCTGACTTTAGGATTACAATAAGTCAGAGGTTAAGTTTCAGAGCAAAATGAGGTCCCAAGCAGAATGAGATTGCTTAGGTCTTTCCGTAAGGACTTTCCAGAGTTTGCCTCAGCTGTAGAGAACCTATACACCTGGAATCTCACCCTGTTTTACTCAGTTTTTTTTTTTTTTTTTCATTTCTGAGACCAAAAGCATGACAAAAACAGTGCAAAGGAGGAAGAGTTTATTTGGGGCTCACAGTTTCAGAGGTCTCCGTCTAGGTCAGCTAACTCCATTGCTGTGTGCCAGAAATGAGGCAGAACATTGGGGTAGAAGAGCATGATGGAGGAAAGCAGATCAGAATGTGGCACCAGGAACAGGGACAGAGCTCTTCAGACCAGGAACAAATTATATACCCCAAGGCGAGCCCACAACAACCTAATTCTTTCAGGCACACCCTACCTGCCTACAGTTACCACCCAGTTAATCCCTATCAGCAGATTCACGCACTGATTAGGTTAAAGCTCTTATAACCTGATCATTTCCTCTCTGAACTTTCTTGCATTGTCTCACGCATGAGCTTTTGGGGGACAACTAATATCTCAACCATAACACACCCTCTCTGGGCAGGTGACTGAATGAAGCAAAGGCATAAAGGCCTAGTCATCTGGGCCCAGCCCAGTACATTTTAACGGACAATGCTTACTCTAGAGCTTTCTGCTATATAGACCAAGGCCTTTTGGACCTACATCACAGTTCCATTTTTCCCCCTCTGTCCTACTTTGCTTTCCTTTTCTTTCATAGGTGTTGATCCCTAATAAATGTTTTGTACCTCAAACTCACTATCTTCATCTGCTTCTAGAGAATCCAGACTTGTGACAGTTGGTACTTGGAGTTGGCTGAACAAGGAGTTGATTAGATGGATCATTCAAACTGGATCATTCAAATGGGCATGGTGGCACACGTTTCTATTCTTAGCTGCTTGTGAGGTTTAGGCAGCAGGACCACAAGTTTGAGGCTTCTTGAACAATTTAGCGAGATCCTGTCTAAAGTAAAATAAAAAGGCTGGAAGTGTAGCTCAGTGGTAGAGGGCTTGCCTAGTTTGATCGTTAGTACTAGGAAAACAACAACAACAACAACAACAACAAAAACTAACCCAAACTGAATCCTTCACTGTCTAAGCAGACAATGATGATCCCAAAAGCTGCTGAAAAAGTTGGTGACTCATTGGTAAGATTTTACTCTTAGTGATTTTGGAGGGTAAATGAGTAGAGGGGAATGCACTAGTAGGTAAAAAGTATTAGACATTTGAGATTTATGGAGGATAGAGTGGGTACATTCAAATAACAAGATTGGATAGCTTTTGCCATCTAATGGCATAATCCAATGATCTAGTTTAATATCTATCTTAATAAGATTGGTAATAAGAGATATAAGAAATAAAGACAAAGACTCAATTATAAGTGGAAGCAGGACTTGGTGGGTGAACCAGCCCTGGTGGGGTCTGATCTCTAACAAGAAGTGAGACTCTACGTATTTTATTATATAGGCAAAAACATCAAAAGGATTAACTGTGAGAAAGCTTCTTCAAGGTAAACAAAAGTGAGATTGAGCAGGAATTGCTTGCACAATATCTTCTCCAGCTTCAGGCAGCTAGAGAAGGCTATTGAGTGTACCTTTATTTCTTCTACCCCCAGGTAGCCGGTGTTTGAACTCAAAGCGATGGAACTCATAAATTCCATGCCAAACATGGAATCTACCCCATTAACATGGCCACCTGCAAATGAGCATTTCTCTCAGCACCATTGCCCTGAAATATTCCCAGAAGTGGTGTCTCACTGTCCAGGGCTAGGGAGTTCAAAGCAATGATTTATCCGCAGTTCCCGACAGAAAGTAAACCTTATGAAGATTTAAGTGCTTGCCACAACTATAAATAGTTTAAAGGTCCATCGATCAGGGATGTGTTTAAATATAACCTCAAAGTAAAAGACATTAAAAAGAAGTGCAATACCTGGTGGGGATTAGAGTTGTACTGGCAGCATAGCACAATAAGCAGGGATACTTCTCTAGCCTTTATCCTGGGTGACACAGAAGGCTCCCACCTTTAAGTGGGATCCAGAGTAGGAAGAACTCAGCAATAGGTATATGATGTGGTATAAGAAGTTTCCCACTTGAGTCCTACAATTTGTAGAATCTATGATATTAAAGGTACTTGTGAGATAAGATGCTGTGGGGAGTTTGTGGCAAGTGTCAGCAGGCAAATCATGTTAGCCTCTTAGGTTCAGTAGAGATTATATATTTTTTGATGTGTTCCTGGGTCCTGATGGAGAGAGGATGCCTGGCCAGGAAGCAACAAATGACTATGAATATAGAAATATCTCTCATGAGCTGAGTCCTGTCAGAGTCACCAAATGATAGGGTTAGACATGCCCAGCCACTGTGCACTGCAAAATTGGAGTGGTACCTCTAGGAGCAAGTACGAGCATGACAAAAACAGTCTTCATGAATAGGTATCATAGACCCACCCTGGCACTTTTAACTGTTTAATCACACCCTTTTCTCATTTAATGTCTGTGGTTTTATGAAGGATTCTACCTGAAAGATAAAGGGAAAAAAAAAGCAAGCTTTGTTATAGATCAGCTCAGTGAAAATTAAAACTAGCTTCATTCAGAGGTTTTGCCTTGAAAGACACAGTGTCCTGGGAAACGCTGTCTCCTACGTTCTTTGCACAAATATTTCTCCTTTGTCTCACTGGCACATTTTTTCCACTCCTAACCACAGCTCTTATTCCATTATATTAAAACCATTATCCTTTCAAATAATTTTATATAATCCACTTACTATCTTCTCTTAAGAATTATCACACCCATAACTTTGTCAAGTTTCCTCCCATTTAGAGCAGGGACCTTCTTCGACATGTAGAATGTAGATTTGTTAACCTTTTGACCCAAGAATTTTGTCCATCACTGCCACAGATCATGACCCTATCAATATAATTTGTTTCTTGAGATATAGATATGGATATAATTTGTTTCTCTGTCTACTTCAGAGTTTTTAGATCTATGGTGATTAAAGGAATAGTAAACCAAAACCAAGCAAGACTTGTCAAATATGATAATCTGATAAGAAAAAAAGAAAATTATTTAGGGTTCTTTTTTTTTTTTTTATCCTGGGGCACCGTATTGCTGAGCTACATCTCTGGCCCTTTTTACTATTTATTTATTTTATAGTGCAATGCATTTTGATGTATTGTATACAAATGGAGCACAGCTTCTCATTCCTCTGGCTGTACATGGTGCAGAGTTACTCCGATTGTGTAATCATACATGTATATACAGTAATAATGTCTGTCTCATTCTACCATCCTTCCCATCTCTATAGCCCCACCCTCCACTCACTCCCCTCTACACAAACCAAAGTTCCTTCATTTTTTCTGTCCCCCAGCCCCACTATGGATCAGTATCTACTTATCAGAGAAAACGTTCAGCTTTTTGGGGGGATTGGCTTATTTTATTTTGCATGATATTCTCTAGTTCCATCCATTTACCTGCAAGTGCCATAATTTCTTTCTTATTTAAGCCTGAGTAATATTTCACTGTGTATATGTACCACATTTTCTTTATCCATTCATCTGTTGAAGGGCATCTAGTTTGGTTTCACAGTTTAGCTATTATGAATTGAACTGCTATAAACATTGATGTGACTGCCTCACTGTAGTATGTTGATTTTATGTTCTTTAGGATAGCTGGGTCAAATGATGGATCTATTCCAAGTTTTCTTAGGTATTTCCATGCTGCTTTCAATAGCGGTTGCATTAACTTTTAATGTATGAGTGTGCCTTTACCCTGCATCCTGGCTAACACTTATTATGTTTGTATTCTTGATAGTTGCCATTTTGATTGGAGTGAGATGAAATCTTAGAGTAATTTTGGTTTGCATTTCTCTAATTGCTAAAGATGATGAACATTTTTTCCTATGTTTGTTGATTGATCATATTTTTTCTTCTGTGGATTGTCTGTTCAGTTCCTTAGCCCATTTATTGATTGGGTTTATTTGTTTTTTTGGTTTAAGTTTTCTAAGATCTTCATATATCCTGTAGATTAGTGTTCTACTTGAGGTGCATGTGGTAAAGATTTCTTTCTTATTCTGTAGATTCTCTCATCATGTTATTGATTGTTTCCTTTGCTGAGAAGAACCTTTTTAGTTTGCTTTTATACTTTTTATTTATTTTTAAGAATTTAATATTTATTTATGTATTTTGGTACTAGGGATTGAACTCAGGGGCACTTGACCACTGAGCCACATCCCTAGCTCTTTTTTTTTGTATTTTATTTAGAGACAGGGTCCCACTGAGTTGCTTAGTGCCTCGCTTATGCTGAGGCTGGCTTTGAACTCACAATCCTCCTGCCTCAGCCTCCTGAGATTACAGGCATGAGCACTGCGCCCAGCTCCTTTATTTATTTTTATTTATTTGTTTTTAGGTGATGCTAAGGATTGAAACCAGTGTCCCACTGGTGCTAGGCAAGCACTCTAACACTGAGATACAACTGCAGCCCCTTACTTTTTATTTTGAGACAGTATCTTACTAAGTTGCGTGGGGTCTCACTAAGTTGCTGAGGCTCCCTTCAAACTTGTGGTCCTCCTGCCTCAGCCTCCCGAGTTGCTGAGATTACAAAAATGCTCCACCGTGCCTGGCTAAGTATGTGTCTTTTGGAATGTTATTTATTTATTTATTTACTTTTGAAATTCTCTCTTAAACCAGACTTGAAGATACCATGATATATGTTATCCTGTAAAGTAAATTTTGTTTGCTCAGAGGATAATTCAACTTTACTATTATTGTTATTTTGTTGTACTACAGAACATGTACCCCTTATAAATGTACACAAAAAGGTATGTAGTTTTTAAATAAGATTTCATAAAAAAATTCAAAAAAATTTTATAAAGTGAATAGTTAACTTTAATTCAGGAGTTTGCCAGAACTCAGAAGAGTTATTGGAATTCACAGATTTCCACTAGGTGGCAAGCATCATCTTTCAATTTCTTTGTGTCATCATGCTAAAATATTGCTACTCTTTAAAACTTACAGCTTTACTTGAGAACAAATAACTGAATGCGGTGGCATGAATGAAGATTACATGAAAATTATAATTAATCAGGAAAACAAATCTGGTGGGTATAACACATCCATTCAGTGTGTTTACCTCTTTAACAGTTGAAAAAGATACCACTACTTAAGACAAAATGAAGCAGCTCTACAGAAATCAAAGAAGAGCATCCAAGATAAAGGCAAGAAAGAAACCATAGTGCCAAAGCAAAGTCTCACTTGAATAAGAAACAGAACTGTCATGCAGAAGAACACACAGGCACGACAGTGTCAAAGAGCACAATGAGACAGGTCTCTCCCTCCCTTTTGACTTTATGGCCCACCCTATTTGTAGGTTGAGGAGGAAAGCCTAAGTCCTATCTCTGGGCAAAATTATTGCTAAACAACCTCACACAACTGACCACATAATAATTTTGTGTCAATTTCTTGAATCTTCTTAAGCTATTACCAGGGGGGTATTTTTAAGTTTTAATGAGGTAAAACTGAAATACCAAATAAGCAAAAATAAAAATGTATATCTGTGTAATTTATAAAATCTATGAGTTCCAATATATGCATGTACTCATGATTCCCTCGTCACAATCACAGTATAAACACGTCCATGATCTCCAAAAGTTTGTGTCCTTTTCTGTGTTGTGGTTCATAATAAGAATACTTACTCTGAGATCTTCCCTCCTAAAAGAATTTTATGTGCATGATACTGTATTACCTGTAGAATCACTAGAATTTATTCATCTTGCATAATTGGAAACTTTATACCCACAGAGCAATAACTCCCTATTTCCTCCTCCTTCACTCCAGCCCCTAGCAACCAATTTTTAATGCATAAATTAGTTATTTCCCAGATTAAACCCTTCAAATAGGATTAAGACAAATTCCTTTCATGAGCCGCTTAAGATTTTCCATGCTCTTCTCCTGCCACTACCACGTGCCCTACCACAGTCATTCTACCCTGCCAAGTCAAATCCCAAAACCTTTGCACGTTGCTCCTCCTTTGGTCCTGTTAGCTCCCTCCTATCTTTTGGGTGCTTTCCTTTCAAATCTCAGGTTTTAAGTACCTTATGTAGAATCACTCTTTCCTCTGTACTACCATTGTAGTAGCACTTACATCAGTGTATTCAGACTGAGAGATATCTCTGAATTTTCCATGCTAAGTTCCCTGAGGATTGAAGTGCCTTACTTATCTCTTTAACTGCAGCTTCTAGTACACAGTCAAGGACTATTCTCACTAGATATGTGTCTCCATTTCTGGATTCTCTAGTTTTTAAGTAATTTCTTGATTAGCTGAACTTTATTTGGTTTTTTTTTTTTGTTGGGATATTTTTCTTTTTTTTTTTTATTGGTCGTTCATAACATTACATAGTTCTTAACACATCATATTACACGGTTGATTCACGTGGATTATGAACTCCCGCTTTTACCCCGTATACAAATTGCTGTATCACATCAGTTTCCCTTCCATTGATTGACATATTGCCTTTCTAGTGTCTGATGTATTCTGCTGTCTGTCCTATTCTCTACTATCCCCCCTCCCCTCCCCTCCCCTCCCCTTTTCTCTCTCTACCCCCTCTACTGTAAATCATTTCTTCCATTTGTATTCTCTTGTCTTACCCCTCCTTTCCTCTTATATGACATTTTGTATAACCCTGAGGATCGCCTTCCATTTCCATGCAATTTCCCTTCTCACTCCCTTTCCCTCCCACCTCTCATCCCTGTTTAATGTAAATCTTCTTCTCAAGCTCTTAGTCCCTACCCTGTCCTTGTTTACTCCCCTTATATCAAAGGAGTCATTTGGTATTTGTTTTTTAAAGATTGACTAGCTTCACTTAGCATAATCTGCTCTAATGCCATCCATTTCCCTCCAAATTCTATGATTTTGTCATTTTTTAATGCAGAGTAATACTCCATAGTATATAAATGCCACATTTTTTTTATCCATTCATCTATTGAAGGGCATCTAGGCTGGTTCCACAGTCTTGCTATCGTGAATTGAGCTGCTATGAACATCGATGTAGCAGTGTCCCTGTAGCATGCTCTTGTTAGGGCTTTAGGGAATAGACCGAGAAGGGGAATAGCTGGGTCAAATGGTGGTTCCATTCCCAGCTTTCCAAGAAATCTCCATACTGCTTTCCAAATTGGCTGCACCAATTTGCAGTCCCACCAGCAATGAACAAGAGTGCCCTTTTCCCCGCATCCTCTCCAGCACTTATTGTTGTTTGACTTCCTAATGGCTGCCAGTCTTACTGGAGTGAGATGGTATCTTAGGGTAGTTTTGATTTGCATTTCTCTGACTGCTAGCGATGGTGAGCATTTTTTCATGTACTTGTTGATTGATTGTATGTCCTCCTCTGAGAAGTGTCTGTTCAGGTCCTTGGCCCATTTATTGATTGGGTTATTTGTTATCTTATTGTCTAATTTTTTGAGTTCTTTGTATATTCTGGTTATTAGGGCTCTATCTGAAGTGTGTGGAGTAAAGATTTGTTCCCAGGATGTAGGCTCCCTGTTTATCTCTCTTATTGTTTCTTTTGCTGAGAAAAAACTTTTTAGTTTGAGTAAGTCCCATTTGTTGATTCTATTTGTTAACTCTAGCGCTATGGGTGTCCTATTGAGGAATTTGGAGCCCGATCCCACAGCGTGTAGATCATAACCAACTTTTTCTTCTATCAGATGCCATGTCTCTGATTTAATATCAAGCTCCTTGATCCATTTTGAGTTAACTTTTGTGCACGGTGAGAGATAGGGATTCAGATTCATTTTGGTGCAAATGGATTTCCAGTTTTCCCAGCACCATTTGTTGAAGATGCTATCCTTCCTCCATTGCATGCTTTTAGCCCCTTTATCAAAAATAAGATAGTTGTAGTTTTGTGGATTGGTTACTGTGTCCTCTATTCTGTACCATTGGTCCACCAGCCTGTTTTGGTACCAGTACCATGCTGTTTTTGTTACTATTGCTCTGTAGTATAGTTTGAGATCTGGTATCGCTATACCGCCTGATTCACACTTCCTGCTTAGTATTGTTTTTGCTATTCTGGGTCTTTTATTATTCCATATGAATTTCATGATTCTTTTATCGATTTCTACAAGATATGCTGTTGGGATTTTGATTGGCATTGCATTGAACTTATATAGGACTTTTGGTAATATCGCCATTTTGATGATGTTAGTTCTGCGTATCCATGAGCAGGGTATATTTTTCCATCTTCTAAAGTCTTCTTCTATGTCTTTCTTTAGGGTTCTGTAATTTTCATTGTATAAATCTTTCACCTCTTTTGTTAGGTTGATTCCCAAGTATTTTATTTTTTGGGGGGATATTGTGAATGGAGTAGTTGTCCTCATTTCCGTTTCAGAGGATTTGTTGCTGATATACAGGAATGCCTTTGATTTATGCGTGTTGATCTTATATCCTGCCACTTTGCTGAATTCATTTATTAGCTCTAATAGCTTCTTTGTAGACCCTTTTGGGTCTGCTAGGTATAGAATCATATCATCTGCAAATAGTGATAATTTAAGTTCTTCTTTTCCTATTTTTATGCCTTTAATTTCTTTCGTCTGTCTAATTGCTCTGGCCAGTGTTTCGAGGACTATGTTGAACAGAAGTGGTGAGAGAGGGCATCCCTGTCTTGTACCAGATCTTAGAGGGAATGCCTTCAATTTTTCTCCATTCAGAATGATGCTGGCCTGTGGCTTATCATAGATTGCTTTTACAATGTTGAGGTATGATCCAGTTATCCCTAATTTTTCTAGAGTTTTGAACATAAAGGGATGCTGTACTTTGTCGAAAGCTTTTTCTGCATCTATCGAGATGATCATATGGTTCTTATTTTTAAGTCTATTGATGTGGTGGATAACATTTATTGATTTCCGTATATTGAACCAACCTTGCATACCAGGGATGAATCCTACTTGATCATGGTGTATAATTTTTTTGATATGTATTTGAATCCGATTCGCCAGAATTTTATTGAGGATTTTTGCATCAAGGTTCATTAGAGATATTGGTCTGTAGTTTTCTTTCTTTGAAGTGTCTTTGTCTGGTTTCGGAATCAGGGTGATGTTGGCCTCGTAGAACGAATTTGGAAGTTCTCCCTCTTTTTCTATTTCCTGAAATAGCTTGAAAAGTATTGGTGTTAGTTCCTCTTTAAAGGTTTTGTAAAACTCTGCTGTATACCCATCCGGTCCTGGGCTTTTCTTAGTTGGTAGTCTTTTGATGGTTTCTTCTATTTCCTCTATTGTTATTGGTCTGTTTAGGTTGTCTATATCCTCCTGGCTCAATCTGGGCAGATCATAAGACTCAAGGAATTTTTCTATGCCTTCACTATCTTCTATTTTATTGGAGTATAAGGATTCAAAGTAATTTCTGATTATCTTCTGTATTTCTGAAGTGTCTGTTGTGATATTGCCTTTTTCATCCCGTATGCTAGTAATTTGGGTTCTCTCTCTTCTTCTCTTCGTTAGCATGGCTAAGGGTCTGTCAATTTTATTTATTTTTTCAAAGAACCAGCTTTTAGTTTTGTCAATTTTTTCAATTGTTTCTTTTGTTTCAATTTCATTAATTTCAGCTCTGATTTTAATTATTTCTTGCCTTCTACTTCTTTTGCTGTTGTTTTGCTCTTCTTTTTCTAGGATTTTGAGATGAAGTATGAGATCATTTATTTGTTGGTTTTTTCTTTTTTTGAGGAATGAACTCCAAGCAATGAATTTTCCTCTTAGAACTGCTTTCAATGTGTCCCATAGATTCCGATATGTTGTGTCTGTGTTTTCATTTAACTCTAGGAATTTTTTAATTTCCTCCTTGATGTCTTCTAAAACCCATTGATCACTCAGCAACCTATTGTTCATTCTCCAGGTGATGTTTGATTTTTCCTTTCTTCTTTTATCATTGATTTTCAGTTTCATTCCATTATGATCAGACAAGATGCATGGTATTATCTCTACCTCTTTGTATTGTCTAAGAGTTGCCCTGTGACATAGTATATGGTCTATTTTTGAGAAGGTTCCATGTGCTGCTGAGAAAAAAGTGTAGCTACTTGATGTTGGGTGGTATAGTCTATATATGTCAATTAAGTCTAGGTTGTTAATTGTGTTATTGAGTTCTATAGTTTCCTTGTTTAACTTTTGTTTGGAAGATCTGTCTAGTGGTGAGAGAGGTGTGTTGAAGTCTCCCATGATTACTGTATGGTGGTCTATTAGACTCTTGAACTTGAGAAGTTTGCTTGATGAACACGGCTGCACCATTATTTGGGGCATATATATTTATTATTGTTATGTCTTGTTGGTGTATGGTTCCCTTGAGCAGTATGAAGTGTCCTTCTTTATCCCTTTTGATTAGCTTTGGCTTGAAATCTATTTTATTAGATATGAGTATGGACACTCCTGCTTGTTTCCGTGGTCCATATAAGTGATATGATTTTTCCCAACCTTTCACCTTCAGTCTATGTACATCTTTTCCTATCAAATGCGTCTCCTGTAGACAGCATATTGTTGGGTCTTGTTTTGTGATCCATTCTACTAGCCTGTGTCTCTTAATTGGTGAGTTTAAGCCATTAACATTTAGGGTTATTATTGAGATATGGTTTGTTCTTCTATCCATATTTGTTTATTGATGTTACTAAACCTGATTTGTTATCCTCTTTGACTACTTTCCCCCCTTTACTGTCCTACCTCCCATTGTTGGTTATCAATGTTATTTTCCATTTCCTCTTCCTGTAATGTTTTGCCAAGGATTTTTTGAAGAGATGGTTTTCTAGCTGCGAATTCTTTTAACTTTTGTTTATCGTGGAAGGTTTTAATTTCATCTTCTAACCTGAAGCTTAATTTCGCCGGATACAGGATTCTTGGTTGGAATCCATTTTCTTTAAGCGTTAGAAATATGTTATTCCAGGATCTTCTAGCTTTTAGAGTCTGTGTTGAGAGATCAGCTGTTATTCTGATTGGTTTACCCCTAAATGTAATCTGCTTCCTTTCCCTTGTAGCTTTTAAAATTCTCTCCTTATTCTGTATGTTGGACATCTTCATTATAATGTGTCTAGGTGTGGATCTCTTATGATTTTGCACATTCGGCGTCCTGTAGGCTTCTAGGATTTGGGATTCTGTCTCATTCTTCAAGTCTGGGAAGTTTTCTTGTATTATTTCACTGAATAGATTGCTTAATCCTTTGGTTTGGAGCTCTGTGCCTTCCTGTATCCCAATGACTCTTAAGTTTGGTCTTTTGATATTATCCCATAGCTCTTGAATGTTCTGCTCATGGTTTCTTAGTAGACTTGCTGAGCTATCTATGTTCTTTTCAAGTTGAAATACTCTGTCTTCATTGTCTGATGTTCTATCTTCTAAGTGATCCACTCAGCTGGTAGTATTCTCAATTGAGTTTTTAAGTTGGTTTATTGTTTCCTGCATTTCTAGTATTTCTATTTGTTTGTTTTTTATTACCTCTATCTCCCTGTGAAATTGATCTTTTACTTCCTGGATTTGTTTGTCAATGTGATCTTTCATTGTCTGATTTTGCTGTCTCATGTCTTCCTTGAGACTCCAGATCATCTGAAGCATGTATGTCCTGAGCTCTCTATCTGACATTCCATCTGTTGCAGCTATTACCTCTTCTAAAGTTGAGTTGACCTGCATTGCCTGTGGTCCTTTCTTTCCTTGTCGTTTCATACTGCTGGCGTTTCTTTCTGCTTGGTGAAATTGTTGTGTCTTTGATATTTTCCCCCTCTATTTATTTATATTGCTCTTGTATAGTTGAAAAATCACCCTTGCAGGGCAGGTAGTGGCTGTGATCCTCCTCCAATTAGTGTAATCCGTCTACCATGCTGGCAGGCCCTAGGTCTGCTCTGCTGGTCGGTCAAAGGTCCACCTACCCAGCAGGCGCCAGGGGCACCTGTGTCACTCCATAGGTTGCTGGGCCTAACCTCCCGATGGGTTGCAGGTTGGCCTAGCTTGCAGGCACTGGGGGAGGGTCCGGTTCCGCCCCTCAGCAGGCTTTGGGCCGGCTCTGCTGGTATTCACAGTCCCGCCTACCTGCAGACACTGGGGGAGGGGACAGGCCTAGCCCTCAGCCGTCCGCCGGACTTGTCCTAGTGGGTCCGGTCCGCGTTCCCCGCCGGCGTGTGTAGCTGCAGTCACTTGGCTGGTTGCTGGGCCTGACCCGCCCGCCCGTGGCTTGCAGGTTGGCCTAGCTTGCAGGCACTCTGAACTTTATTTGTTAAGAGCTTGATGGGATTTGTTTTTCCTCTTTTCTCTTAAAAACAACTTTTAAATGTTTATTCCCTGAATCCTTTTATTTGAACAATAACATGGGTGGATATAATATTTTGTCTAAGAATATGGTAACTATTTCTATTTCTTCCAGCACTGCATGTATCTGTAAAAAGTCTGATTCAAGGACTGGGGTTGTGGCTCAGTGGTTGAGCGCTTGCCTCGCATGTGTGAGGCACTGGGTTCAATCCTCAGCACCACATACAAAATAAATAAATAAAATAAAGATATTGTGTCCATCCACAACTAAAATAAAATGTTTTTTTTTTTTAAAGTCTGATACAAGCTTGAATTTCCCTCCCTTTAAATAGCTTTTTTTCCCTGCTTTGTTTCTAAAGAATTTTTTAAATTCATAATAACAAAAAAGCCATTTTTCAATGTTGATAATTCAGTATCAATTTTTCCTGTTAAATGTATGTACTTTCTTATTAAAAAAAATCTTCCAGTACTTTATCTCTGAACACTTTTCCTCACCATACTTTGGAGATAACATTTGTTTTGTCAGTCGTCCATCTCTATCTGTTTCTTCCTGGTTGCTTTCATCTCCCTCTTGTTTTCATTTAACTATGATTTTCTTCAATCACATTAATTTGAATTTTCACTGACTCTTCTGTTCCTTTTTCTTTAACATATTTATTAGATTTAAAAGACTGTTTGGGGCTGGGGTTGTGGCTCACTGGCAGAGCGCTTGCCTAGCATGTGTGAGGCACTGAGTTTAATCTCCAGCACCACATAAAAATAAACAAATAAAATAGAGGTATTGGGTTCATTTATATAGCTAAAACAAAAATTAAAAAAAAGACTGTTTTACATCTGAGGGTGTTTCCTTGACTGCATTTACCTTTTCTCCCCCATCTTTTGTTTTATACTCTTGCGTTTAAACTTTCATTTTATTGAATTTGTATTTGTACAAAATTCTTCCACAGAAGGAAGCACTCCCAGAGAAAGCTTTTGTTACTTGAATTATGATTTCTTACAGAAAGTTTCCTCATGTGTCTTCATATGTACATTTCTCTTATTCTCGTTTTTACATTTGCTTCCTCTGTAGTACATTTGCAGAGTTTTTTGCCGTTTCTTCTCATCTTTCATATGCTGGAGAGGCAACATTTTACAGATACTATGGGCTCTAATAAAAGTGCATTTTGCAATCATTTTTATTTCTTTTTTTTAATTTTTTTTTTTAGTTATACGTGGACACAATATCTTTATTTTTTTAATTTATTTTTTGTGGTGCTGAGGATTGAACCCAGTGCCTCACATGTGCGAGGCAAGCACTCTGCCACTGAGCAACAACCCCAGCCCTCATTTTTTATTTCTTTATACACAGACTTTCACAAAGGTAATGCAAGAACATTTAACCCTGTTAAGATCTGCAGTGGCACACAACTGTAATCCCAGGCTCAGGAGGATAGGACAGGAGGATCAGAAATTCAAAGACAGCCTCAGCAATGGTGAGGAGCTAAGCAACTCAGTGAGACCCTGTCTCTAAATAAAATACAAAATAAGGCTGTGAATGTGGCTCAGTGGTCAAGTGCCCCTGAGTTCAATCCCTGGTAAAAAACAAACAAACAAACAAAAAAACAAAAGCAAACCTGCAACAAGAAGAAATCATAACTGATAACTTTTAAATACTATTATTTAATATACTGTGATAAAAACTTCTAAAAAGTTGATTTTTTTTTTTTTTTTTTTGGTGGTGCTGGGGATTGAACCCAGGGCCTTGTGCACCTTGTGCATACTAGGCGAGCCCTCCATCAACTGAGCTATATCCCCAGCCCTTAAACTGATTTATTATAATTTATTTATGATAAGTAGCAAAACATAGAGGGAAGGAGAAAGGGCTCTGGGACAACCTGTGTAGTTTTTACCTGTTTATATTGGGTGAATACATTATTTAATTTATGTAAACCTGTTTTGCAATCTCTAAAATGAGAGTAATAAAAACACCTTCACTGGTGGGGAAACTGAATTAAACAAAGTATAATAACATAGGTATTTAGTGTTTATCAAATGAACAAATGAGTGAATATATATTCTTCAAATAAAACTGTTAACTATCAATATATTTTTCACTTTCATCATTATTTGACAAGTTCATAAATTTTTTATGTTCATTTAAAAGGAACACAGGGCTCAATAATACTTCTTTTATTAACGGGTTTTAGTTATTTAAATGGAAATACAGAATTCTGGCTGTGGAAGATCAGAGCTAGAAGAGACCTTAAAGTCTATGCTGAAAGTGTTTCTTAAGCTTTAATGTGAATAGGAATTAATCCACTGGTGTTTGATTTAAAATGCAGATTCTGGGCTGGGGTTGTGGCTCAGTGGCAGAGTGGGAGAGCGCTTGCCTAGCATGTGTGAGGCACTGGGTTCAATTCTCAGCACTGCATATAAATAAATAAAATAAAGGTCCATTGACAACTGAAAATATTTAAATAAATAAATAAAATGCAGATTCTGGGTCTAGGGCTGTAGCTCAGTGGTAGAATGCTTGCCTAGCACATGTAAGACACTAAGTCGATCCTCAGCACCACATAAAAATATATAAATAAAATAAAGTGTCCATGTACAATTAAAATATATTTTTTAAAAATTCAGATTCTGACTGAGAATGATTCTGCTAATTATTTGTTTATAGTTTTTAAAATACATTGTTGGTGGGATGCAAATTAGTACAACCATCTTGAAAAACAGTATGAAGATTCCTCAAAAGATTAGGAATAGAATCACCATATGACCCAGCTATCCTATTCCTTGTATTTATCCAAAAGAACTCAAATCAGCATACTATATTGATACAGGAACATTAATGTTTATAGCAGTGCAATTTACAATAGCTGAGTTTGGGAACCAGCCCAGGTGGAGTTTTACTCAGCCATAAAGAAAGATGAAATAATTATGGCATTTGAAGGTAAGTGCGTGACCAAAAGACTTGAAAAGGACAATGTTAGAGGAGAAAAAGTTTACTTCACATGCTAGGCAAGCGCTCTCCCACTCTACCACTGGGCCACAACCCCAGCTCAGGGTTTCAGAGACCTCAGTACATAGATCACCAGCTCCATTGCTTTGGGCCTGAGGTGAGGCAGGACATCATGGTGGAGGAGAGTAGTGGAGGAAGGTGGCTCAGGACATGGCCACAGTGAAGTGGCGAGACCAAGCTTGGCTCACCAGAGACACCATACCCTAAAGGCATGCCCCGCAATGACCCATCTCCTCTAGTCACACCCTACCTGTGTACAGTTATCACCTAATTAATTCATTTATGGAGATTAATGCACTAATTAGGTTAACAGT
This sequence comes from Urocitellus parryii, assembly GCF_045843805.1. Lineage (NCBI taxonomy): Eukaryota > Metazoa > Chordata > Mammalia > Rodentia > Sciuridae > Urocitellus > Urocitellus parryii. The sequence continues at coordinate 56,221,506 of NC_135536.1, forward strand.
CTCATAACTTGATCATTTTACCTCTAAACTTTCTTGCATTGTCTCATGAGCTTTTGGGGGAACACCTCATATCTAAACCATAACAGACAGAACTGGAAAACATCATATTAAGTGAAATAATCCAGATGTAGAAAGTTCAGGATCAAAGGTTTTCTCTCATATGCAGAAGCTAGATCAAAATAAGGGGAAAAAATGTGGGAAGGTGGAGCTAATGAAAATAGAAGATCAGTGGAGTAGAGAAAGGGGACTGGGGGGAGGGAGGAGGGATGGGAAAAGGGAAGAACTGAGGAATGAAATGGACCAAATTATGCCATGTAAATATATGAATATACCTTAGTGAATTCCACCTTTATATATATGTAAAGCACCAATTAAAAAAAAAAACAATAAATGAATAGAAGGAAGACCAGTAGGTAGAGGAAAGGAAAAGAGGGAGGGAGATAGGCAGACAAAGAGCAAATAATATTCCATGCATGTAGGATTATGTCAAAATGAACCCTACTGTTATATATAACTATGATGCACTAATGAAAGCATTAAAAAAAGATTCAGGCAACAATAGGCACTGCCTTTATGGTGCAAAGGAATGTTATTTTGGCCTTACTAGTTTGTTTTAATTTTTTGGTCTCTGAACATCTGCAACTTCCTCAGGATTGTGCTGTGCACTAAAAATAAAACAACTATAGCTTATGATTCACCTCATTTTTACTGAGTCAGTGCTGTTGATTCTAGGGAAGAGTCAGTGACATTGAAGAATTACAAAAATGGCAATAAAATTCCTGACTCTGAAATGAATTTAGAAGATGAGCATATGACCTCTGCATGCTAAAAATCAAGCCTAATGTCTGGAAGCTCTGACTTCTTCCCAATTTTACATGGGGAAATCATTTTAATACTTATTGTTGCCAGGCCTCATTATTACCTGGAGTCTGTAGGTTTCATATGTGGAGCTGTTTGGCACAGATGTTTTCATAAGTGATATGTATTATGATTTGTGTTTAAGAAAAATCAGATGATTTCTGCCCCCACAAATCAGACTTACTCAAAACTTTTAGTAAACCCAGTACAACTCAGTTACTATTGTGGAAATAAGGAATTAAAAAACCAGGTAAGGATACTTTTAGCCAGTATAGGCTTATGAATATTCAGATAACTACAATAGAACTTTCCTGGCAGGAAACTTTCCTTTCAACTCTAAAGTTTCATCTTTAGAATTAATTTCTCTAGGTCTTGCAAGGTTTGGTCTTTTAAAGATTCCACCCTAAAATAAAAACATGCTTTCAAGGCATAGTACATTAAAAATGTAGAAATTGGATTTGTAACTGACTTGAAGACTGTGTTCAAATAATGCCTAAGGTATATTTCTAGTAATATGCCTTTGAAATGTTGAATGCAACAATTTCAAATTATTTTATTAAAATGACATACTCATTAAATTGGCAAATGATGAAGCTTGGGGACATAGCTAATGTGTTGAGTACTATAATTAACATCTAAATGATCTAAATGATTAGTTGGAGATGGAAGGTCAAATTTAAAGAAATTTCCTTACACTAATTTTAGAGTGCAGTGTTTTTTTTTTTAAGGTGACATACTAACAACTGCCCAACCTTTGCATAATGTAGCAAATGTGCAAATATCTTAGGGGTACTGTTGACTGCAAATTTAAAATAAATTGACAGTATGATATAGTTGTGAGCTCCCCTCCCCCTGCCACATCACAAAATCAAAATGCAATCATTGGTCCTATCACAAAGGGAGTGAAATCCTCTTCTACTTACAAAACATATCTGGTGGATTGTGTTTAATTCTGGGTGTCACATTTTGAAAATTGCTGACCAACCTGAGTATATCTAAAGAAGACTGAGTTGAAGCCACATCTTGTGAGGCATAGTTGAGAGAATGGAAAGTATATAAAATGGAAAAGAGAAACTTGGATGGACTTGATTCTGTCTTTACGTAGCTGAAAGATTGTCATTTAAAAAGAATTAGATTTATTCTGAGAAGACTCAGAGGCAGAAGTAGAAGAATGAGAATGTTGGGGCATGGTAGATCCTTTGATTAAAAGAGTTATCTGAAGATCAATGTGTTTATTTAGGAGGGATTCTTCTATCACTGAAAGGCCAAGTACTTTTGCAGAGAGTTTCATTTGCTTGTCAGGGATCTTATGAAAGATATTCCATGTTCAATGCTTTCTGCTATTGTTAATGAACATCTTAAAGGAGATCATAGCATAGTCAATAGTGGGACACAAAGTAGGTAATTGTAGTCAGGGAGAATAGTGCAAAGAGGAGAGAGAATCTTTTTTTTTTTTTTTTTTTGAGAGATAATCTTATTAAGAGAGTATCAAGGGCTGGGGATGTGACTCAGGCGGTAGTGTGCTCGCCTGGCATGCGTGCGGCCCAGGTTCGATCCTCAGCACCACATACAAAGATGTTGTGTCCACCAAATTGAAATTCTTTCTTTCTCTCTCTCTCTCTCTCTCTCTCTTAGAAAAAAAAAGAGAGTATCAAATCAACTTTTTGCCTATGCAATTGTTGCTGAGAGTCAGCCTGTATGGCAGGTGAGGCTGAGGTAAAGAGGAGGAGAATGGGGCTGGAACTGGGGCTGGAATTGTGGTTCACTGTTGGTCAATGTGGCTGGGGTTGTGGCTCACTAGGTCTTCCCTAGCGTATGTGAGGCACTGGGTATGATCCTTAGCACCACATGGAAATAAATAAATAAAGATATTATGCCCCCGACCATATATATAAAAGGAGGGGAATGATGCAAGGTGATGTAGAATGTCTTCCATTTATTTAGTCCTTCAGCCATATGCCATGTATAAGGTCTTTGTGCTAGATGCTGGAGATACAAAGTGAATAAAATGTCACTGGAGCTCACATTTTGGTAGAGAAGATGGACATATAGATAAATAATTCACAGTACAACATAGTAAGCACTTTGACAGTAGATGATACATGTTGGATGGAGTCCTATAAAGGGAGCTTGTCTGGAAAAGCAGCAAAGGAAAGTTTTTTGAGCATGAAATTTTCACAGTAAGTAAAGTTGTTTGAACAATCATTTTGTTGGTATAGATCCAAGAAGCTGGATTATAATTTGAGAAGCAAAGTGGTTAAATTGTATTGAAAATCTAAGTAGGAAAAATAAAACTTGCTTACCTTCTCTTTGTGGGAATGTGGGGTTTTGTTTGTTTTTGTTTTTAAATTTGTAATGTAAACAAGTGAGAGAATACAGCTTAATAACTTAAACCTAAAAACAATTATTTTCTTAGGATTTTTAACATACTGAGAATTTTACTTATATTTGAAAATTATTGTTCTTTTTTTATAGTACAGTGAGGTATGCTAATATATGGTTTTTAAACATTTTTTAAAGTTTTTTTAAATTGATTTTGTTTTTTTAAATACACAACAGTGGAAAGCATTATAATTCTTATTACGCATACAGAGCACAATTTTGCATATCTTTGTATATAAAGTAGGTTCACACCAATTCATGTCTTCATACATGTACTTTTTTGCATTATAATTCTTATTACACATATATACCACAATTTTTCATCTCTGTTTGTATATAAAGTATGTTGACACCCAATTCGTGTCTTCATACATGTACTTTGGATAATGATATCCATCACATTTCACCATCTTTGCTAATCCCCTGCCCCCTCCCTTTCCCTTCTACCCCTCTTCCCTATCTAGAATTCATCTATCCCTCCCATGCTCCCCCTCTCTGCCCCACTATGAGTCAGCCACCTTATATCAGAGAAAACATTCAGCATTTTTTGGGGATTGGCTAACTTCACTTAGCATTATCTTCTCCAATGCCATCCATTTACCTGCAAATGTCATGATGTTATTCGCTTTTATTGCTGAGTAAAATTCCACTGTGTATAAATGCCACATTTAAAAAAATCCATTCATCCACTGAAAGACATCTAGGTTGGCTCCACAGTTTAGCTATTGTGAATTGTGCTGCTATAAACATTGATGTGGCTGTGTCCCTGTAGTATGCTGTTTTTAAGTCCTTTGGGTATAGTCTGAGGTGAGGGATAGCTGGGTCAAATGGTGGTTCCATTCCCAGATTTCCAAGGAATCTCCATACTGCTTTCCATATTGGCTGCACCAATTTGCAGTCCCACCAGCAATGTATGAGTGTGCCTTTTCCCCCACATCCTCACCAACATTTATTGTTGTTTGTCTTCATAATAGCTGCCATTCTGACTGCAGTGAGATGATACCTTAGAGAAGTTTTGATTTGCATTTCTCTGATTGCTAGAGATGATGAGCATTTTTCCATATATTTGTTGATTGATTGTATATCCTCTTCTGAGAAGTGTCTGTTCAGGTCCTTGGCCCATTTGTTGATTGGGTTATGAAAATTCTTATTCTTACCTTCACACAAAAGAACAAAGAAAGCAAATCCAAACCAAAGGAGAGGCCTTCTACTATAGTTTCTTTCTGCAAGGAAAATATCCACAGCCTGGAAATGAGAGATTCCATTTGAGACATTTTCTTCCTGTGTGCACCAGTATAGTGGCTGCACTTATTTATCAGTAAATACTTCCTCCTTTATAAATGTTATTATTTTCATTATCAGTGATTTGGCTCTTTGTTTCAGCACATACTCTGTCATTTCCTCATTTATTATTATTAGGGACTGGCTGGAGCTGGCACTTCTGATTCTCAGTGTCATCCCTTTGGTTGTTCAACATGTTACTATATTGCAACAAAAAACATTGCTTATTTTATTTTTATTTTTTACTTATTTTAATTATACAGTTTTAGTTAATGGGCAGTCAAGGCTCTCTAATGTTAATATATCCACTCTATCACTACTTTCCCCTCTAGCCAAAGTTATGAAGTTTATAAAGTTCATTTATAACTAATTTCTGCATTTCCAAATATCCCATTGGTTACATATCACTTTGTAAAAATTTATCTGAGAATGAATATCCTATGGATAATTTAGATTCTGATGTAAATATATTGATTTTTGTAAATATATTGATTTTTTTCTCGTGAAGATATTAGTATTTTCAAACATTCATAGTTATTAAAGTTTTTGTGCCTTATTAAAGTAATTTGGGAAATCAATGAGTATGTGCATTAAAGGAGATAAAATTAGATAATAGATAAGAGAACACTTTTAAATTGAAAAGGTTTACAAGGGACTAGGTAAAAGCATCCACCTACCCCCAAACTCTTCCTGGTATTCCTATAACCAGGAAAGGGAGTCACACAAAAGGGGTGTTTTCCTGGAGTTCTTGAGACCCTAACTGGATTCACCCATCTAGGCTACTGAACATTATCTACATTGGGTAGGAGGTCAGAGTAGGTCAAACTGCCCTTTCAACTTTAAGTTTATAAGATTATGTAAATCATCTCTGAGGGAAATACAGTAAACCCAGATTAATTCTCTATTTCTACTTGATACAGGGACTAACATTTGGGATAGACTGATCATTGAGTTTATAACCATGCCAATTCAAATTAGTAACAGGGAAAATATGATGATCCCCTATTGATTTGTTGCCAACTAAAGCATATGCTTAGTAAAGTCTATTATTGGGCTAGTCTATGGGAAATTTATAGGAAGAGGAGATTACCTTAAAGTTTATGAAAAACACTTGGGGATTTTATTTGTTTGGAAGCTCATATGAATTCACAATGTGATGTGGCAGCAAAAGAGCCTATGCTATTTAAAAAAAACACAATAAAAATGTATGATACTCAGAATAATTGAGTTAACATCAGAACATATTTGACATGAAGTACTGAGATTTAAGGGGAATATTGATAGTATAAGCAGGATCATTTCTCAAGTTATATGAAATACAATAGAAGGAACCAAATGTTTTTTCCTTCTTAGTTTGCATAAGATATGATTTATAAAGAATGTAATCAAATATTTTAATAGTTCTTCATGTCTTGTAAACTTAGACTTATAGGAGTTTTAGCTCCAGAGAATTTACTAGAGCAAATTAGAGGAGTTAAATAGAGGGATAGTTTGGCTCAGCCCCAAGTATATCTGTCTGATATTTACAAAGGGCTGCCTTGTGATCTTGTAAACTCTCTGCATACAGTGATAATGATGACATAACCCTTCATCACTCCCTCCATCCATTCTTTTTCCAAATGACTCCACAGTGCCTACACTGTGGGCAGGTTGGATCTGCCCCATCCCTTAACTCTACACTGAACCATGTGAACTCCTTGGCCTCTGGAATATTAGGAGATATGACAGAAGCAAAGGATTGAAGTAGACGTGCACATTGGAGTTTGTTTTCTTTTGCACCTTTGCCAGCACCACGAGAATATTCTTGGGCCAGACTATTGGAGGATGCAATTCACACGAATCAGAAGGAGTCACTCTAGTAAGTCAGAGGCCTAATAGATCTCCAGACATCTGAGTTGAGTGTAACCAAGCCCAGAATTGCCCCAGCAAGTACAGTATAAATTGCTGACGTGTTTATTTATTATGAACTAAATAAATGTTTGTGGTTTTAAGTCACCGTGTTTTGGGGTTGTTTTTTTATACAGTACTGCTGTGTCAATAGATAATTGACATATGTGTATTGATTGGTCGTGTTCAGTAGATGAATGGCCTTCAGACAAGATTGATATAAAAAAAGATGTTTGACCTAGGTGGACATGAAATAGATAAGTTCCATTGTAGTCCTTGCAAGGACTACAATGTCAGAATTATACATTAGTTCACAGTTCATGAGAAGTTAATGTCAGGCATTGTTTAAGGACTTTGTACATATTGGTGTTTACTCCTCTGATGTAGTTACTCTCATTATTTCCATGATATTTTAAAGGAAACAAGCAGAGATAACTAGTGAGTGATGGATTTTAGGATCCAATCTAGTCATTTGGTTCCAGAAACCACACCCTTTATCAGCATACCACGCTCACACTGGCCTATGGACTATGTCCAGTATTCCTAAAGTCCATTGGAAAATAGACATTTTTATTTTCATGTATTTGTGAAGAGTAAGAAAATTAATCATGATTTTTCTAAATGGAGTCTTTGGATGCAGGAAAACTTTAAAAATGTGAGTCATTAGATAAAATTAAAAGGAGGTCCTTAGTGTTTAACTAAGTGTTCAAACTACTGTTTGAAGTAGTATTTCCTCCTTAAGATTCTATAATTCTCAGGTATACCCTATTCTAATAAAAGGGTTTTCTTTTCATCAAAATAATAATTAGTGACCTGTTAGGAGAGATGACATCTGGCTGGGAATTTGGAAGGGCAGGAACAAGAGAGATTGTTTGAATACTGAACCTGAGACCAGAAAATGTGGTATCTGAAGGTGACATAGGGGACTAAGAATTGGATCCCCCACCACATGGGTGGAATCCAGAGGAGATCACTGGGGTACAGTCTTCCAGCATGGACCAGCAAGTGCTGGGTGCTGGAGGTGCACTGATTTAAAATCTCCAGATCAACTGGCATTGAGCAAAGACCCTGGAGGCTACCTAAGCCTAAACCCTGCCTCCAGGAACTCTGCCTATGGGAATATCTCTCCTACTCCAGTAATCCAGAGGGTGGAGCATAACTTTCCAGATAAATTTTTTAAAAATAATTTTTAGGATAAAAAAATATATATTTTTAGTTTTAGATTGACACAACACCTTTATTATTATTATTTTTTATGTGGTGCTGGGGATCAAACCCAGTGCTTCATTCATGCATGCTAGGCAAGTGCTCTACCACTGAGCCACAACCCAGCCCAAAACTTAATATCTTTTGAACACTAATGGAAAGAATTCTCTAACTTTGCATCAAGATTTAAAAAAATTTTTTTTTTCTGTTTAATTGTGACCTTAATGCACATGGACATTTGTACATATTCATATTTGTTTTTGTTCTCATATCCAGTATTTTTGAAGCTAGTTATTTTCATGGATTAGTTTTATAGTAAATTAGGAGGTTTGATTAGTATATTTTTGTTTTGTATTCTTTTATTTTTAATTAAAAAATTTTTTACTTGATATATATATATATTTTTCTCCTGTGTCCTTTTATCCTCTCTTTTCTTCTGCTAACAGCCAATCTCTATTTCACTCTTTCCCTCTTCCTTTAATTTTTTTACTTCTTCTTCTCCACTCTTTCTTCATAATCATCACATCCTATATTACTTCTGTTCTTTCCCTCTCCACCATTTGAAATTATAAACCCTTTTGCAAACTTGCTATTTTATTGTTGGCAATAACTGATCATATCATTTATAGTTATTGTGATATTAACATTGTAGTTGTCATAGTAGGAACTATTGGTTTATTGCTGTATATTGTTTATATTGGTTATTGTTATTATTTGTCTCCCCCTAAACAGTGAGGTACTGGAAACCTTCAGGGACACTGTAAGTCCACAGGGTAGAAATTCTACTGCCTCAGATCCATATTATTAGATGGATAGAAACACAAACAACATAAAAAGGCAAAGGAAAAAAATCAGATACTCCAATAACAGAATACATAGACACCACAGTGGAAGAAATGTCAGAGAAGGAGTTTAAAATGCCATAGTTAAACTGATCTGTGAAGTAAAGGATTGCATAAGAAATGAAATCAGAGAGAAAATACAGGAAGTGAAAGACCACTTCAATAAAGAGGCAGAGATTCTAAAAAAATAAAAAGAAAAAGTAAAGAAAACCAAGCAGAAATCCTCAAAATGAAGGAAACAATAAATCAAATTAAAAATTCAATAGAAAGCATCACCAACAGAGTAGACCACTTGCAAGACAGAACCTGAGGCAATAAGAACAAAATATATAATCTTGAAAAAATAGAGTTGACCACAGAGAGAAAATGTTAAGAAATGGACAGAAATTACAAGAACTAGGGATAACATGCAAAGACCAAATTTAAGATTTATTGGAATAGATGAAGGCATGGAGATGCAAACCAAAGGAATGAGAATCTTTTCAATGAGATAAATATCAGAAAATTTCCCAAACATAAAGAATGAAATGGAAAACCAAAAACAAGAGGCTTTCAGGACCCCAAATATACAAAATTACAAAAGACCTACACCAAGGCACATTATAATGAAAATGCCTAACATGCAGAATAAGGATAGAATTTTAAAGGCTGTGAGATAAAAAATATCAGATTCCATATGGGGGGCAACCAATTTGGATTTCAGCTGATTTCTCAAATCAGACCCTCAAAGCTAGGAGGTCCTCTAATAACATATACCAAGCTCTGAAAGAAAAGAGATGCCAACCAAGAATCCTATACCCAGCAAAATTAAGCTTCAGATTTGAAGATGAAATAAAAACCTTCCTTATTTATTAATAAAAGTTGAAAGAATTTGCAATTAGAAAGCCTGAACTACAAAACATTCTCAACAAACTATTCCATGAAGAAGAAATGGAAAAAATAAAAATAAAAAAGGGAAACCAGCAACGAGAGGAATTACACTAAAGCAATAGTTGATCAAAAGAAAAACTAATTCAAATTAAAAACTAGAAATAAACCCAAAAGCCTGGAAATACAGATCATATCTCAATAATAACCTTGAATATTAATGGCCTAAATTCATTAATCAAAAGATACAGACTGGAAGATTGGATTTAAAAGCCAGACCAATAATATGCTGTCTCCAAGAGACTCTCGTCATAGATAAAGACACCCACAGATTGAAGATGAAAGGATGGGAAAGAAACACATCACTCAAATGGATCAAGTAAACAAGCAGGGGTTTCTATCCTCATATCAGATAAGACTTTAAGCCAAAGTTAATCAAAAGGGACAAAGAAGGACATTTCATTCTGCTGAAGGGAATTATGCATCAAAAAGACATAAGAATTATAAATATTTATGGCCCCCAAATTGAACATCTACATACATCAAACATATTCTTTTCTTTTTTTTTTTAAAGTTTATTTTTTTAATTTTTTAAAAATTTTTTTTAAAGAGAGAGTGAGAGAGGAGAGAGAGAGAGAGAGAAAATTTTTAATATTTATTTATTTATTTATTTTTTTAGTTCTCGGAGGACACAACATCTTTGTTTGTATGTGGTGCTGAGGATCGAACCCGGGCCGCACGCATTCCAGGCGAGCGCGCTACCGCTTGAGCCACATCCCCAGCCCAAACATATTCTTTTCAATTTCAAGAATCAAATAGACCACAACACAATAATACTGGATAACTCTAACATGCCTCTGTCACCACTGGATAGATCCTCCAAATAAAAACTAAATAAAGAAGCTATAGAAGTAAAAAAAATACAATTGATAATTTAGACTTAACAGACATACATAGAATATTTCATCCAATAAGACTGAATATGCTTTCTTATCCTCTAATAAAAACCATGTTATATAAGCTATCACATTGTTATGGGCCAGGCTGTATGGGCAATGACCAAACAGGCTCCATTTTACCCCAAGACTCCATGTCATGTAGGAAGTGCTTCTCCCAGGGGAACACCCAGCCTCTATACCCATCAATAGTTGCTTAGCATTGCATGTTTGGTAACACAAAATGGCAATTCTTATACAATGTAAAATTATTCTCTTTTTGGTTCCCATTTTTCTTGGACAATGTATCCTGTCAGAGAATGATTGTCCAGACATTAATAACCATTCTTTAACTTGTACTCAACTAGAGTCTTTTTGACCCACTTCCCCTTCTGCTTATGATTTTTAGATCTCATGACATCTGTTTATGTTTTAAATTATAGCAACAGCCACTTATGATTAATGTGGTTTTGGATTATAAAGGTATACTCTAACCCTTGGAGGAGGTTGAAGAGTGTAGACTTGCCATCTTCCCCTTGGCCTGCCAGCTGGTGGATAAAGATGATTCTATCTCCTGCTTTAAAATATACTCTGTGATTTATTTCAATCTGTGATTTATTTCAACATATGTTGGCTTACAATTATAATATTACTTTAATATATTGTTAGCATCTGTAGGGTTATTTTGATAGCTCCCTTTCCATTAATATTGATTTTTGTGTTCTTTTTTCTTGATTAAACTTGTTTGATTTTTATCAAAATTTAGCCGCATTATTTTTTTTTCTATTTCATATATTTTTCCTTCCTACTACAAGATTTAAAAATAATTTGATTGTTTTTCCATCTTCTTTTTGATAAAGTACTTTAAGTTATAAATGTCATCTGAGTTCTGTTTCATCCCACAGATCCTGATATTTTAAGAATTTATTATTACTTAGCTCAACACACTTTTTATTTACTTTTCTTGTGCTTTCTTCCTTGACCTCTGAGATATTTATAAGTGTGCCACCAAATTTTGAAATAGTTGACATTTGTGGGTGGCTGTATATCTTAAGATGATTGATTTCTAATGTAGTAAATCATGCAGGAAATATAGTCTGCATTATTTCAATTAAAAAAAAAGTACTGATGGGCTGGGGTTGTGGCTCAGCAGTAGAGTGCTTGCCTAGCACGTATGAGTCCCTGGGTTCGATCCTCAGCACTACATAAAAATAAATAAACAAAATAAAGATATTGTGCCCAACTAATATATATATATAAAGTAATGAAAATACTTTTTATTTTTATTGTATTGGTTACATACATCTCAAAACTGATCAAATTGCATACTTCAAATATGTGCATTTTATTATTCTTCAATTTTACCTCAATAAAGCTATGGAAAAAATAATAATTAGTGAAAAGTATTATATACAATTTAAATTAGACCACTTGCTTTACCATAAGTATTTCATAGGGTTATTCATAAAGAAAATACAAATTTTTAGGTAATAGTGGAATGTTCTTCACATCTACCAAAAAAGATGTGTTACAATGTAAAGAGAATTAAAAACAAACTGCATTTTATTAGCAAAACTTTGAGTAGTAGCATTGTGTTGTAATAAAACTGACTTACAGTAGATGTGGAGATGGAATTAGCAATAACTTTGGTTGATAAATTATGTATATTATCTGTGTTGATATTTTGGCAGAACATAGCTTAATCTTTCATGTCTTACTGGGTACTATAATAAATTTTGCTACTTTAGTGGTAACAAAATTTATATTTTGGTATATTCTCTGTAGCAGGAGATATATATATCTCACATTTTCTTTATTCATTCATTCATCTTTTGAAGGGCACCTCAGTTGGTTCCATCATTTAGCTATTGTGAGTTGAGCTGCTATAAACATTGGTGTGGCTGCATCACAGTAATATGTTGATTTTAAGTCCTTTGGGTATAAACTGAGGAGTGGGATAGCTGGGTCAAATGGTGGTTCCATATAATGTATTTCTTAAAGTATAAACATTTAATGTGATGATCAGTTAGTGGAAACTTTTTGGCAATGTTACCTTGGCATTTTGGACCAAAGCTAATTTAATAATTTTCTGTGGATTTGCTCCCAGTTGCTCTTTCACACTTGTGAGTAGATTTTCCTGTTTATACAAAGACTAATTAGAAAGCAAAAAATCTCCTCAACAGGAAATATTACTTAAATGATAAAAAGTGCACATCTATACCAGGGATGGAAAACATGGCTACTACTCTGAATCCACACTCCTATTGATTTTGAAATTCTATATTTTTCTAATATATTAAAAATGCTTCCCCTGTTAAAATGAAGTAAATATGATCATTCCTTGGACTTAAACAATTCCTCATTGTTTTACTTTTTGCCTTTTTTTTTTCCATGAAGGGGTTTGAACTCAGGTCATCAAATTCAGGGCCTCTAACAAGCTAGGCAAGTACTCTGACACTGAGCTACAAAATTAGCCCTGTTGGTTATTTTTAATACAGTGTTTCCAGACAATAGCTGCCAATTGATGGAGCTAAGAACAAATTCAAACTTCTTTATTGTCTTGAACTTAGAAATGAATAGATGATTGATCAGAGTTTTAAGGTAATAAACATTAAACATTTGCTGATTACCCCCTAGGGACCAGGAAGTAGGTTCAATGTTGTATGTACATTAAGTAGTAATTTCCATAGCCTCTCTATGAAATAGATATTATCATTATTTCCACTTTACAAATGAAGAAACAGGCTTAAAGGGGTTAAAGCAAACTTTCCCAAAGTCATAGTTAGTAAGTTGGAGATGTAAATACTTAAAAGATCTCTGACTCACTGACTTCACCAATTGGGCTCTTAACTACTGTTTGGTATCATTTCTTTGCATTATATATAGTCTTTGGTTGTGCATCAATATTCTACTTCAGTCTGGATTTATACTGTGCCCATGGCACTTTTATACAGAGATGCCTGTTCCCTGGAAGTGGGATGGGGGACCTACAGTTAATTTTTTATTTTTATTTTTGGTGAAGGGATGAAATGAGCCAGATATTGCATTAAGGTAATATTTCCTAATAACACAGCATTGGGAGTTTGGAACATCTTACTGGTTTTGAAATTATATAATAAGTTGTCCTAAAATATTTTAAAAATTATCTTTTAAATTAAGCAGACATTATTTCCTTGGTTTGAAATGATGCTCTATTGGTTATTATACAAAAGATGGCTTAATCCCAGTTAAACACAACCATTTAACATGGATTAAGAAATGAAACCAAAACCCTAAATGTGCCCTAAAGTGCTATTATAGAACTGACAGTATGTGTAGTCAGTCCTGGAAAAGAATAATTCATAAAGAATAATAGATGTTAATGCTCTGCTTAGCATTTCAGCATCACAATTAAAAATTCTACAGGATAGTTAATTGAATATTATATGCTTTTTGAAAGGCCCTTGATCCTCAGAACTGCATACTAATACTCAAATTCCTTTTATATAATACAAAATTCCTTTAAGGAATTAAAATTCATTTATATTTAAGATATCTTTACCAACTTTTTTTTGGGGGGGTACTAGGGATTGATCTCAGGGGCACTTGACCACTGAGCCACATCCCCAGCCCTATTTTGTATTTTATTCAGAGACAGGGTCTCATTAGTTGCTTGGTGCCTCACTTTTGCTGAGGCTGGCTTTGAACTCGCAGTTCTCCTGTCTCAGCCTCCTGAGCTGCTGGGATTACAGGCATGTGCCACTGCTCCCGGCTCTTTACCAAATTTTATTTATTTTAATTAATTAATTAATTAATTAGTTGCTCAAGACAATACAATGATCTTGACATATCATACATTTGATTCAAATAGGGTATGAATTCTCATTTTTCCATGTGTACAGATTGCAGGATCACATTGGTTATACAGCCAAGTATATACATATAGCAATACTAGTGTCTGTTGTATTCTGCTGCCCTCCCTATCCCCCCTCCCCTCCCTTCCCCTCCCATCACCTCTCTCTACCCAATCTACTGTGACACTTTTCTCTCTCTTTTTTTTCCTTCCCCCTCACATCATCATATGTATATTTTGTGTAACAATGAGGGTCTCCTTCCATCTTCCATGCAATTCCCCTTCTCCCTCCCATTCCCTCCCACCTCTCTTCCCTGTTTTGTGGTAATCTTCTTCTCATGCTCTTCCTCCCTACTCTGCTTTGAGTCACCCCCCCTTATATCAGGAAGACATTCGGCATTTGTTTTTTAGGGATTGGCTGACTTCACTTAGCATAATCTGCTCTAATGCCATCCATTTCCCTGAAAATGCCATGATCTTGTTATTTTTTAGTGCTGAGTAGTATTCCATTGTGTATAAATGCCACATTTTTTAATCCATTCATCTATTGAAGGGCATCTAGGTTGGTTCCACAGTCTAGCAATTGTGAATTGTGCTGCTATGAAGATTGATGTAGCTGTGTCCCTATAGTATGCTCTTTTTAGGTCTTTTGGGTATAGTCCAAGAAGGGGAATAGCTGGGTCAAATGGTGGTTCCATTCCCAGCTTTCCAAGGAATCTCCATACTGCCCTCCAAATTGGCTGCACCAGTTTGCAGTCCCACCAGCAATGTACACGTGTATTTTTTCCACCACACCCTCACCAGCACTTGTTATTGTTTGACTCCATAATGGCTGCCATTCTTACTGGAGTGAGATGGTATCTTAGAGTGGTTTTAATTTACATTTCTCTGACTGCTAGAGATGGTGAGCATTTTTTCATGTAATTGATTGATTGTGTATCCTCCTCTGAGAAGTGTCTGTTCAGATCCTTGGCCCAATTGTTGATTGGATTATTTGTTTTTTTTTTTTTTTTTTTTTTTTAACTTTTTGAGTTCTTTGTATATTCTGGAGATTGGCGCTCTATCTGAAGTGTGAGGGGTAAAAATTTGTTCCCAGGAAGTAGGCTCTCTATTTACCTCACTTATTATTTCTCTTGCTGAGAAAAAACTTTTTAGTTTGAATATGTCCCATTTGTTGATTCTTGATTTTAACTCTTGTGCTATGGGTGTCTTATTAAGGAATTTGGAGCCCGACCCCACGAGATGGAGATTAGGGCCAACTTTTTCTTCTATTAGACGCAGAGTCTCTGGTTTGATTCCTAGCTCCTTGATCCATTTTGAGTTAACTTTTGTGCAAGGCGAGAGGAGGGGATTCAGTTTCATTTTGTTGCATATGGATTTCCAGTTCTCCCAGCACCATTTGTTGAAGATGCTATCCTTCCTCCATTGCATGCTTTTAGCACCTTTGTCTAATATAATTTACCAACTTTTTAAATGAAAAAAAGGCTAAAATTAATGTGTTAACTTTGATTTTTGTGGTAAATTTAGACTTCTGAAACTTAAAATACCCGTACAAATTATCATAATTCCCCCATGTAATGGAGCCTCCCTTACAGGACTAATCATTCTTATTTTTGTGTCTATAATGTTAGTGAATTGTCAGATGAGGATGGAAAACATCACATGCCCCAATATTCATTTACTAATGAGTTTATATAGACTTTTCCCTTTTCTGTTTTGAAAATTTTGAACTTTTCAATTTAGCTTTCTGTTGTTTTAGTCAAGTTTTTCTTTTCTTTTCTTTTCTGCTGTGATCAAAAGGGCAGGTACAAGTCAGGGCACAGGATTCCCATGCAGATGGGGCTCTGGAATGGTTCATTGCTGGCCTAGAGGACTGTGCATCTGCCATAGACTTAAGTGAAGTTGGACAATTAGCATAGTATTCTCTTCTGGAGGTGTTGTCCTCTCTGCCCCACCCCTCCTCTGTACTAGCTCTCCTCCATTTTTTTAAAACATTTATTTTTTAGTTTTAGTTGGATGCAATACATTTATTTATTTATTTATGTGGTGCTGAGGTTCAAACCCACAGTCCTGCACATACTAGGTCAGTGCTCAACCCTGAGCCACAACCGTAGCCCTTCCATTTTTTTAATATAAAGTGGTTTTGTATTACCTGGCCTTGACCTACAAAAGCAGGAAACCTTTAAGGAATACTTAATTGTTCATTCTTTTCAAGAAATGCTTCCTTTCATTCTAATTTATAGCTTCTGTAGTACTTTCATCTAGGCTACTGAGAAAGCAGAATCTAAAGCACAAAAACCAAACTCTTTCTTGACCATTGAGGACCTTCTTCAAGGGAGAGAGTGATAACCAGATACCCTTTTACTTTTATTGTCTCTTACTTCCTTCTCTAGAAAGATTCAAGAATGAAAATGAGTTTTGTTTGTTTTGTTTTGTTCTGTTTTTTGAGATTTTCAATTAATAAGGTGTGGACACCTGGTGAGAGTAATTGTAAGTTGTCTATATAAATCAGGAAATTTTTTTTTTTTTTTGTGGGGGATAATGGGGATTGAACTTAGAGGCACTCAACCACTAAGCCACATCCCCAGCCCTATTTTGTGTTTTATTTAGAGACAGGGTCTCACTGAGTTGCTTAGTGCCTGGCTTTGGCTTCATACTCATGATTCTCCTGCCTCAGCCTCCTGAGCCACTGGGATTACGGGAGGGCCACCGTGCCCAGTTTAAATCAGGAAAGTTTTAATGCACATTATTATTGCATGTGCTGCTCTAGAAATGCTAAACAATTTTCAATCTGTGTAAATCTCATTTCAGTTATGATAACATTCGGTTAGTCAATGATAGATTGAGGTCAGAAAGAAAGACTGGTATTTTAGATCATTAGGTTGTGCCTTTTCTTGCCAGCTTAGGTTATCATTTAAAAAATGTTTTCTTGTGAGGAATATTGTCTGTAGGAACCAGACACTATAGTTCAAGTCCTTGTTGCATTGGTAATACAATACTGGGTCACTTGAAATTAGCAATAATGAGATCTAATATCAGGATAGTTATGTGGTATTTTCAGCCTCCTTAACATTAAATGTTACACATGGTCAAACCTTTATATCACATGGTTGTGAATATGGAAATTCAATATGAGCCATGTCAGTTATGAACACAGCCAACATGTAACCCAATATATACAATTTCAACTTTATACATTGATACACATACTCATTTTACAAAAAGGTTTACCATTGAATAACTATTATGTTCCTAATTAATTTAAATTATTAAAATAATTATTAAAATAATTGGAATATATAATAAAATCATTTTCAAACAAAATATTACCTCTGTCTCCTCAAGACTAAATAGTATTCAAAATGAATAATCACTAATATGATAAAAATAATATGGTAAGAAAGAAAAGATAAAGCCTGTTAATTGCAGTGACAAGTATGTTTTACTCTCTGATTTCTTTTTCTTATGGATCCAGATTATTTTAAATTTGGGTTGAAATTATGTGTGTGTGTGTGTATGGGATGTGTATGTGTATGTTGTATATAATCACTTTGTGTTATTCTTCAATATTTGTTTCCATTACTAAATCTTATTGTACAGAGTTATAATTGCAAAAAACTAAACAACAAAGAAACAAACAAAAATCAAAGTAAAAAAATCAAAGACACAACTAAGAAACCCCACTACAGTAATAAAGTGTCCTTTGGAGTAGTGAACATAGATTTAAAAATACTTTGAAGATGCTTTATATTATTAAATCAGAGAAAGAAGTAATATGGAGATGTTCTTTCTATGACTTTGTGGATATGAGTGGTTCCAATTAGGATTTTTTTTAGTTCTGAGTCAGATTTACAGGCTATTTTTATGAGAAAGAAAGCGACATGGGGGTGGGGTGGAGGAAGACAGGCTATCAAAGAATGGCTATTGTCTATTTGCCAGGGGTCTGCTCCACAGGGATTCAGAAGCTCTCCCAATGTCAATGTTTTTTTGTGGCAGTCGTAGCAGGCACAACCTTGCACATTAGAGATGTTCAATAATTTTTTTTATAAAAAACTAAAGTGCTATTCTCATCAAAGTGATCATTTTTCAACAGCTTAGAATCGTTTCTACCAATTTATTGAACGTGGGCGATTAGGAAAGATTAGGGGTTGGGAAAGCTTTTTCTTTTCACATCTGAACAGATTTTTCTCACTAACCATACCCACATCAGTTCTCACAACTTAAGACCACCTTTACTTGGGTTCTTTGGTTCTGTAGCTCTATTTTACAGATAAAATAAACATGACAACATTTCATGATGCTGACCCGGAATTTTGAACATTATATTTAATTAATTATTAGGTTCAAATGTAGAAATTAGTTTTGCTATGAGAAGATGGGCAGAAGTGTAGTGTTTGCTCTGTTTTAGACAATTATCACCATAATTTTGGATGTCCCTTTATCATAATAATTAGTAGTAGCAGAGACCTGTGACCAAAGCAGATATTCATGAAACCTATGCAGTGCTGCAGAGAATCAGACTTATAGGTCAGATCCAAAGGGATTGGGGTGACAAAGCTGACAGTTCTGTTTTGTATTCTATGAGTTTCAACTCATTCCTTTTGAACAAGCCTCAATCATCTTGGGTCAATAGAGGAGCAGTGTGACAAATGGAGGGACTGGTTGGCTAGTGTTTTGAGCCTGGGCTTTGTTTTTATCTTTCTGAGCCTCCATTCCTTATCTAAAAAACAAACATTAATAATATTGCCTAAAGTGCCACAATGTAATACTCTTGATTAAATGTCATAACATGTGTCAGTGATATTATATAATTGCTACGAGCTATGAAAATGGTATTTAATAGTCCTTCTACCCAGCCTCTCCTCCCTCATGCATTTCTTTCTCCTGTTATGTCAATTTTAAGTAGTATAGTGACCATATTTGGGGATAAAGAGGTGAGACTAAAGTGAAGTTGATTTAGTCTGCTCTTAGCTACTCTTAGCCTTTCTATTTCTTTTAGATTTAGAGTTTGTGAGCATGAGAAAAAAAAAAAGATTTTCCTAGGAAGATGTTGTTTGAATAACTTTATTCAGACAGCCTAGAAGTGTAACAACCAATCTTAGGAATTTGTCACTTTAGGATACATAGCATATAACATCATCTAAAGGAGGGGAGAAATAGAAATGATAAAATTATGAGTAGTAATGGTGATGAAGTCAGTTGCTCCACCTGTTCCTCGATTAATATTCAAGACAATTTTGGTATTGGTGGGTCTGACCTTTCTAGTATGAGTAATCGAGAAATGGCAGGACATTAATGAATGAGGAAGTGATTTTTCACATACACTGGTCTGTTTTCCTTGTCAGCTGTCCTATTGACCACCTGGTTGCAGGCTTTTATCCACCGCTTACAGGCAGCTTATCATAACTAGCAGCTTGTTTCTTAAGGGCATTCTCTCCCATACTCCATGAGGTAATGGCCTATGCTGCCTGTGTTCTACCAGATAAAGTCTCCTGAACAAACTTAATTATTATGGACAGATCCAGTACTGCCCACATTAACAAGAAATACCATTTTACACTTAGATATTCTGAACATAGAGACCTAATTTTTACACTTCCACATACTGTACATAGATAGACACATGAATTCTTTAATACCCATAGGCTGTGCCTTTGTTTACAGACCTGAGAAAATAACGGCCATTACCTAGTAAATGGTCAAGGGGAATGAATCCAACATACAGATCTGGAGTTTTCTTCAGATCCTTCTATGAGGGGAAGTCAGTTGAGCTATTATATTGATTGACACTGCTCTGATATAAATTTTAAGAAGGTCAGGCAAATCAGATAACTTACCTTTTCCCCTTGTTTGTTAAAAATGATATCAGTGTTGGGCTGGGGTTGTGGCTCAGTGGCAGAGCGCTTACATCGCACATGTGAGACACTGGGTTTGATCCTCAACACCACATAAAAAATAAATTAACAAAATAAGGCTATTGTGCCCATGTATAACTAAAAAAATATTTAAAAATTATACCAATGTAGCTTCGATGGCTGGGTATTATGGTGGATTTTCTTTGTTCATCTCTTTCCCTAAAGATTACACTGGTATTTTCCAAATATTTTTGACTTGCAATTCATGTAAAGATACATTCTATTTTATGACTCAACACACATATACCTACCTACAAATATATAACATAATTAAAAAAATTGATTTCACAATCCACTGAACAATGGCAAAGCATGGTTTGAAAAACACTTTTCTACTTAAAAATCAGTTGAGATGTGAAGGCTCACTTTCTTCGGGCCAGTTATAGCTCCTCTTGATTTCAAGGATAAAGAGGGAATGGTAGACTGATTTCCTTACTATGTATACATTTAAGATTTTTGAGTTTTGTTTTGTGGTATTAAGGACTGTTGTAATGACCTATTTTAAAGGTGAAAGAATAAGATAAAGACACTGAACTAGGTAGATCTAGAAACATCTTAGGATAATGACAGCAAGATTTCTTTCCTGACAAAATTTCCTTTTCTCCTCTCCATGCTACGTGGATATAGGTGTTAAGGGAGAATTGGGAGTGCATTTACAAAATTATTGTAATGTGGAGACTTAGATATCCATGCTGAAAGCTTCTTCCCACCTCAGGATGAGATCCTCTTTGATGTCTATGATGTGAAGGAAGTATGACATGTGACCTCTAAAATCTCCCTAGATTTTATTTCATTTCTGACTTAATTTATGAGACCCATGGACCTTAGGAGCCATTGCTACTGGGGAGTGTTGTGTGGAGAAGGAGAGATGGGTCCTTGTACTCTCAGTAAGACCAGTGATTTGTCTCTTCTACTTTTTTTTATTTTTTTTTATTTTTTATTTTTTTATTTTTTTTAATGTTGGTTGTTCAAAACATTACATAGTTCTTGATATATCATATTTCACATTTTGATTCAAGCGGGTTATGAACTCCCATTTTACCCCGTATACAGCTTGCAGAATCACATCAGTTACACTTCATTGCTTTACATATTGATATACTCATGTCTGTTGTATTCTGCTGCCTTTCCTATCCTCCACTATCCCCCCTCCCCTCCCCTCCCCTCCCCTCTTCTCTCTCTACCCCCACTACTGTAATTCATTCCTCCCCCTTGTACTGTTTTTCCCTTTCCCCTCACTTCCTCTTGTATGTAATTTTGTATAACCCTGAGGGTCTCCTTCCATTTCCATGCAATTTCCCTTCTCTCTCCCTTTCCCTCCCACCTCTCATCCTTGTTTAATGTTGGTCTTCTTCTCGTGCTCTTCTTCCCTAGTCTGTTCTTAGTTACTCTCCTTATATCAAAGAAGACATTTGGCATTTGTTTTTTAGGGCATGGCTAGCTTCGCTTAGCATAATCTGCTCTAATGCCATCCATTTCCCACCAAATTCTATGATTTTGTCATTTTTTACTGCAGAGTAATACTCCATTGTGTATAAATGCCACATTTTTTTTATCCATTCGTCTATTGAAGGGCATCTAGGTTGATTCCACAGTCTTGCTATTGTGAATTGTGCTGCTATGAACATCGATGTAGCAGTGTCCCTGTAGCATGCTCTTTTTAGGTCTTTAGGGAATAGACCGAGAAGGGGAATGGCTGGGTCAAATGGTGGTTCCATTCCCAGCTTTCCAAGAAATCTCCATACTGCTTTCCAAATTGGCTGCACCAATTTGCAGTCCCACAAGCAATGTACAAGTGTACCCTTTTCCCCACAACCTCGCCAGCACTTATTGTTGTTTGACTTCATAATGGCTGCCAATCTTACTGGAGTGAGATGGTATCTTAGGGTGGTTTTGATTTGCATTTCTCTGACTGCTAGAGATGGTGAGCATTTTTTCATGTACTTATTGATTGATTGTATGTCCTCCTCTGAGAAGTGTCTATTCAAGTCCTTGGCCCATTTGTTGATTGGGTTATTTGTTATCTTATTGTCTAATTTTCTGAGTTCTTTATATATTCTGGATATTAGGGCTCTATCTGAAGTGTGAGGAGTAAAGATTTGTTCCCATGATGTAGGCTCCCTATTTACCTCTCTTATTGTTTCTTTTGCTGAGAAAAAACTTTTTAGTTTGAGTAAGTCCCATTTGTTGATTCTATGTGTTAACTCTTGTGCTATGAGTGTCCTATTGAGGAATTTGGAGCCCGACCCCACAGCATGTAGGTCATAGCCAACTTTTTCTTCTATCAGATGCCGTGTCTCTGATTTGATATCAAGCTCCTTGATCCATTTTGAGTTAACTTTTGTGCTTGGCGAGAGAAAGGGATTCAGATTCATTTTGTTGCATATGGATTTCCAGTTTTCCCAGCACCATTTGTTGAAGATGCTATCCTTCCTCCATTGCATGCTTTTAGCCCCTTTATCAAATATAAGAAAGTTGTAGTTTTGTGGGTTGGTTTCTGTGTCCTCTATTCTGTACCATTGGTCCACCCGCCTGTTTTGGTACCAGTACCATGCTGTTTTTGTTACTATTGCTCTGTAGTATAGTTTGAGATCTGGAATCGCTATACCACCTGATTCACACTTCCTGCTTAGTATTGTTTTTGCTATTCTGGGTCTTTTATTCTTCCATATGAATTTCATGATTGCTTTCTCTATTTCTACAAGAAATGCCTTTGGGATTTTGATTGGCATTGCATTAAACCTATAGAGAACTTTTGGTAATATCGCCATTTTGATGATGTTAGTTCTGCCTATCCATGAACAGGGTATATTTTTCCATCTTCTAAGGTCTTCTTCAATTTCTCTTTTTAGGGTTCTGTAGTTTTCATTGTATAAGTCTTTCACCTCCTTTGTTAGGTTGATTCCCAAGTATTTTATTCTTTTTGAGGATATTGTGAATGGAGTGGTTGTCCTCATTTCCATTTCAGAGGATTTGTCGCTGATATACAGGAATGCCTTTGATTTATGCGTGTTGATTTTATAACCTGCCACTTTGCTGGATTCATTTATTATCTCTAATAGTTTCTTTGTAGACCCGTTTGGGTCTGCTAGGTATAGAATCAGGTCATCTGCAAATAGTGATAATTTAAGTTCTTCTTTTCCTATTTTTATGCCTTTAATTTCTTTCGTCTGTCTAATTGCTCTAGCCAGTATTTTGAGAACTATGTTGAACAGAAGTGGTGAAAGAGGGCATCCCTGTCTTGTTCCAGATCTTAGAGGGAATGCCTTCAATTTTTCTCCATTCAGAATGATGCTAGCCTGAGGCTTAGCATAAATTGCTTTTACAATGTTGAGGTATGTTCCTGTTATCCCTAGTTTTTCTAGAGTTTTGAACATAAAGGGATGCTGTACTTTGTCGAATGCTTTTTCCGCATCTATCGAGATGATCATATGGTTCTTATTTTTAAGTCTATTGATGTGTTGAATAACATTTATTGATTTCCGTATATTGAACCAACCTTGCATACCAGGGATGAATCCTACTTGATCATGGTGCACAATTTTTTTGATATGTTTTTGTATCCGATTCGCCAGAATTTTATTGAGGATTTTTGCATCTAGGTTCATTAGAGATATTGGTCTGTAGTTTTCTTTCTTTGAAGTGTCTTTGTCTGGTTTCGGAATCAGGGTGATGTTAGCCTCGTAGAATGAATTTGGTAGTTCTCCCTCTTTTTCTATTTCCTGAAATAGCTTGAAAAGTATTGGTATTAGTTCCTCTTTAAAGGTTTTGTAAAACTCTGCTGTATACCCATCCGGTCCTGGGCTTTTCTTAGATGGTAATCTTTTGATGGTTTCTTCTATTTCCTCCATTGATATTGGTCTGTTTAGGTTGTCTATATCCTCCTGACTCAATCTGGGCAGATTATATGACTTAAGAAAGTTATCGATGCCTTCACTATCTTCTATTTTATTGGAGTATAAGGATTCAAAATAATTTCTGATTATCTTCTGTATTTCTGAAGTGTCTGTTGTGATATTGCCTCTTTCATCCCGTATGCTGGTAATTTGAGTTCTCTCTCTTCTTCTCTTCGTTAGCATGGCTAAGGGTCTGTCAATTTTATTTATTTTTTCAAAGAACCAACTTTTAGTTTTGTCAATTTTTTCAATTGTTTCTTTTGTTTCATTAATTTCAGCTCTGATTTTAATTATTTCTTGCCTTCTACTTCTTTTGCTGTTGTTTTG
This sequence comes from Urocitellus parryii, assembly GCF_045843805.1. NCBI lineage: Eukaryota > Metazoa > Chordata > Mammalia > Rodentia > Sciuridae > Urocitellus > Urocitellus parryii. Next base: position 56,245,734 of record NC_135536.1, read on the forward strand.
CTCTTCTTTTTCTAGGAATTTGAGATGAAGTATGAGATCATTTATTTGTTGGTTTTTTTCTTTTTTTAAGGAATGCACTCCAAGCAATGAATTTTCCTCTTAGAACTGCTTTCAATGTGTCCCATAGATTCCGATATGTTGTGTCTGTGTTTTCATTTAACTCTAAGAATTTTTTAATTTCCTCCTTGATGTCTTCTAAAACCCATTGATCATTCAGTAACCTATTGTTCATTCTCCAAGTGATGCATGATTTTTCCTTCCTTCTTTTATCGTTGATTTTCAGTTTCATTCCATTATGATCAGATAAGATGCATGGTATTATCTCTACTCCTTTATATTGACTAAGAGTTTCCCTGTGACATAATATATGATCTATTTTTGAGAAGGATCCATGTGCTGCTGAGAAAAAAGTGTAGCTGCTTGATGTTGGGTGGTATATTCTATATATGTCAATTAAGTCTAGGTTGTTAATTGTATTATTGAGTTCTATAGTTTCCTTATTCAACTTTAGTTTGGAAGATCTGTCTAGTGGTGAGAGAGGTGTGTTAAAGTCTCCCATGATTATTGTATGGTGGTCTATTAGACTCTTGAAATTGAGAAGAGTTTGCTTAATGAACATAGCAGCACTGTTGTTTGGGGCATATATATTTATGATTGTTCTGTCTTGTTGGTGTATGGTTCCCTTGAGCAGTATGTAGTGTCCCTCTTTATCCCTTTTGATTAACTTTGGCTTGAAATCTATTTTATTTGATATGAGTATGGACACTCCTGCTTGTTTCTGCAGTCCATATGAGTGATATGATTTTTCCCAACCTTTCACCTTCAGTCTATGTATATCTTTTCCTATCAAATGCGTCTCCTGCAGGCAGCATATTGTTGGGTCTTGTTTTGTGATCCATTCAACTAGCCTGTGTCTCTTAATTGGTGAGTTTAAGCCATTAACATTTAGGGTTATTATTGAGATATGGTTTGTTCTTCCAGCCATAGTTTGTTTATTAATGCTATTAAACCTGATTTGTTTTCCTCTTTGATTATTTTCCCCCCTTTACTGTCCTACCTCCCACTGTTGGTTTTCATTGTTGTTTTCCGTTTCCTCTTCCTGTAGTGTTTTGCCAAGGATTTTTTGAAGAGATGGTTTTCTAGCTGCAAATTCTTTTAACTTTTGTTTGTCCTGGAATGTTTTAATTTCATCTTCCATCCTGAAGCTTAATTTCGCGGGATACACGATTCTTGGTTGGAACCCATTTTCTTTTAGCGTTTGAAATATGTTATTCCAGGATCTTCTAGCTTTTAGAGTCTGTGTTGAGAGATCAGCTGTTATCCTGATTGGTTTACCCCTAAATGTAATCTGCTTCCTTTCTCTTGCAACTTTTAAAATTCTCTCCTTATCTGTATGTTGGACATCTTCATTATAATGTGTCTAGGTGTGGATCTCTTATGATTTTGCACATTCGGCCTCCTGTAGGCTTCTAGGATTTGGGATTCTGTCTCATTCTTCAAGTCTGGGAAGTTTTCTTGTATTATTTCACTGAATAGATTGCTTAATCCTTTGGTTTGGAGCACTGTGCCTTCCTGTATCCCAATGACTCTTAAGTTTGGTCTTTTGATATTATCCCATAGTTCTTGAATGTTCTGCTCATGGTTTCTTAGCAGACTTGCTGAGCTGTCTATGTTCTTTTCAAGTTGAAATACTCTGTCTTCATTGTCTGATGTTCTATCTTCTAAGTGATCCACTCTGCTGGTAGTATTCTCAATTGAGTTTTAAAGTTGGTTTATTGTTTCCTGCATTTCTAGGATTTCTATTTGTTTGTTTTTTATTACCTCTATCTCCCTGTGAAATTGATCTTTTACTTCCTGGATTTGTTTGTCAATGTGATCTTTCATTGTCTGATTTTGCTGTCTCATGTCTTCCTTGAGACTCCAGATCATCTGAAGCATGTATATCCTGAGCTCTCTATCTGACATTCCATCTGTTGCAGCTATTACCTCTTCTAAAGTTGAGTTGACCTGCATTGCCTGTGGTCCTTTCTTTCCTTGTCGTTTCATACTGCTGGCGTTTCTTTCTGCTTGGTGAAATTGTTGTGTCTTTGATATTTTCCCTCTATTTATTTATATTGCTCTTGTATAGTTGAAAAATCACCCTTGCAGGGCAGGTAGTGGCTGTGATCCTCCTCCAATTAGTGTGATCCGTCTACCACGCTGGCAGGCCCTAGGTCTGCTCTGCTGGTCGGTCAAAGGTCCGCCTACCCAGCAGGCATCAGGGTCACCTGTGTCACTCCGTAGGTTGCTGGGCGTAACCTCCCAATGGGTCGCAGGTTCCCCTAGCTTGCAGGCACTGGGGGAGGGGCCGGTTCCGCCCCTCAGCAGGCCTCTCGGCCGATCTCCAGTGGTCACAGTCCCGCCTACCTTGCAGACACTGGGGGAGGGGACGGGCCTGCCCCTCAGCCGGCCGCCGGATCTGTCCTAGTGGGTCCGGTCCGCATTCCCCCAGGCGCGTGTAGCTGCTTTGTCACTTGGCTGGTTGCTGGGCCTGACCCGCCCGCCCGTGGGTTGCAGGTTCGCCTAGCTTGCAGGCACTGGGGGAGGGGCCGGTTCTGCCCCTCAGCAGGCTTTGGGCCTGATCTGCTGGTGTTCACAGTCCCGCCTACCTTGCACACACTGGGGGAGGGGATGGGCCTGCCCCTCAGCCGGCCGCCAGACCTGTCCTAGTGGGTCCGGTCTGCCTTCCCCGCAGGTGCATGTAGCTGCTCTGTCACTTGGCTGGTTGCTGGGCCTGACCTGCCCGCCCGTGGGTTGCAGGTTCGCCTAGCTTGCAGGCACTGTCTCTTCTACTTTTAAACTGCATTAGACATTTAGTTTATTTCAGACAATTTAGTCCTTTACTACATACTCTTTGATGATAGTTTCTCATGTATATGAATTATATCTCTTCCAGCGAGTTTTTTTTAGAACATCTTTTATTTAATATTTATTTTCTTTGCATAGCTATAGGTAACTATTTGACTTCCCCCCCCGCAAAACTTTTTTATTTTATTTTTTGCAAAACTGGGGTTTGGAACCTAGGGCTGCTTTACCAGGCATACTCTACCACTGAGCTGCATTACCAGCCTTATTTATTTATTTATCTTTATTAGGTCTCACTAATTTGTCAAGGCTGGCCATGAACTTGAGATATTTCTGTCTCAAGGGGACATGTCTCCTGAGACCATGGGATTACAGGCATGTGCCACTGCCCCCAGTTTCCATTTTACTATTTTTTGACTTTACAATTGTGTGAAAGTAATGCATATTAATTCAGTAGAAATTGTTCTTTGAATTTCGAATTTTGATCTTTTTTGCAGGTTAGCAATATGCAGTACCATAGTCTCTGTCAATGTTGGGCAGCAGCAGTGAGCTGCAGCTCCCAGTCAGCTGTGTGAACATAAGGGTAAACAACGAATCTTCTGCAATGTACTAATGTGCTATAAAGCTATGAAATTTGGTAAAGTAGGTGTGTATGAAAAGCATTTTCAGTTGGCAGTATTTTCAATTTATGGTAGGTTTATCAGGATGTAACTCCATCATAAGTTGAGGAGCATCTGTAATTATTATAAACACTATTATACTCAATATCTTATTTCGGTTCTCACAATTCTATGAGGTCAGTAGGATAGATGTTAATTCATTTGACAGATTGGGAAACTGAGATTCTGTTAGATTAAATGTCTTACTCAAGATCATATAGACACAAGCAGAACCAGGATTTAATAATTGTTAATTGCTATTGTTATTGCTACTAATAATTAGTACCCTTTGCTGAAAGTTTTCTCTAAAGTCTCAGAGTTAAGGAATGTTGGAGCTGGGCTTTGGATTTTTGTCTTAAAGATTAAGCTCTTGGGGCTGGGATTGTGGCTCAGAGGTAGAGCACTGGCCTAGCATGGGTGGGACCTGGGTTCGATTCTCAGCACCACATAAAAATAAAGGCATTGTGTTGTGTCCATCTACAAAAAAAAAAAAAAAAAAAAAAAGAAATTTTCTCTCTTTCTCTCTCTCTCTCTCAAAAAAAATATTAAGCTCTTCAGCTACATGAGGTGGTGCACACCTGTATCCCAACAATTTGGGAGAATGAGGCAGTAGGATCACAAGTTTGAGGCCAGCCTCAGCAACTTAGTGAGACTCTGTCTCAAAATAAAAAAGACTGGTGATATGGCTTAGTGGTTAAGCATCCCTGGGTTCAATCTCTGGGACAAAAAGAAAACAAAACAAACAAACAAACAACCAAACAAAAAACAAGATTGAGCTCTTCATTATACCATTTTGCCTTATTAAATTGGTTCGCTTTGAATTTGTGGCATGGAGACTTCATAGGAATTCAGAGGACAGGAGAGCTCAGGGAGCATTTCTAGCAGAAGATCAAATCTGAATTAGACCTGAAATGATAAGTAGGAACTGGGCAGGAAAGTGGAATGAATGATAGAAAAGAGGAAAAAGAGCAGAGAAGAGGAAGGTTAGGAGAGAAAGGTTAGGAGGGACACATGGGAGAAATGGCAGATGGGAGTATTAATCAGAAACAAAGGATCCATCACAAATGGAAACATGGAAGAATAAATATATTGTAAGAAACTGTGTAGTCTGAGTACTTCAATGTGATTTATGCATGTTAGGAGGCGAGGCCAAGTTGGATTATTGGGGTTGTTTCATGGTCATTACTATTGGTAAGTCAATCCACATGGGTACTCTATCTGTCCATGGCTGTGGTGGAAGTTCAGAGTATGTTTAATTTCTCTTCTGAATTTCCAGTTTACTCCTAAAGATAAACCCTTTCCTTTTCCTTATTTTCTGTAAAAATTATCACCTTGGAACAGACCAGGAGTCTTGTAGAATAGGGTGAAATTCTTCAGTAATTCTCTCCATCATATTTGTAGTACTCTTCCTTAGGGGGGAAAAAACCTCATTTCATTCCCAGCTAGAAATCAGCTTATTCACTAATGCCTCAGGATGAAGACCCTCTGTATAATTTTAATGAGAAAATATGTTATAAGAAATTCATGCCTTGTCAAAAGTACAAATCAGATAGGTCTTCCATCTTTTACTTTCATAAATCTTACTTCCATAAAGTGAGAGGCTGACACATAAAGTATTATTCCTAAAATATCTTTATGTTTCCTTCCTTCCTTCCTTCCTTCCTTCCTTCCTTCCTTCCTTCCTTCCTTCCTTCTCTCTCTCTCTCCCTCCCTCCCTCCCTCCCTCCCTCTTTCTTTCTTTCTTTCTTTCTTTCTTTCTTTCTTTCTTTCTTTCTTTCTTTCTTTCTCAGGGATTGAACCTAGGAGCGCTTAGCCACTGAGTCACATCCCCAACTGTTTATTTTTTATTTTGACACAGGGTCTCAATAAGTTGCTTAGGGCCTTGCTAAATTGCTGAGGCTGACTTTGAACTTGTGATCCTTCTGCCTCAGCCTCCAGAGCTCCTGGGATTACAGGCATGCACCACCAGCAAACACCACCAAATTAGACTTATGTTTAAATCGTTTAAAAATTACTTGTGAAAAATCAAATAAAAAACTGTGTTAAATCAAATAAGGAATATTTGCTTAATAAACTATGCATAGAGTGGGCGATCATGTATTGAAATTATATATGACTGAACTCTTCATTAGTTTATTATTATTTTAAAGACCTTGCTTTATTAATCATCTTAGATTAGTTAGATTATATGTATATTTGAAATTGTGGTAGTATGTGGCCTCTACAAACAGATAACTAAATGTAGATAACTATATATATCAGATAGGATACTTTGGGCTGCAGGTAACAGAGGTCTTAGCTGAAATAAACTCTGAGGACATTTATTATATCAAATGCCAGAGAATCTGAAAGTAAAGTAGCCTACAGGTTTAACTGCTTTAGTGAATAATTAATGGCATCATGGCCAATGTTCTTTCTGTTTTTCTATTATGACATCTGTAGTGTTAGACTTCAAACTAAGACTGATTCATTTTGTAGTGTTAAATGGGTGCAACTGGTCTATATGTTTTCTTGTTCGTGTCCAGTTACAGAGAGACACCAGGTTTTGTCACTATAATAAACTGTGTTAATTAGTCTTCTGTTACTAATAATAAAATTCCTTAGATAATTAACTTACAAAGGTTTATTTTAGTTCATAGTTTTGGAGGTTCCTGTTCATGATTGATTAATTCCCTGGCTTTAGGCCTGGGATGAGGCAACCCATCATGGTAGAAGTATGTGGTGAAGCATAGCCACTTACCTAATGACCAGGAAGAAAAAGAGAAAGGAAGGGGTCAGGGCTCCAAAAGGTACACCCCCAATGACCTAAAGAACCATTACTAGATCCACCTTGTGTGGGATTCACCATCTTCCACATGGGCCTTTGCAGGTCATTCAGCACTCCAACTAGAGCATAAGAAAAGTATACTATTTCTAGAAGCTTCTAGTATTTCTATTCTCATGTCTAATTGATAATCATTGTGCCACACACTCATTCTTGAATTCATCATTAGCAAATCTGAATAGATAAATTTTTAAGTTGTATTTCTATTACTCAGTTGGACAATGGTAGAATGTACTCATTCTACCTTTGGGGGTGTAGTATTGGGTGTCTCTTAAGGTTCACTACAATTTCTTCTATTGAATGGTTCTGGGATTATCTGATATGTTTTATGTTTACCCAATAATCTTTCATGTTGTATTATTATTCAAAGCACAGTGTAGCACAAAGCATCTATTATTTATTAGATATAAAATGACTGACTTCTTTTTTTTTTGAGTGGTTATAATAATATGCTTGAATAAATTTTAAATATATGGGAATCCAAAACTGTAAAAGCTTTTCCCTGTCACTGCTGACAGAAAGAATTCCTGAGGGAAGGAACAATGTTAGTTTTCAATTCTGGGACAGAATTTCAAGACAAAACTTGAATTTTCTTAGGCAAAATTCCATAGAGTGGAAGTTGAATCAAACAATGGAAATGAAACACAAGAGAGACGGGTTTGGTAAGTATGAAGTGGTTGGAACCTACCGAATAGTCTCTTAGAATCCTCTATAGGTGCCTACTTTAACCTCTTAGTGGTTATGACATTTCAGTCTGTATTTTGAGAAGAGATAGAGGCTTAAGTATGTTTATGTTTATGTGTGTATAGGGAGATTGAGAGGATTGGTTGCTGTACTATAGTATTACTGCCAAAAATAATTGCTAGCTAATTATTCAGAATCCTGGCTATACTAAACCCTAGGAAATATATTTCAGTTCTTGCTCCCCAGCAAATTGGAAAATAATAGTTTGGTGATAAAACCAAAAACAAAGATAATTATTACTGAATGTAATAATTCTGTTCTCTTTGGCTTCTGTCAGTAAGTTGGTTGGGGCTTTGACTGCTCTAAATTTCTGCTATAGCAAACATTGTATTAAAGAAGAAACAAACTTGGGTTTGATATTGTATTTCAATTGTATTAGGTCTATTTGTTTTATGCATTAAATTTGTAATGGAATATTTCAGTTGGATAAGATGCTGTGCTAGGACCTGAAGATACACTGGTTAAAAAAAAAAAAAAGGAATCTGTGCATTCATAATTCTTGCAACCTGGTAGAAGTAGAATATGGCTGAAAGCAAGGGGATTTGTTTGTTGCTGATGCAGATTGCTAAATATGAAGGTTTGAAGGAACCTCAGAGTTATCACAGTCTGCATGCTCATGTGATAGAGTTTGAGATGAAAGTCTTGACAAGTTTTGTTACTTGACTTTGGTCAAATCAAATCAATGGCAGATCCAGAAACAGAACCAGTCTTTCAGCTCACTTAACTTCAAGTTTTTTTTTTTTTTTTTTTTTTTTTGAGAGAGTGAGAGAGGAGCAAGAGAGATAGAGAGAGAGAATTTTTTTTTTTTAATATTTATTTTTTAGTTTTCGGCGGACACAACATCTTTGTTGGTATGTGGTGCTGAGGATCGAACCCGGGCCACACGCATGCCAGGCGAGCGCGCTACCGCTTGAGCCACATCCCCAGCCCAACTTCAGGTTTTTTTTTTTTAATTGATACTAAACTCCTGCTTGTCAGTGAAGTACCGGACCAGGAATGTGACCCAGTGCCTCTGAGAGTCCCCAGGTGTGCTATTGGACCCTTGGAGCTCCACTCAACCTCTAAATAAGATTTTGAGTGTGAAGCAGACATTGCTTGGACATTTTTAAACTCCAGTAAGGTACATTTGCATTACATTAGCCTACAAAAGCAAACATTTGGAATGTAAAGTAGCCACAAGTTGATTATTATTTTTTAAATAAATGAGCTCGTTTAATAGATAAGGCACACACTCCAACAATATAGATGATACATCTTTGTAATCATTCTGCATTGCTTCAGCTGGCTGTGAGAGAACTGCCAAAGAACTGGAAGAATTAGGTTTCATGAATTATTCATTTGATTCAGTTTAACACTCTCATTATTTATAGTGCTTCAGGTTCGTCTATGGTACTATTTGCCTTAATAAGGATGGGGATGATGACTTGGCAGGTTATCTGTTTGTATTGGTGTGTGCTATTGTTTACTAAAATAAAGCCCAAGATATTTTCTTTAAAAATGGTCATGGCAAAAAAAATATTGTGTTCCATAATTTCAGGCCTAAAAACTTTTGTTTGTATGAAATATTTTATTCTTTAATGAATGTGATTAATATAGAGGAACAGTATTCCTATTTAAAGCATCATTGCTTATTGTTCATAAAAATGCTGGTGGGATTGGATAAATCTTTTCAAGCCTAATTCTGGTTTATATTGAAATTTGAAAAATAGTATTTAAAAAGGCAAAATAGAACTGAAGTTAAATTGAAGACAGTTTTTCATCACTGTGACCAAAATATTGAGATAATTAGGCATTTTTTTCCTTATCAGGAGAAAAGGTCTATTTGAACTCCCGTTTCAGTTTATGGTCACTTGGCTTTGTTGTTTTGAACCTGTGGCAGCACGGTACATCATGACAGGAGCATGTGGCAAAGGAAATAATTTACTTCATGGTAGGAAAGTAAAAGAGAGGATGGAGACCAGGTCCCAATGATCTCTTCAAGGCATGTCTTCCCATGACTTAACTTTCTTTCATTAGGCTGTACTTTCTGAAGGTTCCACTCCTCCCAAAAGCACTATAGGCTGGCCACCAAACCTTTAACATATAGGTACTTTTTGTGGATACACCAGATCCAAAATATAGAAAAGGTGGTTTATGTAATATGTTGACATTTTAATTCCAGGGGTAAGCATTTAGTTTGCTTAGTGTGTTAGATACTAGCAATTATTTTCTGAGTTATTAAAGCTATGTGCTTTTGTGTTCAGTGGGTAAAATATAGCTAATAGGGCAGTTCTGAAAAATACAGTGTATTGAATCTAAACATGAAGGAGGTATTTTTTAAAAATATTTTTCTTGGAGAATTCCATAAGGCTTTATAAATAGTTGCCTATTAAAGGAACAGTAAACTAGAAGAGGAGGAAAAGGTGTTTAGGTGAAAGAGCAAAACATAATAAATCATTAATAACAGCTATAAAGTATTTCAAATAATTTCCCACACTATTAGATTGGTTGACCTTTCTAAAAAAGCTGGTTACATAGTCATAGTTGTATGCATCAGTGATTGGAGGATTAGCCATACCATTTTCCACTTTTTAGATGTAAACCACTGTGCTTCTCTTTAGCTACATCTGCAATTTTTAGTAACCAAGCTGTGATTAGACCTTAGTGCAGGCAACTTTACCTCAATTTGAAATGTGATTCAAAGTTGCTCTTTGAGGCTTAGTTAACTGGTATTGCTATAGTTCACCTCTATTTTTTTAAAAAATTCATAGGTTGATTATCTAAAAATTTCATGATTTTTGACAAACTGGGCTCTCGATGCTATTGAGAAATACTTTTATTGGGTTCCCTAGTCATTTCTTTCCTATTCTCCTCAGCAGCTACTTAATTTTTTAAAATTCCTGTTCAGCCCTTATTTTTATTCTGAGACAGGGTCTTGCTATGTTATTGAGGCTGGCCTCAAATTTGTGATCCTTTTGCCTCAGTTTTCTGATTAGCTGGGATTACAGGTATATGTCATGGTGCTCAGCTCAGTTTACCATCTTGTTTTGAAGAGGACAACCTTACAGTTTTGGCTTTTTTTTTTTTGAAGTCAAGTAGTATAATTTCTCCTTTACTCAACATTGCTTTGATTTTCCAGGAAGTTTTGTAGTTATATACAAATTTTGGGACTTTTCCCCCTAATTCTGTAAAAAAAAAATATTGGTATTTTAATAGGGATTGCATTGACTCTCCAGATCATTTTGTGTAGTATCAGTATTTTAACTATATTTATTCTTCCAACCCATGAATGTGGGATGTCTTTCCACTTATTTTTTGGCTTCTTTTTAATTTCTTTCATCAACATTTTATAGTTTTCATTGTAGAAGTTGTTTACTTCTTTGGTTTAATTTATTCCTAGATTTTTTAAAAAAATTTTTTTTGGAGTTATTGTGAATGGGACCTTTTTTTTTTTTTGGTTTGATTTATATTTCAGATAATTGATGTGTGACCTACTAGAACATTACTGAGTTTTGTATGTTGATTTTTATCCTGCAACTTTGCTGAATTCATTTATTAGTTTTACTAAATTTTGGTAGGGTATTTGGGGTTCTTGCCATATAAGATCATGTTTTCTGCAAATAGGGACAATTTTACTTCCTTCCACCTTTCCATTTTGGAGCCCTTTCTTACTTTTGTCTATATTTTCTGGTCAGCACTTTCAATACTTGGTTAAATAAATGTGATGAAGGTGAGCATCCTTAGCTTGTCCCAGATCTGATTGAATAAATATTCAACTTGTACCCACTTAGGATTATATTAAATGTTAGCTTGTCTTAAATAGTTTTTAATATGGTAAGGTATGGGCTGGGGTTGTAGCTCAGCGATGGAGAGCCTGCATAGCACATGTGAGGGTCTGGGTTCAATCCTCGGCACCACATAAAAATAAGTAAAGGTATTTGTCCAACTACTACTAAAAAAAAAATACGTTAAGGTAGTATTTTTCTCTACCTAGTTTTTCAGTGTTTTTCATCTTGAAAGGATGTTGAATTTTATTAAATGCTTTTTCTGAATCTATTGAGATGATCTCAGGGTTTTTGTCTTTCATTCTGTTAAATTGGTGTATTGTGTTTTTGATTTGAGAATGTTGAATCATTCTTTCATCCCTGGGATAGATCCCTCTTGCCCATGGTGAATAATTTTTTAATGTTCTGTTGGATTCAGTTTATTAATATTTTGTTGAGGGTTTGTGCTTCTATGTTCATCAATAATATTGGCTGGTAGCCTTCTTTTTTGGTTCTTTCCTGGATTTGGTATCAAAGTAAAGCTGGCCTTGTAGAATGTGTCTAAAAAAATTCCTTTTTTTCATTTTTTTGGGGGGGAATAATATAATTTAATAAGAATTGATATTGATTGTTGTTTAATTGTTTAGTAGAACTCAGCAATGAAGCCGTCTGTTCTAGAGCTTTCATTGATGGGACAACCAATTCTTTATTTCATTGATCTTCTCTATTAGAGTTTTAGTTTCTATTTCACTTATTTATTCTTTGGTATTTGTAGCTTCTTTTCTTCTGCTCATCTTGGGGGATGTTGAATTTAATCAGATGCATTTTATATATCTCCCGAGGTGTTCATATGGCATTTGTCTTTCATTCTGTTGATGTGGTATGGCGTGTTTGCTGATTTTCATATGTTGAGCCATCCTTTCATTTTTGGGTTTGATTCTTGTTTTTCTAGTTCCTTGAGATGCAGTGATAGTTTTTTTTTTTTTTAAATTTGACATCTTTCTACTTTTTTGATGTGGGCATTGACTGTTATAAAATTCCCTCTTAGTACAGTTTCTGTTGTATCCCATAGGTTTTGTTATGTTGTGTCTCCATTTTCATTTGTTTTAAGGAAACTTTTAATTTCTTTCTTGATTGTTTCCTTAATCCATTGGTTGTTCAAGAGTAAATTGTTAGCCAGATGGTGGCCCATTACTGGGAGCCCTGGGTAATAAATATAGGCTGCCACCGCTTGGAAGGTCCTTGCTGCGCCATGATGCCATGATTCGCTCCTACACAGCAGCCACTGCACCGATTCACACACCCTCCGAGAGCCGCGCCTGGAACAGGCCCATCGACCCGCCGGCGTGGTAGACTGAAGGTGAAAGGTTGGGAAAAATCATATCACTCATATGGACTGCGGAAACAAGCAGGAGTGTCCATACTCATATCAAATAAAATAGATTTCGGGGCTGGGGATGTGGCTCAAGCGGTAGCGCACTCGCCTGGCATGCGTGCGGCCCGGGTTCGATCCTCAGCACCACATACCAACAAAGGTGTTGTGTCCGCCGAAAACTAAAAAATAAATATTAAAAATTTCTCTCTCTCTCTCTCTCTCTCTCTCTGTCTCTGTCTCTCTCTTTAAAAAAAAATAAAATAGATTTCAAGCCAAAGTTAATCAAAAGGGATAAAGAGGGACACTACATACTGCTCAAGGGAACCATACACCAACAAGACATAACAATCATAAATATATATGCCCCAAACAATGGTGCAGCTATGTTCATCAAAGTCTTCTCAAGTTCAAGAGTCTAATAGACCACCATACAATAATCATGAGAGACTTCAACACACCTCTCTCACCACTAGACAGATCTTCCAAACAAAAGTTGAATAAGGAAACTATAGAACTCAAAAACACAATTAATAACCTAGACTTAATTGACATATATAGAATATACCACCCAACATCAAGCAGCTACACTTTTTTCTCAGCAGCACATGGATCCTTCTCAAAAATAGATCATATATTATGTCACAGGGCAACTCTTAGACAATATAAAGGAGTAGAGATAATACCATGCATCTTATCTGATCATAATGGAATGAAACTGAAAATCAACGATAAAAGAAGGAAGGAAAAATCATGCATCACTTGGAGAATGAACAATAGGTTGCTGAGTGATCAATGGGTTTTAGAAGACATCAAGGAGGAAATTAAAAAATTCCTAGACTTAAATGAAAACACAGACACAACATATCGGAATCTATGGGACACATTGAAAGCAGTTCTAAGAGGAAAATTCATTGCTTGGAGTTCATTCCTCAAAAAAAGAAAAAAACCAACAAATAAATGATCTCATACTTCATCTCAAAATCCTAGAAAAAGAAGAGCAAAACAACAGCAAAAGAAGTAGAAGGCAAGAAATAATTAAAATCAGAGCTGAAATTAATGAAATTGAAACAAAAGAAACAATTGAAAAAATTGACAAAACTAAAAGCTGGTTCTTTGAAAAAATAAATAAAATTGACAGACCCTTAGCCATGCTAACGAAGAGAAGAAGAGAGAGAACCCAAATTACTAGCATACGGGATGAAAAAGGCGATATCACAACAGACACTTCAGAAATTCAGAAGATAATCAGAAATTACTTTGAATCCTTATACTCCAATAAAATAGAAGATAGTGAAGGCATCAAGAAATTTCTTAAGTCATATGATCTGCCCAGATTGAGTCAGGAGGATATAGACAACCTAAACACACCAATATCAATGGAGGAAATAGAAGAAATCATCAAAAGACTACCAACTAAGAAAAGCCCAGGACCGGATGGGTATACAGCAGAGTTTTACAAAACCTTTAAAGAGGAACTAATACCAATACTTTTCAAGCTATTTCAGGAAATAGAAAAAGAGGGAGAACTTCCAAATTCATTCTACAAGGCCAACATCACCCTGATTCCGAAACCAGACAAAGATACTTCAAAGAAAGAAAAACTACAGACCAATATCTCTAATGAACCTAGATGCAAAAATCCTCAATAAAATTCTGGCGAATCAGATACAAAAACATATCAAAAAAATTGTGCACCATGATCAAGTAGGATTCATCCCTGGTATGCAAGGCTGGTTCAATATACGGAAATCAATAAGTGTTATTCAACACATCAATAGACTTAAAAATAAGAACCATATGATCATCTAGATAGATGCAGAAAAAGCATTTGACAAAGTACAGCATCCCTTTATGTTCAAAACTCTAGAAAAACTAGGGATAACAGGAACATACCTCAATATTGTAAAAGCAATCTATGCTAAGCCTCAGGCTAGCATCACTCTGAATGGAGAAAATTGAAGGCATTCCCTCTAAAATCTGGAACAAGACAGGGATGCCCTCTCTCACCACTTCTGTTCAACATAGTTCTGGAAACACTGGCCAGAGCAATTAGACAGATGAAAGAAATTAAAGGCATAAAAATAGGAAAAGAAGAACTCAGATTATCACTATTTGCAGATGACATGATTCTATACCTAGCAGACCCAAAAGAGTCTACAAAGAAACTATTAGAGCTAATAAATGAATTCAGCAAAGTGGCAGGATATAAAATCAACACGCATAAATAAATCAAAGGCATTCCTGTATATCAGCGACAAATCCTCTGAAATGGAAATGAGGACAACCACTCCATTCACAATATCCTCAAAAAAAAAAAAAAACAAAAAAAAAAAACTTGGGAATCAACCTAACAAAAGAGGTGAAAGACTTATACAATGAAAACTACAGAACCCTAAAGAGAGAAATAGAAGAAGATCTTAGAAGATGGAAAAATATACCCTGTTCATGGATAGGCAGAACTAACATCATCAAAATCACCAAAAGTTTTCTATAGGTTTAATGCAATGCCAATCAAAATCCCAAAGGCATTTCTTGTAGAAATAGAGAAAGCAATCATGAAATTCATATGGAAGAATAAAAGACCCAGAATAGCAAAAACAATGCTAAGCAGGAAGTGTGAATCAGGTGATATAGCGATACCAGACTTCAAATTATACTACAGAGCAATAGTAACAAAAACAGCATGGTACTGGTTCTAAAACAGGCGGGTGGACCAATGGTACAGAATAGAGGACACAGAAACCAATCCACAAAACTACAACTATCTTATATTTGATAAAGAGGCTAAAAGCATGCAATGGAGGAAGGATAGCATCTTCAACAAATGGTGCTGGGAAAACTGGAAATCCATATGCAACAAAATGAACCTGAATCCCTTTCTTTCGCCATGCACCAAAGTTAACTCAAAATGGATCAAGGAGCTTGATATCAAATCAGAGACACGGCATCTGATAGAAGAAAAATTTGGCTACAATCTACATACTGTGGGGTCGGGCTCCAAATTCCTCAATAGGACACCCATAGCACAAGAGTTAATATCTAGAATCAACAAATGGGACTTACTTAAACTAAAAAGTTTTTTCTCAGCAAGAGAAACAATAAGAGAGGTAAATAGGGAGCCTACATCATGGGAACAAATTTTTACTCCTCACACTTCAGATACAGCCCTAATATCCAGAGTATACAAAGAACTCAAAAAATTAGACAATAAGACAACAAATAACCCAATCAACAAATGGGCCAAGGACCTGAACAGATACTTCTCAGAGGAGGACATACAATTAATCAACAAGTACATAAAAAAATGCTCACCATCTCTAGCAGTCAGAGAAATGCAAATCAAAACCACCCGAAGATACCATCTCACTCCAGTAAGATTGGCAGCCATTAGGAAGTCAAACAACAACAAGTGCTGGCGAGGATGTGGGGAAAAGGGTACTCTTGTACATTGCTGGTGGGACTGCAAATTGGTGCAGCCAATTTGGAAAGCAGTATGGAGATTCCTGGGAAAGCTAGGAATGGAACCACCATTTGACCCAGCTATTGCCCTTCTCGGACTATTCCCTGAAGACCATCGATATGGATACTGCCATATCGATGTTCATAGCAGCACAATTCACAATAGCTAGACTGTGGAACCAACCCAGATGCCCTTCAATAGATGAATGGATAAAAAAATGTGGCATTTATACACAATGGAGTATTAGGCAGCACTAAAAAATGACAAAATCATGGAATTTGCAGGGAAATGGATGGCACTAGAGCAGATTATGCTAAGTGAAGCTAGTCAATCCCTAAAAAACAAATGCCAAATGTCTTCTTTGATATAATGAGAGCAACTAAGAACAGAGCTGGGAGGAAGAGCAGGAGGAAAAGATTAACATTAAACAGAGACATGAGGTGGGAGGAAAAGGGAGAGAGAAGGGAAATTGCATGGAAATGGAACGAGACCCTTATTGTTATACAAAATTACATATAAGAGGTTGTGAGGGGAATGGGAAAAAAAACAAGGAGAGAAATGAATTATAGTTGATGGGGTAGAGAGAGAAGATGGGAGGGCAGGGGAGGGGGGATAGTAGAGGATAGGAAAGGTAGCAGAATACAATAGTTACTAATATGGCATTATGTAAAAATGTGGATGTGTACCCAATGTGATTCTGCAATCTGTATTTGGGGTAAAAATGGGAGTTGATAACCCACTGGAATCTAATATATGAAATATGATATGTCAAGAGCTTTGTAATGTTTTGAACAACCAATAAAAAAAAGAAATTAAAAAAAAAAGTTTTCTTGGGGCTGGGATTGTGGCTCAGAGGAAGAGCCCTTGCCTAACATGGGCCAGGCACTGGGTTCAATCCTCTGCACCACATGAAAATAAAGGTATTGTGTTTGCCTACAACTAAAAAATAAAATGTTAAAAAAAGTTTTCTTGTCTAATAGTTATCTATTAAGAGTGATTGAGCTGGGCACGGTGGTACATGCTTGTAATCTCAGCGGTTTGGGGAGGCTGAGGCAGGAGGATCTTGAGTTCAAAGCCAGCCTCAGCAAAAGCAAGGTGCTAAGCAACTCAGTGAGACCCTGTCTCTAAATAAAATACAAAATAGGGCTGGGGATGTGGCTTGGTGATTGAGTGCCCCCGAGTTCGATCCATGGTACCAAAAAATAAAAAAAATTAAAAAGTGATTAAGGGGCTGAATGGATGACACAGTGTTGCAACACTGGTGGCCACAGGTATGGCACAGATGCCTAGTTCTGGTCCCTCCATAGTCCAATGCTCAAAGCCGGGCAGAATCCTTTAGTGTGAGACCACAGGTCAGTGACATAGATGACATATCTAGACTTTCCTCAACTACAGGGAGAAGCATACAGGGAAAGACCACACATTTTAGGTACTCCCTCAGTTCATGCTAAATAATACAACTGTGAATTTGAGACAAATCTAGGCCTGAATTATAATCTAGTGCTGAAACAGTGACAACACACAAACAGCAAACTAGAGAGAAACCTGGCTTTTAAAGCACCACTCAGTACTAAACGCTCATAGAACATTCACAGTCTGCTTGGATTTCTGGAAAAATTAGCAAAAAGAAAGCCAGATTATGAAGACTGGAATAAATACCTACTCCTTCAATGCCCAGCTGAAAATACCCAAAAACAAGCCTCAAGAACTTTCAGGGAACCATGAATTCATTTAATGGACCAAATAAGGTGCCAGAAGCTAAATAGATAATAACCAGTATGGATGAAGTCTCAGATGAAGAATTTAAAACATCAGTATTAAGGAATTCACCGAGCTTCAAGAGAATACAGAACAATGTCCAATACTCCACCCAAGAAATTTAACAGAGAGATGGAAGAAATTTTTAAAAAATCAAACAAATCATTAAATTGAAATATACACAAAGTAAAATTTAAAATGTGATAGATAAAGCAGGCTATATCAACAGAAGGATGGAGTAATGATTTCAAAGACAAGGCATTTGAAAATACACAGAGGAGAAAGAAAGAAAGAATGAAGAGGAATAATGAATTTTTATGAAAACTTTGGCTAGCTCTGCTCACCAGGGACAAACTATATACCCCAAAGGTCAATCCCACTGACTTACTTCCTCTAGCTACCCACAACCTACTTGTAATTACCACCCAGTTAATCCATATCAGTGGATTAATCCACTGATTATGTTACACCTCTTATATTGTAATAATTTCACCTTTGAAAATTTTTTTTTCTCAAAGAGTAATTTAATGTGAAAAACTGTATTACAGCAGAGATTTGGTCTTCACAATTTAATACAAGTCTTCCAGTCTCTTAAACAGAACTGCAATATGGATAAGGGAAAATATTTTGGCTTCATCTTGTAAAAACACATTATGTGATCCAATTATAGGTATCTCATATAATTTGGTCCCCCAGTTATAACTTGAGTTAGGTTGATTTCTGAACATAGGCTTTATAGACTATGACTTCTGAAAATTCTTTCATTATCTCACACATGAGCTTTTGGAGGACATATCGTATCTAAACCATAACAAACAATAACATCAAAACAATGAAACACGAAACTAAGTAACCGATTAAATCAGTAAAATCTTCCTCTAATATGACTCTGTTTTTTTTTTTTTTAAATATATGGGTTCTTCTATATTACCCAATGTGAGGATGGCCTGATGAGAACCTAGACTGACATCCCAACACTTTTTTTCATCGTTTGCTTGATCCTCTGAATTTTCCTCACAGTTCTCAAACTCTGCAGCCACATCTCGACCCTGGTGGGGGCCACAACTTCTCCCCATGACACTTTCCTCAACCGGCCATCAGCTCCATCCCAGGAGAAGCCTGCCTTGGTTCCTGACCTGATCACTGTGGTCTGATTGAGTGTGCATCTGCTGGACTTAAAGGCTAAGGCTAGAGACTTTTGATATGACACTTGAACTTAGCATGCAGAGGGAATGTCTGTCATGAGCCTGACATGATTGTGTTTGCAGTGCTTAGAATTAATCTCGAATTATTTGTTGTGAATTGATTATGTCTATTGCAGTGCCTAGCATCAAGGATTGTCATTTTCTTGATCAAGAACCTATAGAGTGAAATTGTATTGAGTGATTTGAGTGAATAAAGCATTGACAAAGGCAGAAGTGCGTGGATATTCTTTGTTTCTCCTACTTGACTGCATAAGTCACACCTTTTGCCATTGTGACACCCAGAATGATCTCAAATTTGTGAGCTCATGTGACCTTCCTGCCTCAGCCTCCTGAATGGCTGGGACTACCAGCATGGCCACAACACCCAGCTATTCACAGCTCTTTCAAATCCTGGCTTATCTTTCTTCTCTTTTCCCTCCTGTTTTCACTGGGACCTCTTGAACGTATTGTTCATTCTCTGACGATTTTAATTGATTCGCTTCTCGGTCTCTTTTCAGATAGCATCCTTTCCCTTCACCAACTACTCCCCTCAAGGTCCAGCCTTCCTTATAGCTGAGTTCAATGGACACTTTTTGATTTACTTGACTTGTCAGTAGGTTTTGACTTTGTTAACCCAATGCCATACTCCTTCCTGTCTGGAAAAATCCCTCTTCCTCTAGTAGCTCTCATATGTCACTCTCATTTTTCATCCAGTTTCTGTCTTACACCTTCTCAATCCTTTGTAGGCTTCTTTCCTGTGGTTCATTGTTTACTACTGTTTAAGTAATTGCATTTTGTCTTATGTCTTCTCTCATTCCACACCAGCATGGCTTTAAGAATTACTTATATGTTGCTTATTCCTCCTAGAATAGGCAGATCACAGCTTACTCCTTTTATCTCAGACTTACTCTGGTTTTCACTTGTTTTTTTAAAGGGAAAGGGGATATGGGTGGGGAGAATAATGCTTCCTAAGCAAGTGAAATACCTGAGCTCTATCTCACGTCACCACCCTCATGAAAGTTAGACATCACCAAAAGATACCTAGTATAATAACTCAAAGATTATTTTGGAATTTGACTAATTCATAGTGGGTTTCTTCTTCCTTAGGGATACAATGAATGAGGAGAGGGAGGGACACAAAAGGATTTGGAACCTTCAGAGTTTCTCTCTAGACTCAATAATGGTTTGTCCATTTCATTTTTTTAAACAGTGCTAGGAATTGTCCCAGGGGCCTTGCACATCCTAAGCAAGTGTTCTCTTTCTGAGCTATATCCCCAGCCCTCCATTTCACTATTTTCTCCAAGAAAATTGCATTGCATTTGTACTAACACCAAATTCAAGAATACACTTCTTGGTGGGGTTTCAAATAGATGATACTGATCATTGAAGAGGATAGTATCATTGATAGTATATTTACTGAAAATTGAGGTGTGACTTTCTGTGTGTCTAGCTTTATTCACAAAAGGTAGAGGCTTAGTACAAAGAGCAACTTGATGGAGGTGATTGCAAGGCCACCACTTTATGTAATTCCAGAAGATGCTATTCAAATAAACTGTAAAGTGTATACACTTGTACCAGCATGTGTATGAGACACAGTGTGTGTGCCTTTTATGCAGAATTCTAAGTGTGTAGTGCTCATGTGGTTTTCACAGATGTAGGGTTCTCAGGTGAATCTTAGAAGAATTAAACTAACATGGTCCAAACATTTAGACTTTTGTTGGTCAAACTTGACTCTTGATTTTCATAGTAACGTCAAACCCTCTTGTCTCTTAAACTTTATATGTAATTCAGAACACTCAGAGGAAAAGGTAGATTGCTTCTAGGGAAATTTGTCTCAAACTCTTTTGACTAAGTCTGTAAAGAAGGGGAGAGCAGACACTGAGCTTTTTGTCAAGGACATAGAATGTTCAGGATCCTATATTCAGGAAGAAACCTGTTTAAAATTTAGTTATGCTGAGCTGGGGTTGTGGCTCAGTGGCAGAGCACTTGCCTAGCATGTGTGAGGCATTGCATTCAATTCTCAGCACCACATAAAAACAAATAAAGGTCCATTGACAACTAAAAATATTTTTAAAAAAATTTAGTTATGCTAAAGGGAATGTTAAGGCTGCACTTGTCACTTTAAAAATAAAGTTAGAAATTAGCTGTGGATAATTTTAGGACTAAGTGTTTAGTTTACAAAGAACTTAAAAATTGGTGAGTTTCTATAATTATTTTATTGCAAGGGTATTACAAAGAAGAATATTTCAAACCTCTCTAGATAGTCAGCCTAAGTATAATATTTATCTTTTTATATTTATAGTAATATGAAACTTTGCTCTATTTTAGGAATTGTTTCTAGACTTTATAGGAAGATTTTTTTCCTTTAAATATTGTTTTCCATATCAATGCCATGATAATTTTTCTAAATGAGAGATTCAAGGTCACAAGCTTTCCTATGAATCGTTCTCTTCAGTTTCAGTTCCAGCTCTTGAGCATGATTTTCCAGGTCTTTCTTAACATAAATCCTACCCCCCATTCTAGCCTTTATTCTCATTCTTTACAGTTTCAATAGCCCCTTAATTTTCAAAGGTTCCCATAGTTTCCTCAGTCTAAATTGCCTTTGTCTCCTACTTTGTTATGATAACTTATTTCCTTCATCTGGAATGACCAAAATCTGTATTGGCATCCATAAAGCTGCATTAATTCTCTTGACTGGACTCTCATCTCCTTGAAGGCAGGGGCCCTGGTCAAGTCAAGTTTTTGACAAGTATTTAATATTAACCTTTGCAGTACAAATGAATGAACAGAGGAGCGCAGTAAATGCCTTCACAAACGTGATAGCTGTTTGGTGACTTACTAAGTTATCGTTAAGAGAATAAAGGAATTTTTGTGCTATTTACTGGTAACTTTGTCTTTTGTTCCTGCTACTTATCTAAAAAGAGAGGACACAGTAGCACTTAAGCATGCAAAGTTAGTTAAAATAAAACATGAATCATTGTTTTTTTTTTTTCCCTAGAAATAGCATCTGGTTTAAAATGAGCTAAGGAAGAAAATGCATCAGCAAATCACTTTTAGTAAAAAGTGAAAAATGAGGTATCATCCTTAAATTTTTTTTCAATAGATAAGCACCTCTGTGGGTAGAAAATCTTTAGAAAGATTGGAGAGAGTCCAATTCAAATGAAGCAATGTTCAGTCTGTTTAATTAAAGAAACAGATGGATTATCTGGCCTGCTGACGGCTAGAAGCTTTGTAAGGATGACACTTCTTTTTACTCAGAAGGAAATGGAAGAAGAGACTACTTATTGAATAAGTTTTGTATTTTTATCAACCTCCTCAGAGTCTGTTCTCAGCATGGTGCTTATTTTTAAAAAGATTACACAGGAATCAGAGAGAATTAAGAGTGAGCCACCTAAAAGATGGTGAAAATCTGCTGCATTTCTTAGTTGACATGCAAGTTTTAAGTGTGCCACTTAAGAGATTACTTCCAATTATATTTATTTGTATATTTTCTTGTGTTTTTAAATTGAGATATAATGGACAACAACTTGTCTGTTTAGATAGTGCTCATGGTATCAGAGAGCTTACTTTTTCTGAAATTGCTAAGAAAGCATGTTCTGTTGTTCTCTAAGGATTTTATTTTATTTTTTTGTAGATTCTAGCATGTTTTTTCTTTATGCATTCATTAAATATACATTGATATAGATATAATTCCTGCTCACATTGAACTTATAGAAGAGAGATAGACTGTAATCAAGTAACCCTACGAATGAATTTAAAATTACAGATGTGATCAGTGCTATAAAGGGTATATGCATGATGTCCTGTATACATGTAAAAGATGAGTTCAATGAACTCATGGACCAAATGTAAAAGAGGGGTGGAAGTGGAGGCATATTCTGAAAGAGAATGTTCAAGGCTGGTAGTATTATGGGGAAAGGCCCAGTGGTAGAGGGTATATGTAGGGTTTAGAAGACTTGAAAGAAAGCCATGTGGCTAGAGGGAAGAGATGGCTATATTTTATTGGGGAACATGATGGAGATGATGCCAGAATTGACTGCACCATTTTGAAAATAATTTGGAAGATATCTTAATAGAAATGGAAAATCACTGAAGTATTCTAAGTAGAAGGATTGAGATGGTAAAATTCGCATTTTGATGCGCTCCCTCTAACTGCAAGTGGAGAATGGAAGGAGAAGAGACAAACCTAGAAATGTTTAGGAAACACTTATGAAGGTACAAGTAAGAAATGGTGGGAATTTGAACTAAAGTGGACAAAGCTGCCCCACATACTTGTATCAATAATGCTCTGTTTAAAAAGCTCGGGCTGGGGATGTGGCTCAGCGGTAGCGCGCTCGCCTGGCATGCGTGCGGCCGGGGTTCGATCCTCAGCACCACATACCAACAAAGATGTTGTGTCCGCCAAAAACTAAAAAAAATAAATATAAAAAAACAAACAAACAAACAAACAAAAAAAACCCAAAAAGCTTCTAGCTCCACTGGTTCACATGTCTTCATCCATTTGGAGAAAGTGTCAGTTGATAATGGATGAGAAATGTAGATTAAGGACAGGAAAATGTGAAGGATGACTTCCTGAGTTAGAGTAAGCCACTGGATGTTGATATCATTTACTATACACGATTGGATTTGTGACTTTGAAGAGTATCTTGCTATAGATTGAAATGTAAGGTGTCTTAGTCACATTACCTAACATTCATTTGAATGTATGGCAAATCCTAGTCAGAGTAAAGACAGAGTCCTGAAAATCGAAAGATGATCTCATGCTTCTGTTCCTTTACTAGTGCTATTTTTTCCTGACTAGATTAGATGATCCTTCCCTTCTTATCCTGCCTAGAACACTCCCAATTAAAAATTTAATATTCTACCCAAAGAAGACCTAATCTGTGTGACATATTACCACTTTTTTTTCTTCCCAAGGAAGAATGAATTGTACCTTCTCATTGTCAAGGAAAAAAAATCAAAGTAGAGTTCAGTTGGTCAGAGCACTTAAAATGGAGTTGGGAAGTTATTGTGTAATGGGACAGATAGATGAGAATGGTGCAAATGTGAGGTTAAGAGAATAATTCTATAAAATGGGCCCATTTTGCTGACCTCCACATGCTTTCTTTACCAAAAAACAAGCTGCCCCTGGAGTCCCCCAGCCTAAGTGGACAGGATATATCCCATTTCTCAGCAAACTGAGGCAGGGGTAAAGGTCAGGTAGTCAGTATAGGCAATAATGGGGGCGGGGCTGATAAAGGATGATGACTGGTTCTCAGAAAGGTTGTTAATCTCTGCGATCCTGCTCCCAGGCAGTCTGGGTTGCTAATAATTAACCTCTGAGTATCTGCTCTCAGCAAGTACATGGAGAAGAAAGAGAAGTCAATAATTAAAAAGAGGGGTTCTGGGATTTATAAAAGAGCAAGATACACCCCCTCCCATGGGCTTTTTGGCTTGGAAGCCTCCTTCTCTTAGGAGAAATCTGTCTCTATCACTTTCTTAAATAAAACTTCTTTCTATGCTTAACTTGGCGTTTCTTAGGTGTTTAATTTTCAACACTGGGGAAACAAGGGCCAGTTCCTGATGTCCAATACCAGTGTCAATTGTTAATCAGATTTCAGGCACATCTGTAGCTAAACTTTTGAACTGGACTGCAGACTTATCCACCTCCAAATGGGAGTTGACCTTTGAAACATTATTAACCTCTGCCAGCCTCTGTACAGGGAACCCCTTCCCCGACCTCTCTAAAGACTGACACTGTGCCCAATGTGTTTCTGACAAAATAGCTGAATTTCTTTCTAGCACCAATGCTAATTCTTGACTAACAAGTGATGTAATTTCAAACCCCCTTGTGTTTCAAAGCTATAAATACAGCTATCAGTTTGTGAAACTTAGCACATTTTCTAGTTTGCTTTTATTTTTCCTGAACTCCTTTTGCTTTCCTGGATTGCAATCCTAATTAGCTCCCAAATAAATGTGATTTTCTTTGCTTTCAACTAGGTTGACTTTATTTTAGGTCAACATTGTGATCTTCCTAAATATCTAGTACAGGCCCCTTTAGTCAATCTTAAGCAGTTATCAGTTGATGTCTTCCAGTAAACCATGGATACCATACAGCAACAGCCTTTTTTTAGAGATTTTTTTCACTTTTTGCTTTTTCTTTTCTTTCTTTTTCCTTTTTTTTTAAAAAATTTATTATTTTTTTAATGTTCTGGAAATCAAACCCAGGGTCTTACATATGCCAGGCAACTGCTCTACTTCTGATCCCAAGTCCCCACTCCTTTTTGTTTAATCATAGAGTTTGAAGAGTCAAATAGCAAACCAAGGCTTTTTAAAATTAATAACAGAATTACCTATCTTCTTGCTTCCCATCCATTTTTAGAGACGACTATCTTCAACAATTTAACCATTATTTTTTGATCATGCATTGCCATATGTTTAAACAATGTTTAGATTTTTGTTTGTTTTTCAGTTTTAGGTATTACCTATGGACTCACTTCTATGCAGGATGATATCTCTTTTCCCACTGTAAATAAGATATTTAGCTTTTTTTCCCACAGTACCCCCTGCATATACATTCACTACTATGTATATATACTCTCATATACACCTGTCCCTTATCATCTTGATTGAGCTATATTGTAATTTGGGTTAGATCTAAATTCATTGTTTATTTTGACTTTGTACATTCTCTTGAAAGTGAACCATAAGACATGTATGCCCCACTTTTTGTTTTCCTTGAGATTAATAATAGTCTTTGTTTTGTTTTCTAAGTACTTACTATCTCCTCTCAGTATGCTAAAACAAATGGGGCATTTCATCAATTTTATCTTCTTAAGAAGATGTGTTAAAAGTGTTGAAAATGTCTTTATTCTGTCTTCTCATCTAATTTACTGATATAGAAGTCTAGCAAATATTTCTGGGAAATAATAAATTCTAGGAGGTAATCTTGAAGGGATTATTATGGCACTGACTTTTAGCTTCCAGTGTGACACTTGAGAAGTCTGTTTTCTGATTTTTGAACTTTGTATGAAATTTCTTGGGAGGCTCATAAAAGATGGGCGTATAGTAGTCAGAGAATTTCTTTTATTGAATTTCAGTACAGAAATAGGCATGTTGGTATTCTGGAGAGAACATGAGTTGTATGGACTTAGTTCAAATCCTGTTTCTGCCCAGGAATTTGGGACAGGTTGTTATCCCCAAATGCCAAACTATCAATTAGATTGATTGGCATTAGAATATTGGATTCCCTTTTCAAATGACAAAATCCGAGTTCAGATATTATATAATTTTTCCATGGTCAAATTATGAGTAAAACATGGGATGACAATCTAGGTCTTCTTGACTCTTAATCTATTATTTTGAATGTATGATTGCAGACTTAATGATAACGAGTAAGAGGAGGACTGGGCATGATAAAGAACCTAGATTTTTTTGGAAGACAGATTTTATAAAATTGAGAGGAAAAAAACCAGCATAATTATGTGGCATGAGTCCCTGAATGAGAAACAAGCTAAAGGTTTAGAATATTACCAAAAGAGGCAGTTCTGCCACATGATTATAAATGAGGAAGAAAATGCAAAAGGACCCAAAGAAATTATCATGAATGCATTGAGGATTCTCTAGTGATTTTTAAATCCATGAACAAAAGATAGAATAAGAGCCCATGACTGAGGATGAATGAGAATCCGGCATAGACTTTTAAGAGTAAAATCAGGACTATAACTTCAAACAATTTGAGTCTTATACAAATACAATGAGGCTAAAAAGACTTTTTAAAAATTTAGGGTATAGTAAATTTGAAGTGACATATCTTGCTCAGGATTCATAGAAGAACAGATGGGTGAAAAAGAGAAAGGAAAATTCACAAATCTAACTTTGCTTCTGTCTCCTCTGTAAGGAAAATCATCTTATAATTGGCAAGGATAGAACAAATATTTGAAGAAGAAATCCAAGGCTCTAAGAGAGTGAAAAGATTGTAAGAAGATACCTACTGTCTCTAAGAGATTTGGTCTGTATTAATGACCTCTGAGGGGACTAAGACCTAAACTGCAGTTAGTGCCTCAGTATCTTCACTCATTAATACTGGTTACTCTGAAGCCAGATGCACTGACTTAACAAGTTAAAGTGAAGGTATCATTTTAGCATAGATGATCAAGTGGGTTGGGTTTTGAGCTAAGGTTGATTTAGTTATTAGCACCAAGCAAAAGACACTGACAGAAAAAGAATAAAGGAAAGAGAAGCTAGGTAAGACATTTGACTTGGCCATGAGTAACAATCATGAATTCATATTATCAGTCCTTCAAATAACTGAACAAATGACAGGGTTATTTTGTGATATTGGAGACAGCATGGCAGATAGGAAAATAAGGCAATGTTTAAGAGCATTAGTAGATGCTGATATGTATTGAAAATTATAGACAAGAAAGGAGTGGCAAACAGCTAAAGTTCTCAAAGTTTGAGGAGATTGGAATATGGGAGCAAATGTGGGACTGATTCAAATAATTCTCTAGGGTTCTTTTACTGTGTGTGTGTGTATGTGTGTGTGTGTGTGTGTTTTGCTGGGAATTGAACCCAGGGCCTTGCACGTGCCAAGCAAGTGCTCTACCATAGAGCTATATCCCCAATACTCAAGGATTGTTTTAAAGAGTTGATCCTTCTTGACCCGATGGCAACCTTTTTTTTTTTATTTCTCATCCTTTTTAGTTCAGTCTAAAAAGACTATTTGAAATTTACCATTTTATAATTTTCATTATTGAATAAATGAACTTAAAATCTTAAAAAATACATTTCAAGTCTTTAAGATTTTAATCTAAGAATTTCTAGAGCTCAAATGTAGGCAACTTCAATCTGAAGAACATGTTAAAAAAAGAAATATTTGTCAAAAATAGTTTATGGCTGGGGGCAAAGCAAAGTGGTAGAGCATTTGTCTGGCAGAGCATTTGTCTGGCATGTGTGAAACGCAGGGTTAAATTCTTAGCACAATAAGTACACATGCACATGCGAACATGCACCTGTACACCCACAATCTCAGCAGTAAATTGCTTTCTCACTTCTATTGCATCTTTCATTATTTTGTTTATGTCACAAGCCATCCATGGGTTGCATGTGGGTCACCATGCATCAAAGCCTAATGGATAGAAACATCTGGTGTCTGGGAATGACCAGTGGACATTTTCTCTGGTCAATTGCCTAGGGACAGTGTGAATTTCTATCCCACTCTGCCGTGGCCCACATAGCACCTGAGATGAGTGTGACCTGCCAAGATGCCAATCGACTTGCTGACCACAAGACATCACAAAGGAAGACTCCACCCTTGTAATTTTATCCCTGCCTTTGATGTACCCCCTTAAATAAACCACCAGAGCCATCTTTTCTTTGTCTAATTCCAGCACCCATGTGTACTAGATCTATGTGGGGCTCTGCTTTATGTAAATATATTTCTGACTATTTGTGTTTTGTTTTTCACTAATTATTTTAGATCTTAAGTTTTTGAGTGGCTTATACCCTCCTCAGCAGGAAGAAGAACCCCCCAGGGAGATGTTGGACATTGCCTCTGTTATGTTTACGTTAAAATATTTTAATATAAAAGAGTTCCTAGAAGAAAACATTTGCAACATTCATTATTCTCTTTAACAGTTCAACATTTGTTATGATTTAGGTATGTGGTGTGAGATAATGCAAGAAATTTTAGAGGTGAAATGCTTGTTATGAGAACCTTAACCTAATCAGTGAATTAATCCTCTGGTAAGGATTAACTGATTGTAGGTAACTGAAGGCAAGTAGGGTGTGGCCGAATGAGGTAGGTCTTTGAGGGGTATGGCTTTGGGGTATATATTTTGCCCTGGTGAGTGGAGTCTCTCTCTCTCTTTTGGCTTTCTGGTACCATGTTCCCAGCTGCTTTCCTCTACCACACTCTTCTGACATCATGTTCTGCCTCACCTCCGGGCCCAAAGAATGGAGTCAGCCATCTACGGATTAAGACCTCTAAAACTGTGAGACCCCAAATAAACTTTTCTAATTGTTCTTGTCAAGTCTTTTTGTCAAAGCAGTTAAAAAGCTGGCTAAAACAGATTGGTACAGAGAAGTGGGGTCGTAGCTTTACCACGTGACTTAGAAGCTTTTGGAGCTTTTTGAAATTTGTGGGAGGAATTTTGAGACATTTAGAGATGCAAACTAGAAAAACTTCAGATTACTGTAAGCAAAGCTAAATGGGTGATTGTGGTAGGAGTTCAGAAGACCAGAATACTGATAAGACTGTGGACAATGAAGACAGGGTTTCAGAGCAGAAGGAGGACTCTTTTGGAAATTGAACTAGAGGCCATCTGTAATATGTTCTATGAAGTTGTCTACAGTTTACTCATGTCTTGAGACTTTCTGTGAGGATGATTTTAAAAGGTGATGAACATCTTAATCTGGCAGAAGAAATTTCTAGGCAGTATAATATTCAGATGGTGTTGTTTATATTGCTGGCAGCTTTTAGCCAAACTTATTGTGATAATCAGGAACAGAAAGCAAAGAAGAAAGATTTGAAAAACCTGCAGTTGTGCCAGAGAACTGTGAGTAGAACTAGGGCTAACGAATGTGTGGTTGTTAAAGAGATTATAGTCACTCTTCTGATGTTCATGATGTTCCGCCTCTCCTTGGGTTCCAAAGAATGGAGTCAGCAGTCTGTGGACTAAGACCTTTAAAATCATGAGCCCCCCAAATAAACTTTTCCACTTGTAATTTTTCTTGTCAAGTCTTTTGGTCACAGTGGCGAAAAAGCTGACTAAAACATTATTAATGAAGGGCTCTGGAGGTGGTGAGAGTGTGTTGAAATGCTCAGAAGTCAGGGCCTCATGCCAACATTCTAAAATGACTTATAGAAAAAAAAAAACCTTCAAAAGTTCTAGGCTCTGGGAAAAACGTTGTGATAACCCTGGTTCTGAACATCTGTTAAATTATACTCTCCCTTCTCTCTTTCTGTTGGTTAAAACATTGTATTCCTAAGTTGAATGTTAATAATTTATAGCAATATTTATTCATTAATTTAGTTAAAATTTCTGAAAACCATTATATTAAATGTGCACAGGAATATGGGCCATACTGAAAAAATTAGATGTAGAGATTTTCACATTCTCATACACAATAGATCAAACACTTATCTAATCAATCAATCTAGTCGGGCACATATACACAAGACAGACCTTTTTCCAAATTAAAAAAAAAATGTAGATTCCCAATGAAGTAAATTCTGGACACATTTCAACCAACTGGTTTTAGTATAATCCCAGAGATCCAAGGATAAAGTTTGATACCTGCATTTTATTCAGAGAGAAAAATATTAAATTGGAAACTTCATTTATGTTAACTCGATTTTCAGAAAAAGCCAATAAAAATATAAATGACATCACCTTTCTTGGCAGAGTGATGACTCAATCTTGGGCCAGAGGCCAGGTGTACTTGGAAGCCCCTGGCGACTTCACCTGGAGATCTGCCCCAGTCATCCCAGTACACCTGTGGCTTAATCATTCCAGTATCCTGCGAAGGAAGGGGAAACCTCTTCTCATTTTGTCCTCCCTAGTCTCCTTAGGGTCTGGCACAGGTCCTTTTTCAATAGGGTTAGCAGCTTCATTATCCCTCCTGCTATAGGAATGATTTCAGTGAGTGTGCACAGGGACTATCAGTTCTACCTTAATTACTTTCAGGTTTTCTATGCTTATTCCAATTCTTCACCTGTCCTGGATCTAACCCTGGTCAAACCTTGTAGGAGGACTCTTGGTTCTCTATCTTCTATGCCTTTGTCTTTTTGGCATGAACAACCTTGCAAAAGGAACTTTGTTTCTTGGACACCTTGGAAGTTTTGCCTTTTTGTTTCCTTATCATGGGAAAACAATCAGTTTCACCATCTGAACATTTCCCCGTAAGTTTCTCTAGGGACCTGAGGAGACTGTCTCCCCTCAGGCCCCACTAATTATTCATATGGATTAGATAAAAACTGGTCTACATTTAGCAGATACCTTATTGGGAAAGTTCATCCTAGAGAACACACCAGGCACTGTTCCGGTTTGGTAGCCTCCTCAGTGCAGTTCAATAAGCTGAGTTACTTGGTCCCATAGAAAGAGATGTTTGTGTACTCAGCCTCCCTGGGGGGATGGAGCACAGGTTGAATAATCCAAACATCTGTCTGCCAAGGTTGTTCCAAATCCTTACACAGTAAGGGAGAGTATTTTCAGGTATGTGGTGTTTCCGTCTAAGCAGTGATGCTAACAAGTAGACTTAGAAAGATAATTTGGGCTCTACTTATATGATTTTCCTTAACTTTGGCTTGTCCAGAGGTAGAGGGAGAAGTAGGGTTATCAACAGAACCTAAAAAGCATATGTAAGAATTTTAATTGATTTATTTTTTCCATCTAGCCTGCTCATCCCCTGCCCCTTTCCCCCCAAGTCCCAGGCAGTGAAGATGGAGGCTGCAGTCTCTAGCTATGACAATGAACCCCATCTTGCCTTCTGTAGCAACTGGCTCACTCTCACCCTGAGCACCTTTCCCAATCTTTCCTCTGCTGGCTCTCTGTAATAATAATTTCTAGAAGTTTCCTTTTCCACAAAGCTGGTGCTGGCCCGGTGCAGTTCTGGGTCTCACGGATGGATTTCAACCCCCACACAAGCACTTGGCCATCTGTCCCTGGGTAAAGCCCAACTTAAGCTATAAGAATTTAGAAATTTGGTCAATTTTGTGTTACTTTATTCCAGGAATAACATGATAGTGTGTACCTGTGAGTTTATTTTAGAGGCAGAGAATCATTTTAATAGTTTTACAAATGACTAGACATTAAGGAATCATTAAGGATCGGAAGAAATTGCCTAACTTTTTCAGTTGTGACTCATTGTGTTTTATAGAGGAAACGATGTTTTAGTATATTCACAAATGTGGGATTCGTGAATTCATGAATGACTTAGGACATATCCTTTTTTAAAAAATATATTTTTAGTTGTTGATGGACGTTTAATTAATTAATTAATTAATTAATATGTGGTGCTGAGAATAGAACCCAGTGCCTCACACATTCTCGGCAAGCGCTTTACTACTGAGCCATAACCCCAGCCTGGGTATCATATCCTTTTTTTAAATCAATTTTTATTGGTACATTATAATTATATATAACATTGGGAATCATTGTAATATATTCATATATGTACATAACATAATTTGGTGAATTTTATTCCCTGGTACCTCCCCTTTCCCTCCTCCCTTCCCTACCCTGATCCCCATTCTCTACTATACTGTTATCCCTTCTATTTTCAGGACATATCCTTTTGTGTAACAGAGGCCTATGGCATTTTTAAAGCATTGGAATGACTGTATTTTTTTTCTTTTATTGTGAGGTTACTTTATATAATATAGATTGGGTCTATTTTAATACTATTTTACTTGAAACATTAGGTATATCTTCTTTCTTCACATCCAAAACATTTATAGAGACTTAATACATGCATATATGAGGCTAAATCAGTAGTGGTAGTACATTTCTGTTTTGTTCTTCATAGACCCATGAAAAATTCAATGTATATTTATCATGAAAAGTTATTATTATAATGGACATTTGTATGATAAGATTATGTTATGACATTTTATACAAATATGAAAACAAACAGACTGCTCCTTATACCAGAAAATTGTGCAATGAGGATAATACATCAAAGGGTGTTAAAACATTTAACTTCTTAATATTGTTGGAAAAATTTCCAAATCACATTGGCTGTTTTAGGGGCTCAGAACAAAATATCCCCAAAGTATGTACCATGATGTTTTAGCATGTGGAGAACTTTGAATTGAGCGAGATTGGAAGCTTCAGGAAGCCATCTGTGAATTACTTGAGGGTCTTCTCTCAGTATGGTAGCCACGGAATTTAGGTTTGGCATTGTGAACTATCTATGGCTCTCCCTTGGCAATAGATCTCCCAGTGTAGGTGACCTTTATCTCTGCTCTGCTAGGTAGGTACCTCACAGTCACTTGGGAGATGAGCGTAACCTGTTGGGAACTGAAGAGCCCCACTTGAACCTTCTTTGGTGAGGAACACTCAATGGAAGCCTTTGATGTTTTCTGATATAAATAAAGCAGGCCCAGACTCCATTTTGCCCTAGTCTAGAAGCTCTATCCATCTGATTGGCTTACCTATCCTTCCCCCTGCTTTTGAAACGGCTTCCTGTGGTTTTTTTTGGTCATTCTATTTTTCCTAGCTTTCATTTCTCAGTCAGCTCAGTCCACTGAGGGGAACCCAATTTCCACCGCCCACGTGGGTGGTGGGTGAGAGGAAGGGCCTCAGAAGCAGGATCTCTTTGACTTTCTATCCTCCTGTTTCCTGAAATGAGTCAAAGAAACCAGAATTCCTCTTCCCCAATATTATCCATATAAACTAGAACTCTTTTCTCCCCCAGGCAACCATAAACCCTAGAACTGCCACTCTCTGACCTTCATTCTCAGAGACCCCCATTTTAGGGGGGCCCTGCCTCTGACCCAGGAAGGAATAATGCTACGTGGAGAGACCAAGAAAAATCTCAAAAATAGGCCTTGCTAAATTTCTCCCAGGTTAATTATTGCCACTTTTGGTCCAATCATATTTCTATATTGCTCTCCATTCTTCACACAAATTATAAAAAGATGTAATTTTCTCTGGGGATTTGGACTTTTGTTTCTGAAGGATCCTGTGTCACGTAAAAACTTTGATTAAACTAATTTGTTATCCTTTTTTCTTTAACTTGTCTTTGTCATAGGGTGTGAGCCATCACCTTGAGATTGGTGAAGAAAAGGAATTATACCTTTTTGCCTCTGCACTAACACACAGCTCAGCTCCTTTTTAAGGAGACCTGTTAATACACATGATTTACTGTTTCAAGGAACTGAGTGTTTATTAAAAACAACAACAACAAAACAAAAAAAATGAAGCCATTATTCTGAAAGTCATTTTACTCTTTAAACAGTATACATAGTAATAATTGAATAATTAAGGAATTAGTGCAGGTGAGTTGTAAACTAATTTGGTTATGAGCATCAACATCTTGAACTACAACTCTGGGAAATACTTTTTAAAATTAAGCACTTTTTGATAGCTCCAACTGCCTTTGTAATTCATTATTCTTTACTCCTTTTTTTATTTTAATCTTTGAAAGCAGACTACATGCTCGGATGCCATAAAATTTCCCTTTTAATCAGTCTATAATGGCAAGGGTCATATTATAATATCTGTGATATAAAAACAGTCTGCCTCAGGAGCTTGGATTTAATGTTTTACCAGCATAGCATGGGGTAACGGTTAATGTTTTTATTTTAAATAATGGATTAGAAATAACTTTTGAAAAAAGTGCTGGACTCCTGGAAATGAATATATACTAATTAACGAGGTGAGGAAGACTGTTTTATCATAATTAAAAGCTAGAGAAGAGGCCAGCTCAAATTAGTTTTTACAGTGGTTCAGGTATCTGCATACCTGTGATGGATATTGAGCCACTGTTGTGGGAGGCAGTGTTCCTCTTCTTGCCACTGTGATCCAAATATCACTGTATTCTCAACAATAGGGCGGCATTATTATTAGTAGTAGGGCACGTGACCTGGGCAAAGGCTGTGGCATAACACCTTAAGAAGCACATGGGGGGGTGGGGTGGGCATAGTACAAAGGAGCAAAGTGACAGAAGTAGATAAATAGCCTGGAAGGATAGCAGTCTTGGACATGCAACAATGTCTTCTATTTTATTATTTATTATCCTGGAGGTATGCATGATTTCTTCTTACTAGGAGTTATTAGCAGTAGGAATTTCTTTCAGTGATTTGGAGGTGAATAAATATTTTCTTTCCTCTGAGGTATAGTGGTTAGTCTTCTAACTTGTGAAGGCTGATGAACCACCCTGTTTTCACGTATCTGCTTCATGGAAGAGATAAGGCATTTAAAGATCGACTATGATCTGACATCAAAGATAAATAAATCAGGAAAACTTTTTCTTTTTTTGCTTCTAAGATGTAATCAATATATTTTAAAAATTAATAAAGCACCAAAAGGTAAATATTTACAAGCAGAAGTATTTCTAATAAAGTATCAGTATTATAAAAAGTAAGCAGTAGTTATAGTTCCTTGGAAAGAACTCAGAACTTGAGTGTCAGGAGAAGTGAATAGTTCTGGATGGGCCTCTGGTTGGTTACAGTCAAACAGTGCTTCTAACCTGGAAAATGGGTGGATTGGAAATATCTATGGTTTAAAAGATGCTCTGTTGGGTCCCAGAGCCTCATCAGGTGACTGCCTTATCCTCTACGTTGAAGGCTGAGTATCATGGCTCCTGATTACTGACACCATTGAATTTACTTTTAATAGAGTTTTTTCAGCTTGTGTCTGTGATGTATATGAAGTAGTATTAGGGTTCAAAAAATGATAATCCAGCTAAGAGGGCATGGAAAACACTGGGTTAATATTAAAAAGAATCCCCAAATTCCAGAATTTGTATTCACTTGGAGAGAAAGGACTATGTTGTTCTCTTTTAGTGCCTCGCACATAACAGATACTCCATACATATTATTTATTGTATGAATACAATTGCTGTGATGTGAAAGAAGGAAATGCAAAGGCAAAAGCCATCATATTTGTGTAGCCAACAGTGAGTTTCACTCCTATATAGCTTGCTATATAACCAGTATTGGAAAAATAATAGGGACCATGTTTGATAGCAAACCACTAATTCTATGGGATTTGTGTATTGTATCAGAAATTCAGCCTAAGGACAAGCTATATTACTATAAATTTCAGGAAATCCAGACAGAAAAACTGTCTGTATTTTAAATTTAAAACAGACCAAAAAAAGTAACTCCATTTGTCTAGAAAATGCAATTTAACAAATAAAATCAGTTTACAGTTCCTTTCAAATAGAATTGAATACTCTTATGCAGTTTATAGACACACAAAACACTTTCTCTACATGTGGATATCTATTCTATGACATCTCCTAAACAAAAAAAAAGATTTGAAGTTTTATTCCCCATTAAATAATGTTTTGTGCACATGCTGTAAAAACAAGAGAGAACTGAGAACAACTCAAGCAGCTGCTTGAAGGTTTAAGATTAAATACACATGTAAATGTGATTCATGGGCTGGTGTTTTGTGCACTTGAATGAATATTCCCAAATCACAGCTAGGAAAATTTAGGGGTAAATTGACTTAACTTAGGGTTAATCAATAATGGTCCCTAAACTACAGGGAAATAGAAAAAAAAAAAAAAAACAGTTGACAGCACTCCACTAAGGAAAACAACATTCGAGTAACTGATGAGCTACTCTATTGCCTAGGGGAATTACCCAGCTTTAGCAAGGCAAAGTCAGCTTCAACTGGCAGCAGCTTTGTTTTTAAAACTCAAATGAGAAAAGGGATTTGGGTTTACCATTGATGGGAAGATGTATGATCTACTGGGAAAAAAAAAATCCCAGAAAAATAGCAAACAACTTGTTTCTCCAACACAACCGAAAGGACAATGAAGGAAAGCAATCTAATATACCCTGGTAATGCTGTTATTTTCCTTTATCCTTACTAACAGTCTTGTCAAGATGGTTCAGGAAATTGGGTGAATGTAAGTGATGAAACATGATAGCCATCAGTGAAATGCTTTTTTTCTGTTCTCCCATGGTTCATTTTTTTTTTGTTTGATTTTCATAGGACATTTATAGTTGCTTTCATTCTTCAGATAGTTCCTGACTTCCCTGATTGTGGGGTTGAACAAACAATTAGGAGGAAGTTGGTGGAGCCTCTCTCTGCTTATTCTCTCCCCACTTGCTTTCAGTCTCTTTGCATCATATCAATATATCAATAGTACTAAATCATGCATGAACTCTCTGGTTTTAAGCTTGACTCCCAAATTGCTTTTTAATATGATCATGGCTATTGCTATATTTGAGACAGTCACCACATTCTCCAGTTTTAACGAGCTCTCCTCGGAACTCAGTCTTACACAACAATATGCAGATGGTGAAAAGGATAGTTTCTGAGAACCAAATAATCCCAATATTCACAATTCTTTTTTTTTTTTTGTTGTTGTTTGCTTTTTGCCTTTACTTTGATGGTTGTTAAAAGGCAGATTGTTTTCAGACTTAATTGGTTTACTTAACTCAGTTATAATTAATAATAATACAGTACCAGTCATTATTATTTTTCTTTCTTGTTCTCTATCAGGCTTGTAGATAGATCTGCTTAATATCTCCAGAACAAAGAAGAATTAACTAACTCTAATAACCAAACCACTTAACATATATAATTACCTCTGCTTTAGTTTTTGTCCAAACCAGTTGATGAGTTCAAGTTGACTTTATCACCAGGACCAAATGCACTTGGAAATTAACACACAATCAAGTTAACTGTGAAAGGGAAAATGCCCAGGTTTGGGAGTGCCAATAATTACTAGCAAATCCTGTTTGGATTTTAGTGCTTTCCTATCTCAGTAGATTGATCTGCATTGAAAATATCATGATTGTTATTCCAGGACTCATTTTTTTTTTCAAGATCTACTTAGATCTTAATTAGGTTTCAAGGTCCCTAAACTCTTATCATTCATGAACCTCCTAGATTTCTAAGGAGACATATATAGATGGTTAGGAGCCTGAGTGGAATTGCAAGGGATGAGAAACAACAGGTGGGTGTTTGCTCTGGAAGGGAAGAGAACTGGTTGAGAAGCCACTGGTTGTTGACTGCTGGTGGCTTCCACAGCAATGTCGTGGGAGGGATTTGGGTGGAGAGAGTAGGACAGGGTCAGAGCAGTTATTCATATTATAGAATTCTAGGGACTTAGTCATAGAACAAAATAATTTCAGAGGTATAAAGTTACTTCCTAATGTGATAAATGTAAATTGAGGCACAGATAGGGTGACTATAAGCCTTGACTTGTCAAGGACTGTCCTCATTTATGCCTGTTGTACTGGCATAATTATTAAATAACACTTAGGATAGCCTGTGCCCAGTGATCTTCTGCATAGTATTCACATAGGAAATCTCCTAACACTTGTACCACGGTTGGTTTAACTATCGAACAAAGATTCTGAGATTAGATTGTAAAAGACTGATTCGTTCTTATTCTGTCTTTCTCATCATTCCCTCTAGGAGACACCTGACGCCTTGTTGAGGAATCGAAGCCTCTGCCAATACAATAGCCCTTTAAGCAACCGTGGAAACATATCCTCCAGCCAACCCCATCCAGCCTCGATGACTAAAGCCTGGGCCTATATCTTGGCGACACATTTATGAGAGACCATGAGACAGAACTGTGAGCTTATTCTCTCCCAGATTTATGACTCTGAGAAATGTGCAAGATAATGTGTTCCTTGTTTTCAGATGCTTAATTTTGGGATAATTTTTATATAGCAAAATAGAACAAATGCAACACCATTTCACTCTCAAAAGTGTCTTGATTTGGATAAAGAATTGTAAGGTGACTCTATATAAAGGTGATATGTTAATAGAAGCTTCATTCATGAATTTATTAGGGGATTTTCTTTTTTATTGACAGTTAAAGGTTTCACTAAGACATTTGTATGCAGATACTAAGGAAAGTTATCAGAACAGAGGCATTGGATAGTGTCAAAATACTAAGTCTATGGATTCTGAAGTAAGAAAGAATAAGAAAATTGGATCTGAAATCAAATTTAATGGATTTGAATTCTGATACTACCATTTAATGACCTTGAAGCAGCATTTAGCTTCTCTTTTTCTCAGTTTCATCATATAAAAATGGGGATCATAATAGTAACTTCCTCATAGGAATTTTTTTTTGAGGATTAAATGTATGTCAAGTATTTACAGTGATGCTTGGCATACATAAGTGTTCCATAAGAATTACCTGTTAGTATTGCAATGAGGAATTAAGTCAGTGTGTTTTCTCTGTTTCATTTGTGCACAAATAGATATTTATTTTTCAGTGGTATTCTCATTGATTCATTCTTTAAATGTTTTAATATTCTTATTCTGTGCTAGGGAAACAAGTTAGAAATATGCCATCTCTTGAGGAACTTACGAAGTAGATGGAAAAATTTCCATGTTTTGTTGCATATTGTCTATATTGTATAATGTATACATTAAATACATCTATGGTTGTGGATTTAACAATGGTTGACTTGCAAATTTTCTACTTTACAATGGTGTGAAAGTGATACATATGTAGTAGAAACCATACTTTGAATTTTGAATTTTTCTTCTTAGGTTGGTGATATGCAGTATGGTAGCCTCACATGATGCTGGGCAATGGCAGCAAGCCACATCATTTTTTATCAGTCATATATGATCACCAGGGTAAATAACTGATACTCCATCATAGTGTACTATGTTGCTAAGCTATGATGTTTGTAGGTTAGTGCATTAATATATTAAATGAATTATTGACTTCTGTGATATTTTCAACTTAGGATGAATCATTGAGAAATAATCCTATCATAAGTTGAGGAACATCTGTACATCTAGACATATGGATGAATTATTTATAAGTGCATTCACTATAAAAATTGTACTAAAGTCAAGGACCAGATGATATAGTATAGGTTGGATCCAAGGAAAATGGGAGTAAACTTATTAGAAAACCCCAGGGGAGTAGAATTGGTATTGGGATGCATTTCTGGTCATGAGAAGGCACTTTGAAGGAAATGTGGGAACTAGGAAGTCGACATAAGGACCCAGCTGATTGCTGTATCCATAATTTCTTGAACAGTACGTGGAACATAGTGACTATTCAGCAAATATTTGTCGAATGAATGTGTTGAGAATAAAAAATAACAACTACTAAAAAATGTGAAGAATGAGAATTGGAACATTTGGAAAGGATGACAAAGGACTGAGTGACTGCTAATTTGGTGGGAAAATTTTAAAAAAAGGAAATATTTTGATGACATGATGTATGGGAGAGGTGAACTTAGTGGTCTTCCATCTTGTGGTGATAGTTGAAGGCAAAAAGAGACAGATGAACTTTTCATGAAATCAATGAGAAATTTTCCCTGAAAGAGGTGCAAAGGGGGACTGATTCGTATAAGTGTGGGGTGGGAGGTGAGGGGTTCAGGCATATGTGAGGGGAAGGAGAAGGTAGAGGAGCTAGTTTAAGAATCATCAGAGGGGATTAAAAATCTGTAGAATTGAGCTGCTATAAACATTGATGTGGCTGCATCACTATAGTATGCTGATTTTAAGTTCTTTGTGTATAAACCCAGGAGTTGGGATAGCTGGGTCAAATGGTGGTTCCATTCCCAGTTTTCTGAGGAATCTCCATACAGCTTTCCAGAGTGGTTGCACCAATTTGCAGTGCCACCAACAATGTATGAATGTACCTTTCCCCTCACATCCTCACCAGCAGTTACCATTGCTTGTATTCATTGCTTTTCTGTCTGGAGTGAGATGAAATCTTAGAGTAGTTTTGATTTGCATTTCTCTAATTGCTAGAGGTGATGAACATTTTTTCATGTTTGTTGATTGGTTGTATTTCTTTTTTTATTTATTTTATTTTATTTTTTCAGTTGTAGATGGACACAATATACCTTTATTTTTGTGTGGTCAAACCTAGTGCCTCACACACGCTAAGCAAGTGCTCTACCACTGAGCCACAACCCCAGCCCTCGATCGTATTTATTCCTCTGTGAAATGTCTATTCAGTACCTTAGCCCATTTATTGATTGGGTTATTTGTTTTTGTGGTGCTAAGTTTTACAAGTTCTTTATATATCCTCAAGATGAGTGCTCTATCTGAGGTGCATGTGGTAAAGGTTTTTTTCCCATTCTGTAGGCTCTCTCTTCATATTATTGATTGTTTTCTTTGCTGAGAAGAAGCTTTTTAGCTTGAATACCTCCCATCAATTTTTTTTTAATTTTTCAGTTGTAGATGGACACAATATCTTTATTTATTTATGTGGTGCTGAGGATTGAACCCAGTGTCTCAAACATGGGAGGCAAGTGCTCAACTGCCGCAACCCCTTGCCAGCAAAGGAAACACGACACAGGATTCTTCCTTCAGCAGTTTACTCAGGCCTTTGTTTTGACATGTCTTTTAGCTTGTTTCTCTCCCTACTCCCATGTGCCCCAGCCTTAATAAAGCAGATAAAGCCCCAAAGCACAACTGCCACGTGGACTTTTCTCATAGGGTGCCAAGTCACAGCGTGCCAACTCATTCTGATAAGGAGTTGTTTGTCACAGACTACAGCGGAGACCAGCACCATCTTGTAATGGCGGCCACAGTACACAGAAACGGCTCACCAGACTCAACCAATGAGCTACAATCCAAGCCCATCTTCCATTGATTCTTAATTTTACTTCTTGTGCTTTAAGAGTCTTGTTAAGGAAATCAGGTCCTAAGCTGATATGATGAAGATTTAGGCCCACTTTTTCTTCTATTAGGCATAGTTTCTCTGTTCTAGTGCCTAAGTCTTTGATCCACTTTGGTTTTTGTGCAGGGTGAGAGATAGTGGTTTAATTTCATTTTGTTACATGTAGATTTCCAGTTTTCTCAGGACAATTTGTTGAATAGGCTCTTTTCTCCAATGTATGTTTTGGTGCCTTTGTCTAGTATGAGATAACCATATTTATGTGGGTTCGTCTCTGTGTCTTCTATTTTGTACCATCTGCTTATGACAGCTCAATTCATGATAGCTAAACTATGGAACCAACCTAGATGCCCTTCAACAGATGAACAAATAAAGAAATGTGGTAC
Organism: Urocitellus parryii; assembly: GCF_045843805.1. Lineage (NCBI taxonomy): Eukaryota > Metazoa > Chordata > Mammalia > Rodentia > Sciuridae > Urocitellus > Urocitellus parryii. Next base: position 56,286,992 of record NC_135536.1, read on the forward strand.
ATATTCACAATGGAATATTACTCAGCCTTAAAGAAGAAGGAAGTTATGGCATTTGCAGGTAAATGGATGGAACTAGAGAATATCATGATAAGTGAAATAAATCAATCCCCTAAAACCAAAGGCTGAATGCTTTCTCTGATAAGAGGATGCTGATCCATTATGGGGTAGGGGTAGGGAAGAATGAAGAAACTTTGGATTGTGCACAGGAGAGTGAGGGGAGGGATGGGGCTGTGGGGTTGGGAAGATGGTAAAATGAGACAGACATTATTACCCTATACACATGTATGATTACACTATTGGTGTGATTCAGCACTATGTATGGCCGAAGAAATGAGAAGTTATGCTCCATTTGTATACAATGTGTCAAAATCTATTATATTGTCATGGATAACTAATTAGAACAAATAAAAAACATGTAGAAGATAGTGTTCAACAATATCAATGCTTTGGAGAGATTTTTGAGAAGAATGAATCTTACTATCATATTCTCACCGATTCTTGTTATGTTTTATCTTGTTAATAAGGAAAATCTTGATTGCTACTGGACAGAATGTAAATCAACACACCGATTGTGGAAAAAATAGTATGGACTTTCCCCAAAATAGTAAAAGTAGAAGTAACACCATATGATCCATCCATTCCACTACTGGGTATCTCACTACTGGGAAAAAGAGCAGTATTAGAGGGATTATGTAATTATACTGCCAGACTATATTTTGAAAAAAATTTCCTTTTATTTTATATGTATGAGGATTATATTATCTGTAATTTATTTTCAAACATTTCAAGACAAACAACGTGAGGTAAATGATGTATTTAATTTTGTTTTTCAGCTAAGGGACTGTTAGTTAACATTAGAGATGTCCTAATTAGGATTTGCATTCCCAAAGTTGTTGGTTATTCTCAGGAGCACCTTAATGACAAATATACATTCCAGAGGTTGTTATGGCAAACAATTCAAGGATCCCTATCTAAATCGGTACCAAAATGTTTATTAGTTGACATAAGGGATCTTAGAAATAATTATTCCCTGATGAAATGAGTGTTTGGGAAATGTTGGCTAGAGGAACTGTACATTCAATACCTACCTTGCAAAAATAAAGAGTAAGAATTTTGGAAAACTTTTTTTCTACAAAATAGGGCTAATAGTGCCCAATCTGGTAGATTGCCTGCATGATTCCCATTCTTTATTGCCTCATCTTTTTGCCAGATACGTTTGACAATCCTTCTATCAAGAGGCAGAATATATTTGCCTCTCATTAAGTTTGTGTTTGGCTTTATGATTTGCTTTGGCTAATGAGAAGGTATGAATCATAATGTAAGTAGAGGCCTTAAAAAGGTTTTTTTTTTTTTTTGGTGATTTTCTGTGTTCTCCAGTAATTCTACCATCACCACAAGAGGGATATACCAGCTTAACTTTCTGGTTGTAGGAGGAACAGATGCGTAGATGAACCCAATTGAGTTGAGCATATCTCTAGGAGATTTACAGACATATAAACTATAATAACAAATAACTATTATTTTAAGCTTTTAAGTTTTATTGTGGTTTGATACCTGACAAAAGCTAATTGATACTAGCATGATGATTTCCATTTGTATCTTTTACTAGCTAGTAAAATACATGAAGTAACTGTCCTTACATTGTGTATTATATGGTAATTATATATATGAGTGTGTGTGTGTATGTGTGTATACATAAAATACACTATTGTTATGTAGCTTTTTGCCCCAAAAGGGCAATGCTTTTATTTATGGTGGATATTCACTTATTTCAAATTGATACTGAAGATAAAATAATCCAGTGAATAAACTCTTCAAGGTCATATATTCCCAAGGCTGTGCTTTTGTACATTTTCCTTTTATGTACAGTATGGAAAGTCAGTCACTCGAGGTTTAGCTGTAAAACTTTTCAGGGACATCCTTGTTCATTTTATTAACAAAGGAAGAAATAGAATGGATTTTTCATCTGTCACAGACCTTGCACTAAAGAAAATGTTGCAGAGTTTTATTGAGGGCTATACTATTTTAACCTTCCCAGAGTGATTAATACCACCTATCAACACCCTAAAGATCATGTGTCTGTGTATTCATTTCTTCCTCCTGTGAATTAATTTGTGTCGTTTTTAAAAAATTGACATCAAAGAAGTTTTACATTCCTGAGAGATAGCTGAGCTGCATCATCAAGTAAGCTTAACAAAGACGAGGAATGTAGAGAGAAAAAAAAATCTAATGGCCATCTAGTGCATTCTCTGAAACAATTTTATTTTCCATGAATAAAGGCCTCCTGTGGTACTCTTTTTTAAAGCTATCATAAACACATATCAACCATGTAAAATTAAACTCATTATTTCCCTTCTGGAAGAAGAAAAGATAATTCAAATGATGAATTCTCTATCTAGAATGAAATAAACAAACTTTAGAGAAGAGGCAATTTCTATTTAAGTTATTTGACTCATGAAAATTATAAAGTATAATTGTTGCACTAGCTAGAATTATTTAAGTTTATTTAGGGAAGGAGGTTGGTAGATTGAGGGTCTTATTTTCTTGTAAAATTTCTCCATTTTTGTTTTTCAATTTAAGTAACTTCTAAAGGCTTTATAGGATCATCTGATACATATGTCATGCCAGTTTCAGTCCAAGTGGGATGTAACCTTCTCTCTCTAAAGGTAGCCTATGCTTTTGAAATAAATCCTTTAAGGCAATAGCACCAGTAGGATGATGCTCCAGTGCCTGGCTAATTTGGCTTGCTTTTTATTATCTTTCTCCTAAAGCCTGGGAGAAACAAGGAAATCTTAGAGTTTGAGTTGCATATTCCTGACACACTTAGGGAGAACCTGGCTATATGAGGCATGGTTGCTTTCCTGGATGCTCATATACTTGAAATAAACTGGCTTTGAGGGTAAATGAGTCTAAAGTGGAAGCCCAAGTAGTCCACAACAGTGCTCTGTTCTTAGGTCTCTATGAAGACCTAAGAAAGTTTTATGTTCTCATTTTCTGTATCTCACAGGGAAAGACTATGGCACTTTCAATATAACTTTGATATTAGCATCACAACTTTTTGTGACCAAAGTTTGTGACTGATTGATTCTACTTTTGATTAAAGATAGGAATCTTTGTCTTATTCACTTTAGAGCATAGTAGTCCACCAAATTTTATATAATTTGCATTAGATGGTGGAACTTGAACTTTATTATCTTTAAGAATATATGTGGCTGTGATACTCCATATGCATTCATATTCATTTTTTTTCTATTTAGTAGTTTCTAGTCACTACCAGTTAAAAAGCAAATAGATTTTTAAATGCTCTGACTTAAATCTGGATTTGATGAAAATGAATCATTAGTGGATTTTCAAAGATACATATAGTCACTTGTGGAAACAGGAAGATTGGAGTGTCATTTATTGGTGCAAGAAATATTGTCTGTGTGATGATAAAGTGACTTTGGGGTGAGAAATTGACATCTCTATTTAAATGAATGGGGGGGCCTCCCCTGGAAATGTCTTTCCTACTAACCGAGTGACACAATGCATAATTATCTATTATAGTTGTTGATGTGTTTTGTGTGTAGGTTACTATTTGTGTGTAGGTTACATTTGAAGAACATTCCACTTACAGGGTTCATATAATATGACATATAAAGAAACTTGGTGCTCCAGAGTTCTAAAAGTCATTAATCATAGTGAATTAAGACAGCTAATCAAGCCTTAGACACTGACAAAAGATTGTCCCTGAGGATTTTTACCTTGAAAACCTTTAGAAAATGATGGTTTCTGTTTTCTACTTGACTGCCTCTGTAAGCCAATTCATTTCCTTCAGGAGAAGCTCAAGGTCAATGATGTGACTATGTCAGCTTAAAGTGATGTTTCCTCTCACTTATGTAAGCAGACTTCCATTGTTATGACTCGTACTGAAAGTGGCACTGTCAGGAAGAAGCCATCAAATTGTCTACAAGATTAGGTAGAGAGAACAATAATACCACAGATTCCAGTTTGTCTTCAAATGAAAATATTTCATATTTAGTTGAATATTTTTATCTCAAGATACAATTAATTTTTTTATTTAGATGGTAAATATGTTGTTCCCTAAAAACTCCTGTTAATGCAGGAATATTAAGAGGTGAAATGATTAGATTATGAGTACTGTAACATAATCAGTCCATCCTAAATATTTTCCTTATTTATTTATTTCATCCTAATTTGAATGGACTTTCCTCCATTTGGCACTTCTGCCATGATAGTACTGCCTCACTTTCTGCCCGGAGCAATGGGATTGCTGTTTATTGATTGAGAGCTGTGAAACCCCAGACCCCCAAATAAACCTTCATTACTCTGAGTTGTTCTTATTGGTTGTTTTGGTCACCGAGATGAAAAAGTTAACTACAATGATCTGACTCTTTTGTGAGACTATACAGAATAGGACTAGGTCATGGTTTATTACTCTGGGGGGAAAAATAAAAAAAAATATCTAATTGTGTTAATCTATGTAAATTTTATAATGTATGTTATTAATTTCAAATGGAATTTCTGCTGTTTCTGCTGATTCTGCCTCCGCTCCTCCTCTTCTCATTCCTGTTGCTCTTCCTCACTGGGAATTGAACCCAGAGTCTCTCTACTATTGAGTTACATGTGCAACCCTTTTTATTTTGAGACAGGGTCTCATTAAATTGTCCAGGCTAGCCTCAAACTTGCTATCCTTCTGCCTCAGTCTCCCAAGTCACAGGGATTATAGGTGTGCTGAGCTTAAATGGAATTTTTTAATCATTTTTTCCTCTTTGATCCACAGGGTTCTTCATGGTAGCAAATTATTTCAGCACTGAGTCATGGAGGTTGAGTTCTTGAAGTTTGGGGGAGGAAAATGTCTCATTAACGCTGATCTGAAAGACATCTGTGTTGAGTCTGCACATCAGGCCAATTTGAAGTGAGACAGCCTGGGGATATAAACTCCAACAAAACGAGGTGATTACATCATTGTTTTCAGAAAATGACTTCAAAATGCCAGACTTATATATTGAATTTCTTAAGGCTGAAGGGTACAAACTTTTCCAGTAGATTGCCCCCTAAAATTTGAAAATTAGTTGGAAGAATGAGAAGTCTGATTATTTTAACCCACTTTGCCTTTTATAATGGAATGTAGATAATTCTGAAATTTATTTTAACCCTTTATTTACTTTATGGGCCCTGATGTAATAGTAGAATATTCTTTTTTTTTTTCCTGAACAGTTTTTCCTTTTTCCCTTTTCTTTTTAAAGGAAAAAGGAATGTCTAGAATTTGTGGCAAAAATCATATTGAAAAAAGAATTTTAAATGGCCATCTTTCTCTAGCAATATGTGTCTTGTTTAGAGCTTATACCTGGAACACACTTCACAGTGAATGGCAAGTAATAAAGAAAAGAGTAATTGGAGGTAGATGACATTAAAATTAGTGATATTTTGCTTTCATGGTCTCCTTTTCTAAAGAATGATGTCTAAAAGAAAATCATGCCACTTTAAGATGAATTTTAAGCATTAAGTTGAAAAACAAAAGCAAGACATTATTATAGCAATACAAAATGATTCTTTCTTCTGAAGAATTTGAATTACCTGTGAAATACCATTTCAGTTATTAACTTGTATAATCCCCAAGAATATCTCAGCATTTGTCACTACACCCTACCATGCTTAGGCATAAATCCATAATGATGATTTCTACTCATGTATCAATGACAATGATAACAAATATTAACTATTTGAAATAAATTTTAATAATGGTGAATAGATAATGAAAGTTGATACTGAACAAGTAATGCAAATTAAAAAAGTTATTATGTTAGTTTTTAAGGTCTTTTTACTTTCAACTTTGGAATATTAAAAATTAATGTGTAGAGAAAGAAATAATGTGAAGTTATCAACTGATAGGATCCAGAATAATAATTTAAACGAAGAATTTATAGAATAATGTGTAGAATTCTTTTTTATTTTGAAAACTGAAGCAAGATAATTTGTATTAAAAATTAATAATTTATTATAACAGTGCTAATTATGCTTACATTGCTATAATTAAGTTATGCCATAATTAAGAGTCTGCCTGCCTTTCCCAATTATAAATAAATATTTTAAGCCATTATCTCAGGATACCATGCTGCTTTCAAAGAAGAATTTTTCTTTGTCAAATACAAATCAAACCAACATATGCTATATTCTGCAGGTTTCATTGTAGTAATTAAGACAAGGATTCATAGTCTTAATTTCCTTGTGTTAAACAGAATGGAGAATGAAGCAATAAACATTTTAAATAATATTGAAAAAAGAAACCTGGGAAGAAGTAGCCTTTGACACTGAAAGAGTTTACTATTAAGCTTTATTCTGCTTCATGTAGAGCCTTCTATATTACATTTAAAGTTAGGTGTAAGGGAGAGTGGCAGAGATATTCAAAAAGGAGTTGTTCCTAAGCGGTCTTATTTCCATGCACTACATACAAGCCCTTATATCTAGACTAAATCAAAATATCATAGCTGACCACTTAATTTCTTTCTGTTCTAGTTGACATCTTTTGATGATCTGGAATTGATTTAGTCTATCTCAGATAACATTGTGGCACAGTAAATCAATCATTTTATTCCACTGAATCATCAAGAAATATTTGCTTGTCTGCCATATTCGTGGTACTCTATTAGGCAGTGTTTCTTTTTTCACTATTTGTTTATTGAGCTCAAAATGCATGCTGTGAAGATCGGTAGGTTCTGAGGGTAAAAATGCATAGCCCTTATTCTTATTTAACACAAAGTCTGCTGCAAGAGTTGGGCAAGGAGACACTTGCTCCTTATAACATGAACTGTGAAACCAACAGTATAAAGTACCTTGGGAAAAGTGAAAATGACAAGGAGTTGAAGAAAGTGCAGACACCCAGAGAAGACGAAAGCAAACTTAAGTTTTAAAAGAAGAGAAGACTGGCTTCCTGGGAGAGGAGTCACCAAGCAGAAGGACGATAAGAAATGACGATTTCAGTCTTTGCTAGATGCCACATAGATTGTCTCTTTGCATACATTTTCTCCACTTAATCCTCACAAGAACTGGATGAGGTAGTGGTATCAGGCCTATTTTATAGATGAGAAAATTGAAATTTTAAGAGACTAACTTGGTAATGGCATACGATGTATGCTTTGTTAGGCTGAGTGCTTGAACCTATGTTTATGTGACTCCAAAGCCCATCTCTTAGTGTTTACTCAGCTACACAAGATGATGTATTACAGGAGTTACATGTTCTGAGTTCATTCATTCATTTAACAAATATTTAATGATCCAGGCATTGTGCTAGGTCCTAGGGATTCGAAGTAAAATCAGAAATGGTCTCTTTCCAGGGGGAAATTTTGGTTTAATAGGATATGTATGGCCAGGTAAACATTGACACAAGTAAATGGTGTATTTTAGGTGCTTTTTTTGGGGGGGGTATGTGAGAGTTTAAGTGGGGGTGTGTGTGGAGTTTTGGTGGGTGTGGGGAGTAATAGAGGGTCAAGAAGAGACTAATTGATGGAGATGATACTGAGTCCTGCAAAATAAGTATAGGAAAAGGAAAGGAGGGTATTTCAGATAATAAAACAAATCAAGAAAACCATGGAGATATTAAACAGCATGGACTTGGACATACTATCTAATAATTCTGTACGACTAGGATGTAGTGGCCTATTTTGAAGGAATGGATAAGGAAAAGTGTTTGGGAAGTAGAATAAATGTGAGTTGATTATCTTTGAGGGATGAAATAAAGAGGAACATACAGTAGTTCTTAGATTGGTCTTTGTTGGTTGGGTGGCTAGTGATTGCGAAAGAGTGAATTTGATAGAGAAAAAACAGTATAAATTGGATTAGGGAGAAATGATAAGGACAATAAGTTTATCTCTGTTGAGTCAAACAGAGATATCTGTGGGCTGTTGATCTGGATGCTAGGATAATGTCTTGGTTGAAGATCTAGCTTTTTGTTTTGAGCTTATAGAAGGCTCTATTCGATGTTATAGAAGTAGGTGAAATTTAAATTTATATATGAACGTAAGAAGAAAAGACCTGATATAAAGCTGTACAACATACCAATATTTAGGAATGGCTAGAGGAATGGAGCTTAAAGAAATTTTAATTTTCGGAATGGTTAAATATATAGTCAGAAAACCAAGAGGGAACAATATTACTGAAGTAAAAAAAAAATACAGTTTAGAGAGGATTGGAGAAATATCAAGTTTCTAATTGCTCCAGAGGTCATAGTAAAGGAAATTTGCAGAGTTGTTAGGATTTGGCATGTGTGATGGCAGCATTAGTGTTTTAGTGAGGTTGTGAAAAGACAAGGAAGTATTAAAATACTTGCTTTAAACTAACGAGGATCTGACTAGGATAACAGCCCGGTGGAGATCAGAGATTCAGAGTACCATGCTATCAGCCTGAATATTTATGGTTTTTTTTTCAGGAACCTCTAAGAAGACCAATTGTAAGAGAAGGCTTATTGTTAAGATTATCCAAGATCTAGAGAGTATAGAGTGGCTGCAGGAGAAAGAGAAGGAGACTAGTACCAATACTGAGAGGAGTAGGAAGTGATTAATTAAAAGACTGCATTATGGAGCTTAGACCAGTAAGAGAAGGAAGCAAGGACATGGGAGTGTAGTGGTGGAAGATACAGTGGAGGGATTAAGCAGCTAAAACATTTTATTGAGAATTTTTGCATCTAGGTTCATCAGGGATATTGGCCTGAAGTTCTTTTTCCTTGATTTGTCTTTGTCTGGCTTAGGTTTCAGGGTGACACTAGCCTCATAGAATGAGTTTGGAAAGGTTCCCTCCTTTTCTATTTCGTGGAATAATTTGAGGAGGATTGGTGTTAGTTCTTCTTTGTCGGTCTTGTAGAACTTGGCTGAGAATCTGTCTGATCTTGGGCTTTTTTTGGTTTTCTTGGGCTTTTGATAGTGTCTTCTATTTCATTGCTCAAAATTGATCTGTTTAAATTGTGTATGTCCTTCTGATTGAGTTTGGGAAGATCATATTTCTCTAGAAACGTGTCAATGTCATATTAAAAACATAGTGCACTATGGTCAAGTGGTTCATCCGAGGAATGCAAGGTTGATTTAACATAGATGCAGTAAAAACATTTGACAAAATATAATACCTTTTATGTTTAAAACACCACAAAACTTGGGATAGTAGGAACATACCTCAACATTGTAAAAGCTATCTATGCCAAGCCCAAAGCCAGTATCATTCTCAATGGAGAAAAATTGGAAGCACTCCCCTTGAGATAAGGGATGCCCTCTCTCACCACTGCTATCCAACATGGTTCCTGGAACTCTAGCCAGAGCAATTAGACAGACAAAAGAAATTAAAGGGATATGAATAGGAAAAGAAGAACACAAACTACTACTATGTGCTGACAATATGATTCTATACTTAGAGGGTCCAAAAGCTCCACCAAAAAACTTCTAGAATTAATAAATGAATTCAGCAAAGTAGCAGGATACAAAATCAATACCAGTATATCAAATGCATTTCTGTACATCAGTGATGAACCTTCTGAAAGAGAAATTAGGAAAACTACCTCATTCACAATAACCTCAAAATAAATACATACATACATACATACATAAAATACTTGGGAAACAATCTAACAAAAGAGGCAAGAGACCTCTACAATGAAAACTACAGAACACTAAAGACCTTAGAAGATGGAAAGTTCTCCCATGTTCTTAAATGGGAAGAATTAATATTGTCAAAATGGCAGTACTACCAAAGCATTATACATATTTTTTGCAATTCCAATTAAAATACCAATAACATTTCTCATAGAAGTAGAAAAAGTAATCATGAAATTTATTTGGAAAAATAAGAGACCCAGAATAGCCAAAGAAATCCAGAACAAGAAGAATGAAGCAGGAGGCATCATAATACCAGACCTTAAAATATCTTTCAAAGCCATAGTAACAAAAACAGCATGATATTGGCACCAAAATAGACATGTAGACCAATGGTACAGAACAGAAGACACAGAGACAAACCCACATAAATACAGTTATCTCATACTAGACAAAGGTGCCAGAAACATACATTGGTGAAAAGATAGCCTCTTCAACTGTAAATCCATATGTAGTAAAATGAAATTAAACCCCTATCTCTCTACCATGCACAAAACTCAACTAAAAGTGGATCAAGGACTTAGGAATTAGACCAGAGACACTGTGCCTAATAGAGGAAAAAGTAGGCCCAAATCTCCATTATGTCAGATTAGGTCCTGACAAATACAAGATGATACTGGAAGGGAAGGAAGACTATGAGTTTGTTTTTAGAAACTGATATTTTGGAAATCAAGATCTCAAAGTTGATACAGTTCTGGTTGATCACAAGGTATAGGCATTGATTGGAGGGTAGAGAGGATAGTTGAAATCAAGCAGATAATGATGAGGCCATGTTATCATTTGGATCATCTGCATGGGTGTTCACATTGCACAGAATATCAGGGAGACTAGAAATATAAAGAACCTGGGAACACAGGACGTAATTCTCAATCTATGTGGACAAATAAGCTGAGGTTCAATAAACGAGAGCCAGCAAGAAAAGTAATGTGGCAAAGCAGAGTGCTACAATCTCAAGGGAGGAAGGAACTTTTCCTGAGGCAAAGAATATGGGGTATGGGCTGAATGAACTGAGAAAGCAGGAGGAGTAAGCAAGGTATAGATCACAGAATCTAGTGAACTGGGCAAGAATTTTGGATTTTATCCCATGAATATTTTAATACAACTGATACAAAAATATTCTTAGCTTTTAAAATGTGTCAATGTAACTTAGGAAGTTACCTTGGACCATAGGATTTAAAAATGTGGATATGGGGCTTCTGGACTTGCCTCTACATTTACCTCTAGGTCTACCTTTATCTTTACCTGGTTGAGTGTCAGCGGGCAGATTTATTAACATACTATGTATGAAAAGAGTCCTTTTCTTGGCTAGCAGTTTTGCAACCTGGCACCATCTTAACTGTTTGGCATTTCTTTTATACCTCAATGAGACTTGCCAGGATAATCTATGAGACACCCTGATTAGACACTGCTAATTTTGACTTTAATACTTTTGTTCATCTTTTCATGTTCTTGGAATGTCCTAGAAATGTCTAATTATTTAAGGCTTGACTGTAAGTTCCCTTCCTCTAGGAAGCCTCCTCTGCCTGCACAAGTGCTCACTGACAGCTGTCCCAACTGAAAACCAGATGCTCTGAAGTTCCAGTCCACCACAGTTCAGTGCTTACTTGCTCTCTCTTACTGTTCAATATTTGATGGGGACTGAGGCATTAAAATAACCATGCTCTGTTCTGAAGCCAGAAGAAAGTAGCAGGCTTGTCTCTGTTGTAACTAATATTATATTCTTGTTTCCTCATCTTTGAAATGAAGGAGTTAGATTAAAGGAAAGCCATTTTTTTGTTTTTGTTTTTGTAGTTGTAGATGGACAGAATGCCTTTATTTTTATGTGGTGCTAAGGATTGAACCCAGTGCCTCACACCTGCTAGGCAAGTGCTTTACCTCTGAGCCACAACCCCAGCCCAGGAAAACCATTTCAGCTTGAGTACCACCTGAAAGCAGAGTTGGAGATAAGGGCTGTGTGTGGGTGATTTATTTTGGGCAGTCATCCAAGGGAGGAGGGAGAAGGACCTGAGGATGGGACAGGGAAAAACAAAAAGTCAATACAAGGGAATATTATTGAGGTTACTGATGGGGCAATGGGGGGTGATTCTGTTAGGATCTCCAGAGAAACATAAGAATGTCTCCAAGAATTGCCTGCCAAAAGCTGGAGTCATCATAATGCTTCAAACTGTGCTACAGAGACATAGTAACAAAAACCACTGGCATAAACACAGGCATGTAGACCAGTGGAATAGATCAGACCAACCTAGGTGCCCTTCAATAGATAAGTAGATAAAGAAAATGTGGTATCTATACACCATGGAATATTACTCAGCCATAAAAAGAATGCCTTTATGCCATTTGCCAGAAAATGGATGGATCTGAAGACTATTATGCTAAGAAAAATAAGCCAATCCCCCCCCCCCCCGTCCTCCTGCAAAAAAGTTCAAATGTTCTCTCTGATATGTGGATGCTAACACACAACAAGGGGGGAGGAGAAGATATTGGGCACAGTGATTGAATGATGAGTTTTGAAACTGTCCTGTGACAGTGGTTATGCCTCTCTGGGAATATTCTTGGTGTGAGGATGCTGATTGAGATGGTCCAGTTGCATGGTGACCCCCTGTTCTAAAGGAGGTTCTATGCTAGCCATAGGCCATTCAATTCTTTTTTTATTTTTTATAAGTTGTAGTTGGACACAATACCTTTATTTTGTGCTAGGCAAGTGCTCTACTGCTGAGCCACAACCCCAGCCCCAGAGCCATTCAATTCTTGACCTAAATTTCAGACACTAGCTCCCAGGGATTCAGGATTCTGAAGGTAGCAAGCTAACAACAATGTTTTACCAGGCCGCTACTTCCAAGACTGCCTGCTTCATAGTAACTTTAGACAATGGGCTTCCTGAGTGCTGCAGGAAGCTCCAAGAATTGCAACAATAAAATAGCTACAACAATGTTTCTAGCCCTCTCACTTTCTGGTACACAAAAAACATTGCCTCTATAGTCCTTTACTTCTCGATTATGACACTCTATAGAAGTAAGCTTGTTGGGCCAACTCTTCAGACTCTATTCCCTCTTCAGAGAGCAGTGTCCCACTGGATCTCAGCCTTTTTAAAATCTTCATATCGTGTGTGTGTTTTTCTACATCCCCTTCTGCCCCTCACCAGTTTCTTTAGTTCATCTGTACGGGTCACTTGAAGTTCAGTGGATTAGACAAAGGGGGATGAAGTTGTGGGAGGAAGAATAGGAATAGGAAAGACAGTAGAATGATTCTGATATAACTTTTCTATGTACATGTATGAGTACATCACAGAGAATCTGTACATCATCTGTACATCACAAGGCTGAGAGTCTAATTGGGATATGATGTACTCTATATTTGTAGAAATGTGTCAAATTATAATCTACTGTCATGTATAACTAAAAAGAACAAAAACCAAATAATTTGCTGAGGCTGGTCTTGGAAAAAAAAAGTAAGTGTTGTATATACACAATGGAGTTTTGCTCAACCATAAAAAATGAAATGATGTTATTTGTGGGAAAAGGGGTGGAACTGTAGAGCACCATGAAAAGAAAAGTGAGTCAGACTTGGAAGTATTGTGTGTTTTCTCTCATATGTGGCAGCTAGTGGTGAGAAAAGAAAAGACATCATGAAAGTATAAGGGAGACCAATTGGGAAGAAGAAGGTCAGGGGAGTGAGGAAGGGTGGGCAAGCGGAGATATTGGGGAATGAAATTGATCAAACTGTTATATGCATGTGTCAGTATACCACAATGAAACCTACCATTCTGTATACTTAGTATGTACCAATAAAAAAAAGAATTGTCTGCCCAAAGGAGGAGGGTGTACCATCCATCAGCTCCATTTCCACCAACCACGGGTTGCCCTGGAGGGTGCTCCTTCTCTTGAGCTTTTGAGCTGTAGATGTAAGCTGTTGAGCTACTTCCTGCAGGCAGAAAGCTAGAAGGAGGCAAAGCCCATTTTGGAAGTGAGATATTGTCCGTGTGAGACCACCCATTCACACTTGAACTCAGAGCAGAATTTGAGAGGAAGTTAGCTGGGGTAGTAGACACTTCTCATTTTATAATTATGTGAAATCATGACATGCTTAGATCAGTCCACATGGTAATATCATAGTTGCTTCTTTTTCTTGATTTTTAAATTTGTTTTATTTAGTTATACATCACAGTAGAATGCATTTTGACATTTTGACATCATACATGAACGGAGTATGAATTCTCATTCTTCTGATTGTACATGATGTAGAGTTACACAGGTCGTGTAATCTCATATGCACATAGAGTAATAATATCTGATTCCTTCTACTATCATTCCTGCATCCATATCTCCTCCCCTCCCTTCACTCCCCTCTGTCTATTCCAAAGTATCTCTATTCTCCACTCTTCTTATTGTAACTTAGCATCTGCGTATCAGAGAAAACATTGAGCCCTTGGTTCTTTGAGATGGGTTTATTTCACTTAGCATGATATTGTCTAGTTCCATCCATTTTCCAGCAAATTCCATAATTTCATTCTTTTTTTAAGGCTGAGTAATAAATATTCCATTGTATGTATATACCACATTTCTTAATCTATTGATCTATTGAAGAGCACCTAGGTTGGTTTCATAGTTTAGCTATCATGAATTGAGTTGCTCTAAATACTGATGTGGCTGTGTCACTGTAGTATGCTGATTTTAAGTCCTTTGGGTATAAACCTAGGAGTGGGATGACTGGGTCAAAAGGTAGTTTAATTCAAGTTTCATAGAGTTTTTGCTTTTGGGATGTTAATTTACTGGCCAAAGTTGAGACACAACTTAGTATATCAAAGGCACACAAAACTTCCAAATTGTCTCTGAAGAGGAACATTTTAATTAATTATAATAATACTTTCCCAAAATCTATTAAAAGGAAGAAGCTAAGCAAATTTTCCATAATTTATTTGTAGTGATCTCATGAATGACTATAGCAGGAATTTTAGGGACATTCTGAAATAATGTCTCAGAGTTCTCTCTTCTAAAAATGGCAAGCTCTCTAGGAAGATTATTTTGTTATTAAATAAATAAACTAGAATATAACTAAGAATTACTCAAGAAACAGAAACTGCAAATGAGATAATTTTAAGGGAAATTTACAAACTTAGAACAGAAGGTGCTATTCCATGATAAACAGGCTCATCTTGGACAGCTCCATAAATGAGAGATGTCTCCAAGGGAACAATTCCTACGCAAGTGACCACCCTAACAGAACCTCCATGTTGATATTTCTCTAGACTTTAGACAATACTTTTCTGCTTATAATTCCCTGAAGACTCCACTATGGTTGAAATTCTACAACCCCATTTGAGGATTTTTAATTTCAGATTTTAATTGCCAAAAGAAGGTGGGACTATAAAAATCTTGGCTAGGATATCCTAGCCTATTAGCTCTTTTGAACTCTTGCTCCATTGAGTTTCTTTTCCTGACACAGAAGGGTAATGAAGCTCTTGGGGGAGGATATCATAACCAGGACATAGCTTCTGTTTTTTTTTCTCATGAGTCTAGGATTTCTACTGGGTATTAGACTCTGAACATTTTGCCCTCACCTAGGAGAATCTCCTAAAGAAACCTCCATGTCTTTCACCCAGCATTGCTCTTTTACAGTAAAAGCTGTAATCTCTAGGTCTTTGGGTATGTGAGGCAGAGGAGATGGAAAGAGGGAGAAGGAATAATCTCTTGCCCATCTCCCTAAACCTCTTGGCATATGCTCCTTATTAAGCCAGATCTGAGCATCATTTTTGGTTATCTCACCTAAGACAGAAGTGCCATTGTTGTTTTCTACCTTCCAGTGGCCAGTAGCTAAAGTTTTCACAGGGTTATATCTTTGGTAGCCATTGGTAGCAATCCCAATTGCCATACCAGAAGTCTGAAGGTTATTCTTGAAAACTTCCCTTGTCTCCTCTGCCTCACATTCAACTATCACAATCCTTTTAGTTCCATTTTAATATTTGTTTGCTGCTCTCCATCCTCATCATATTTAACTTTTTTTTTTCTTTCCTGGATTCTGGAATTTGCTTCCTACTATCTGCTTGCCATTTTGCTCCCTCAATTTTTAAAAATATTTATTTTTTAGGTGTAGATGGACACAACACAATACCTTTATTTTTATGTGGTGCTGAGGATGAAACCCGGGCCCTGCCTGTGCTGGATGAGCGCTCTACCGCTGAGCCACAATCCCAGCCCTCCCTCAATTTTTTTTTTTTTTTGCAAAGAGATTGAATAATAGTCTCAATAGACCAATCTGATTGGCTTGCTCTCTTTATTAGAATTCCATCAATAGCTCTCCATTTATGCTAAAATAATATAGAAAACCCTTCATAATCTCACCAGTTAGTTTATCTATTATTCTCCATTACCATCTTGCTGTAGGTCCTAGTGTACTATGTGTAGTTCCCCAAGCAGGCTGTTCACTCAGTTATACTCATCTGTTAAAATTAGCAGCGGTACTATAGATAATATTTATCACCTGATGTGATATGGACATCAAAAACCAAAACAGAGAAGGGCTAAGTCTCAATGGATATTGGCTGTAAAAAGCTAAATACTCATCCTGAGAAGCCTCCGTGCCTATTCACATAGCATTATTATAGTGTATTACTATCTTTTTTATTAAAGTAGAATCTTTTTTTTTGAATTTTTACTTTTTAGTTTCTTAAAGTAGAATCTTCTTGCACACAGAGGAAGTATCTGTGTCCACTGCATTTCTGTCTATGTTGTAGGAACTCAAATGTTTTCTGATTTAGTTTAATGAATGAATTTCACAACTACATTCCAACTCAGGGATCTATTTATGAAATCCTAGTGATCTGTAGACATCGAAGCTAATGAAAACATAGATCCTCCTTTAGTGAAACAGGTCAACATCTATATTTGGAGTACACACAGATTTGTTTTTCTCTTTACTCCTCTTCTTTCCCAGATACCACTGCCAGAACATTACCACATTTTGAATATTATATGCTATGGCTCACTTTTTGTGAGTGTTGGATTTGAATTTCCCCTGAAGTCTTGAGTTTTGATTCCTATTTGACCCTTCAAATTTTCCTTGCAGCAGGCCCTGATGAGATAATGAGAAGTCTGTTCATTAGCAAAGTTCTTCTGTGAGTTGTAAGGTAGGACTACAATGGGAAACTCTTCTTTCTCTTGAATATTAGTATTTACTGTCTCACATGCTGCTGTAGTATTGGTTGAGGGGCGAGCCATTAAGATGATGCTGGATTTTTTTTTTTTTTTAAAGAGAGAGTGAGAGAGGGAGAGAGAGAGAGAGAGAGAATTTTAATATTTATTTTTTAGTTATTGGCAGACACAACATCTTTGTTTGTATGTGGTGCTGAGAATTGAACCCGGGCAGCACGCATGCCAGGCGAGTGCGCTACCTCTTGAACCACATCCCCAGCCCGATGATGCTGGATTGATCCAATTGTATATTAGACCTTTACTGTTCGCCTCCGCCCACTACTTTGGAGTTCTTGCGGGGATTCCTGGAGAGTTCGAATTGGTTGGGGAAGTGCCAGAGGAGGGATTTCCGGAGGAGGGATTTCCAGTTGGTGTGTGGTGTGTCCTGGGAGAAGGCCGCGTGCGTGGTGTTCGCAGGGGTGTGGAGAATAAAGGAGTTCCTGTTTTCAACCTACAAGGCTGTGTGACAGCTCGGTTATTTTGTGCCCAGCCAGACTGCAGCAACATGCTTTCCTAGAACCTTGGCAATTCCATATCAAAGATGGAGTTAGTCCCTGGTTTTGAAAGTGATTTGGTCTTTGAAATTTGTCAAATGAGACTGGTGACTTTCATGCTAGGCCATATAAGTACAATGCTCCTTTTCCTATTTTATTGGAAGATTCTCTGTTATAACCAGGTTCTAGACATTGTCAAATATTGCCTGGAGGACAAAATCCATCCCTTGTTGATAACTACTGCTTTAAATCTAAACTCAATCCTAACATTAAAAATAAGCATACAAAGTCATAAAAGCTCTCCAAATGTTCATCAGTAACCTGTCAAAAACATTTAGGGTTCACTCTGAATATAGTTTGAATCCATAGGATTTGAAATGTAAGTTATCAGCATCTCTGCATTTAAATTTGTGATGTATTGGGTTTTATGGGTAATGTGTTTGCCTAAAATGAAGACCCTAATACACATCATGTACTTTGACTTTCATTTAGTTACAGTGAACTGATTAGCAAGCCTAACATTGGAGGCATCAAGAGCCCTCTTGGCTATCTGCTATATGGTATGTACACTCTTCTCATTCAGAAATTGCTGAATAATAATCCACTGTTATAAAGAATGGACCTAACTATGGAGGAAATGTGATTAAAAATAGCAAGCTGCAAATTCTGATAACCACAGTGTCAAGTGTGACTTTGTGTGCCTGAGCTGTTTAGAGGAAGATTCTGAAGTTTTAAGAGAACTCCTCATGTGTTTGTATTAATCAATGCTCCTGTGGTCAATCAGAAGTTTGACTGATGCTTTCATGCTGATAGAGAGTAACTCTACCAGCTAAGAAAAGAATAATAACAGAGAAGGGATAATAATGGACAGTTGCAGTTCTAATGGCCTCAGTCTTCAGTCTGGAGAGCTTGTCAACCTCGGTTAAGGAGTTAGCAGACTGATTTACCTTTAATTTGGACATGTGGCACCCAGGATTTCACTTCCTGCTTTGCATGGTGTAATGATCTGGTTGAGAAAACACATGTCAAACAGGATATTCACATCCTGAAACTGAGTGTAATGCTTTCTCACTGTTTGGGGGCATATTTTCTTGGTCCACTTGCAGAGACTCTCAGAAAGTATGGTTTTACAACGAATCCTGGGAGAAAGAGTCTTTTATAAGAGACCTTTTTTTTTTTTTTAAAGTTTTTTAGTTGTGGATAGAACTTTATTTTTTATTTATTTTATACGTGGTGCTGACAATTGAACCTAGTGCCTCACACATGCCAGGCAAGTGTGCTACTGCTGAGCTACAGCCCCAGCCCTATAAGAGACCTTTTTAATAATTAACTTATTGCTTTAGATTTTAACAGTACATTGATTTTGAAGTGCTTTGCACTTGATTTTATTTTCCTTCTCTTTCCCTCAAGGTCATTTTTCTGTGTCTAGGGAAATGATCCACCTTTTCCCATGGAAATAATGATGGATTCTACTTTTTCCCTTAACAGCTAGACTCTTGGGCTTCATTTGCTCCAGTCATTTAAAACAAACTGAGAAATGTTCTTTGTCTTCCTGCTTTTTACTTTCCTTGGGCCCATGACCTCTCTGGAGTGCTGTGCAGCAGATGGAGAATCGATGCCTGCTGTTTCTGCTCATGAACAGTTTACCTTAGTGATTCAAACTGGAGATCAAAGAACTGCATGGGTTTGTAAGACAGACACATCAAGATCCAACCTTTTGGAGTTGCCAATTTTTCATGAATATACACAAAAGAAGCCTAGTAAAAGAAAACAAATGCATTCATTTCCATTAAAGAAGAAACACAATGTAAGTTTCAGGGGCATAAAGACTGTCTGTTTTCATGAGTGTATATTTGTGCATAGAGATTGATTTATAAACTCTTGGAAGAACGTAAATCATAGCTACACATAATTAATTGAAGGCAAATAGGCAGGCAACAATATTCTTGAAAGATTCCTTGACTAACATAAAGGAACAGAAATGACAATTTTTCTTGTGTATAATAAATAAGCTACTTTAGAAGTCAAAATATAAAATGATTTGGAGAGTGTGAGAAACTCATAGATAAATAGTTAATTGGTAATTCTTCCTCATGCTACTTTCTTCCTAGGTTCTTCTGGTGAGTGAAAGGCATAACTATTGCATTAACTAAAGCAACTTACACATTTTTACATGCTCATCCTTAAAATGAAGATAACTAAGCTGTCAAAGTTATCTTACGTTGAAGTCCCTGGGTTTGATCCCTCATACCCCCGCCCCCGCGTTATCTTTGTGCATTCATATTGGCGATTATATATTTATAATCTATAGATAACTGTCTATAGTTAGTGATTCAAACTGGAGATCAAAAAACTACATGAGTTTGTAAGACAGACACATCAAGATCCAACCTTTTGGAGCTGCCAATTTTTAGCTATCTATAGATTATATATAATCAATCTCTCGGGCTGGGGATGTGGCTCAAGCGGTGACATGCTCACCTGGCGTGTGCAGGGCGCTGGGTTGGACCCTCAGCACCACATAAAAATAAAGATGTTGTGTCCACTGAAAACTGAAAAATAAATATTAAAAAATTCTCTCTCTCTCTTAAAAAATCAATCTCTCTCTCTCTCTCTCTCTCTCTCTCTCTCTCTATATATATATATATATATATATATATATATATTTATCTAGCTATCTAGCTATCTCTCTCCTCCAGAGCATCTGCCTTAAAGATTAGTCCTCTCCCTTAAAGGGAGGTCCACCTTTGCTAGTGATTTATCTAGTTCTCTCAAGAGTAAATTGATAGAGCTATATTCTCAATCAGTCTTTCACTGAAAGAAATGTCTGCTTCATCCTTATGTGCCTGGTTATCACATTTAACACCGTGTGTTTATTATGTTCCAGGCAGCATGGCTGGCACGAGGAGTACAGATGTGAAATACATAGCTGTTGGCCTCAAGGAGCTAACATTTTAGTGGTGAGAAAAACATGCACACATTTGTGATACCGTGATGAGTGCTAAGGTGGAGTCATATGTAACTCAGACAAAGAGGCAATGGGGGTCAGATAAAGGGTTTGAGAGAAGATGTTTCAGACAAATATTGAGGGACCAGAGAGAGGTATAGTCTGTTAAGGAAGAAGAAGCAGGCATTCCAGGAGTTTGTGTCAAAGTTTTTCTTTTCTTTGGGCAGGAGCTGAAGAAGAGTCAGGTGAAGGGTTTTTATTTGGATTATGATGAGTATTATCCTAGAAGGGATTGTTCTGGAGCCTATCTGTCTGGTCTGAATGCATTTAGCTATGGACCTATGCTATTAGTTTATATCCTTCTCAGGATTTTTTTCCTTTATATTAAGACTAAGGATTTATTTGTCTTTTTTGATTTGTTTTATAAAATTAGAACAATTCCAAATTACATCATTTGAAACCCATAATGGCAGATAGAAAAAGTTGTGTTGAAAGAATGGCAAGGCTAATTTATTTGATGAAACAATTGTAAAGATGAGAGATTATTAGGCACCATTTAAACTATGTGTTAATTGCTGCTTGCTTGTTTATTTGAAACTGGTGTTTAATCATAGATGAAAACTGAATTCAGGTACAGCTTTTTGTTGCTTTTTATTCATAGGCCAGTGGCAGGCAACCAAAGGCATAGGCTAAGATACAAAATACTCTGGCTGTTTTTTTAATGGAATATCTTTATAGACTATACAGATTTTAAACAAATCTTAGAAGAACCACATTATAAGTAACCCTCCTGAGAACAATGTGTAAATCTAACTTTTTGAAGCTTTCGCCCCTAACCTTTTGTAATGGAAAGTATGATAATTATATTTTCAGGTGACAGGATTGAAATTCACTTAGACTAATGCTAGTGTAAATTTTTAATAGCAAAATAAGAACATACCCATTACCAGAGCTTTTCTTCTATTTGTAAAGATTTACAAAACAGCTTTGTCACAAAGCCTGGAATGATTATTTCTATCAGTCCATAACATAAAATGCCATTCAGTGTTAAAGGTTTGCCAATTAAATCTTTGCAACCGAAGCAGCAGACACATAACAAAAACATGCCCTTTTCATTCACTTTATTCTGTGGAACTGGCTAATAGCAAATCATCTGTATTAGTAAAATTCCATATCTTTATCTGCAAATCATTTACTGAAACTTGATTTCTTTCATAGTCCTTCATTGTGTATTTACTAGTACAAGTCTAGGAATGCAGTAATCCAGTTGGAGAAAGCTCTTGCTCTCATTAGGAAAAAAAGTGTATATAAATGTGGTGGACCTGAACAAAGAACTTTGGACTTCAGAGTGCTTATTAACTGAGAGAGAAGAACTGGACTGGGACTTTAAAATAAAATGACAACTAAGAAACAGTGTCTTATGTCTACACACCTCAGAAATTTCAGACAGCTATACTACTATGGTCCCACTATTATATAGATTTGTATTCTGCTTTAAGTTGAAGCCATTCACCTAAGCTCTAGCCTGAATGTTCATGGCTGAGGTCTCACAGGACTAGGAAACCCAGGGGAAGGAAAAGTATAGTAACTGCCGTAGAAGGGGAAACTGGTCTTTAATACAGGACCATAGCTTCTGGTACTGCCATTTATGTGATTTTCCAAAAGGGTCACTTCTAGGTAGGACAAATTTTGGAGAGTAAAGTGAAAGCTAGATTTTAGCCCTTGCCCATCCCCTCACCAAGGTGTTTTGTGTAGTTGGTAGAGTGCTGTTTTTTTTTTAATTAAAAAAGATTTTTTTTTTGTAGTTGTAGATGGACAGCATGTCTTTATTTTATTTGTTTATTTTTATGTGGTGCTGAGGATCGAACCCAGTGCCTCCCAAGTACAAGGTAAGCGCTCTACTGCTGAGCCAAGCCCCAGCCCAAGTGCTGGGGTTTTCAAAGTGCTGCAAAGTGAAGCCTCCATAATAGCTAAAGTTCATCTGCAGAAAGCACTCTTGCCTGAGACTCCTAAGTTTTAAGTTGTAAGGCTCATGATGGATTTTCCCCCTCCATTTTATCCAGTGTCTCATACAAAGCTCAGTTCAATAAATATCTGATCTATAACTGTGACTGATGAGCTGACAAATAAGTTAGAATTGTTACTGAAGTGTACCTCTCAAATACACTTAAGGAATGGGGGTGCTTCAGCTGTGATAGGACCATTGGGTTTTCCTCTGTAGGTCTAGAACTACAATTTTACTCATTGTCTAGTTGTAGTAAAATGTTGCTCATTAATATGAGTGACTTGTTACCCAACTGCTTCCTTTATCAGAAGAGGCTATATTAAGTATGCTCCAGCCTATTCTTAATCATAGTACAGCCAAATCACTATGGAGACATATGAATATTCATCAAGAGTTCAAAGAGATGACAAAAATGTAGAAGCACAGAGGGGCAGTGAGAAAGAAAGAGGCAAAGAGGGGAAAAAGTCATCTTGCAGAGGTAGTGAATCAGGGGCAACTGGCTCAGTGATTACATTTTGCTTCTTTTCATATTCTTTTCCTTTCCATCCACAGGGAAACACTCCCCCCCGCCTTCCTTTTTCTTTCTGAGCAGGCATAAAGCTCCTCTCCCTATTTTCAGCAAAAGATGTTTTCTGCAAGTTCAGTACCTGGGTCATCAGAACAGATACTTGTCTGATGGAAATAGGGCTCTCCTGTTAGGATAGATTACATTAACTACAAACATCTGCTACCTGCAAAGAGTTTCCTAGATATAGCCTAAAGCATCCTTATTTTGAACATTTTTTATACTTTGTATTCAAACTGGGTTCTGAGTCTTTGCCAAGAAATATCTTACAATTCCCTTATTACCAGAAACCAGAGGTAGCATTCTTAGTTTGGAACCACGTGTGTCCTTTCTCTGGCTTCTTGTTATCAGCGGCACTCAAGGTTTTGACTCCAGGGTGAATCAGATGCACAAGAAATTTTATGCCCAGCTTCCTCCTCCTCCTCCACTACTGATTCAGGAACTACTCATTTTGCCATAGATACAGATATGAAATGCCAGCAATGTTTTTAGTTTCTTCTGTGATCTACCTCTGTTTCTATGGAATTTCTGAGGGTTTGCTTTTCATATGTGTTCCTTCTTGGTAGTTAACTTTGTCCATGTGCAAATGGAACAGGAGGATTTAAGAAATTGGTAAATCTCATCGCGTGAAATGGTTTCTCATAAGGACCCAAATTGGAATCTTTCCGAATTTAAATGACTTTAAATCTGCTTTAGGTTCTATATGCTTTTCATAAAAATAGTACAATTGGCCCTCTGTAGTTAAAAAAAAAAATTATTGTGAAAAAAGTGCATCTATACTGAACATGTATAGGCTTTTCCCCTGGTCATTATTCCCTAAACAATACAGCATAAAAACTATTTATATAGCACTTACATTGTATTTGGTATTATAAATAATCTAGAGATTGTTCAAAGTATATGGGAGGATGTGGGTAGGTTAAACACAAATATTCTGCCATTTAATAAAGGTGACTTGAGCATCCTTGGATTTGTGTATCCTCAGGGTCCATAACTTATGCACATCCTCTGTGTACTTCAAACCATCTCTGGATTACTTATAACACCAATACGATGTAAATAGTATGTGAGTAGTTGTGCCGTATTGTTTGGGGAACAATGACAAAGAAAATATCTGTACATGTTTGGTACAGATGTATTTTTTTCTGAATGTTTTTGATTTACAATTGGTTGAATCTGCAGATGTGGAAACCACAGATACAGAGGACTGATTCTATTTATTCAGCTTAATCTGGGAACAAATGGTATGTACAGCAAAGAACAGGGTATGTGAAAACTTGCTAGCCAAATATTTTCTCATTTTTTAATGTGACCTCAATTACAGAATAGTTACAAATTAACAGCTCAGCCTGTCATCACCTTCATTTCTTGGTATGGGGGCTATCGAGAGGTGATGCTTGGTGTGAAAGAAATCGTGCCCAGAAACACTTAAGGGGGTGAGTGGCACATACCCTGGGAACCCTATTTACTAGACCAGTAAAGGAAGGCTTAATTCCCATTTGGCTGATCAGCAATTTCTCTTTGAAGCAGAAGGAATTCTAGAAAACAGTATTTAGGCAAAGAAATAAAAATGACTTGGGGTGAGGCTATTAAGTCTCCAGCTATAACATTTGAGATTTAATAATGACTTTTGGCACTTTCCTATAGGAAAGTACTGTGCTGACCAGCTTACATCAGCATGATAGCTTGTCCTCATTAGCTTCATGGCTGTCAAGATTGTGACTTGTAAATTTTCACCCTTCACCTTGGTATGAAAGGCCATGTTCTCATGGTTACAGAGAACACTGGAAAGCATTTATTTTCCAGAGGCTAAAGTGACTGGAATATTGGAGTTGGTATTTTTCTTTTGAGCTGCATTTGTTTTTCTGATTATGGGACTAGATACAGAAAATAAAGAATAAGAGCAGTTTGCTTTACATGAGGCCAAAATGGTACAGTTAGACATTATTTAGCATAGGAAAAGAACACTTAGAAACTGATAAAAATTAATATTAATAGCAAAAATATAACTGGGTTCTAAAAACTTATTTTTAATTAAAACAATAATGAAATAAACTTTGTTCTACATTAGAAAGCAGCCCATATTTAAGGAAGGTTGGGTTTAAAAATTTTTAAGAATATTATTTTCCTTTTAGTGTGGAGCCTTTCAAGGGAGGATGAACAATGAATGTCAGAAAATAAATGTCATTATGATGTTTTTAAAAAATTGACTAAGATTTATAGTGCAGTATAATATTAGCAAAATTTTGTTCTTTTCATTCTTCATCTTGGAGATAATTTTATAATTATGCCATCTACCAGATGCCAAGAAATAGTTGTGTTTGAAGATTTTCTTTTCTCTGATACAAGAATCATGACTTATTGTGAAAAATACACCTAAGATGATAATGTGATAATGATGATGGTGATGATGATGAGTTCTTGACAACAAAAGAAGAAGACATCCTAATGTAGAATGTTTGGGAACAGGACTGAAAGGGAAATAATGTGGGAACATGCTTGGGAGCTGAATACTCCATAAAACTAATAAAACCAGCAAATATTATGCATCAGTACATGGTCCAATAATTGCAAGACTGAAAAACAATGCTTAATGATGAGCGTTTCATTAGGAGCCAAGCTTGGTTGATTACAAATTAAATGATATCCCATTCTGCAAACTGAAGTTTAGGACATTGGCCAAGAGTCACAGAAGTTTCCTTTACACCTTGGTTTTACTCTACAAAATCAATCAGCTTCCTATGCTGGAAATATTCAGAGGGAAGCTGGGTACTGTGGCATTATGTGGAAAGGGTCCTGGATTGGAAATTAAAGCATTGCTTCTAATTTCCACTGTGTTACTAATTAAGTCATCCAACTGGACATGTAAAAACTTCTTTGGGTTTCAGTGTACTTATTGGGTAAAGTGATAGGTGTTCTTCTAGCAATAAAATGCTGTGATCATTGCCTATAGTCCCTGGCATTCTTGTGGCAAGAGTAGGGGGCGTATTTGAGACCAATTAACATGAAGACTTCTTAGGTTCTAATTTCTAATTTTATGAACTTGTGCCAAGTGTGCTACTTTTTTTTTTTTTTTTTTTTTTGTGGGGGGAGTACTGAGGATTGAACTCCAGGCATTCGATCACAGAGCCACATCCCCAGCCCTATTTTGTATTTTACTTAGAGACAGGGTTTCACTGAGTTGCTTAGTGCCTTGCTTTTTTTTTTTTTTCTGAGGCTGGCTTTGAACTCAAGATCTTCCTGCCTCAGCCTCTTGAGCTGCTTGGAGTTCAGGCATGTGCCACCATGCCCCGCCGCACGCTACCTTCTTTACCTGCAAAATTGTTAGTATTGGTTAGAAAAGGAGAAGTTATTCTGACTGATAAGTTTTGGTACTGAAGAGGACACAGAATTTTTTAGTTTGAATTTAATGAAATTAAATTTGAATTTAATGAAATTCAAGTGAAGAATAGAAATCGTACAAGGTTGAAAGAAGTCAAAAGAAACTTATAGGGTGACTCTAAGGCTTAATCAGAAAAAAAGCATGACTTGTTTCTGTTTTCA
The DNA here is from genome assembly GCF_045843805.1 of Urocitellus parryii. NCBI lineage: Eukaryota > Metazoa > Chordata > Mammalia > Rodentia > Sciuridae > Urocitellus > Urocitellus parryii. The sequence goes on from NC_135536.1 coordinate 56,313,371, forward strand.
GGACACCTACATGCAGCATTTTCCTTAAAGCAGCTCTCTCTTTCCCAGGTTTAAACACTGGGAGGTGTATTTGGGGCTCTTCTCAGGAATTTCCATACTACCTTGACTTTACTGACAGACCAAAACCTCACTTTTATTTCAGTGCTACCACTAGGTGGCGCTAATGTTACATTATCTACATAAAGCCTCTTAAAACTTAGGGACTCTCTTTCCTATTGATGAATTTGTTTAGGGACCACAGAAGATCTTAGTTCTAGAACCCAGACTACAGCATGCATAAATGATTTAATACTAATATATTTCATGTTCTTAGAAAAACATATTCTGGGTCTTCCTAGAAACTGTGACTTAATGATTTATTAACATCAATTCTATATTTGCAAAAATGACTCATGCATAACATTGAGTTGACTGAGAACAGCTTGGTTCTGTTCCCCCTTTTTATTTTACTTTTTGATGGGTTGTGAAAGTTCTTTTTTGCCTGCAGTATCTCCACAGGAGAAAAAGAAACTCAGGTTAATCTCTCAGGGGAAGGTTTCTTGATAGATAGCTGAGTTAAAAAAAAGGTCCTAGGTTTATATATTTATTTTTAAAAATAAGTTTTATTTTTCATTGGTACATAAAAATGTGCATATTAATGGGGGTAATGTGATGTTTTGATACATATATATTGTGTAATATTTAAATGGGAGTAAAAATATCTCTCCTCATTTATCATTTCCTTATAGAAACTTTTTCTTATAGCTTTTTGAAATATACAGTAGTACATTATTTTTATCTATAGTCATCCTAGTATGCAGTAGCACACCAGAGCTGCTCCTAGCTTGAACATAGTACCCATTAATCAACCTTTCCCTATCTCTTCCCACTTTTCCCAGTCTCTGATAACCACATTCTACTCTATAGCTGAGTTTAAATTGTACCTGTGATACAAAGACTTGACCAAACACCTTTTAAAGTATTATAGCTGTCATAATATTTGAAACAATCTTCAATTTTTTTTCTCACTGTTTCCCCCCCATTTTCTTCTCCCTATTCAAGCAAGCAGTCAATTTTAGGCTCATTGTCTCCGAGGAGGGATGTAGCAGGACAGAAAATAGATACAGGTTGCGAATGTCTCTAATATTCACAGAGATTCAAAGAGAGCCATAAAAACGGAAGAGGCCATGTTACCAGATAATGAATGTCATACTAACAACCCAATTGTGTGAACTGGACCACTCCTTATTAAACACACCCCCATGAGTCCACAGAGCCTTGGCACTTCACTAACTTTGGGAAAGGGTAAAGCTAAGATTATTTTCTACTAGTCCTTAGAATAAGGGCTTGAGGTAAAAAATTGTAGTAGAAAATGTGTATTTCTTATACTTCTGAATATGTGGATTGGATTTACATTTCTTCTTTGCTGGGAGTTCTTTTCTCTGTCTTAGTATCTTGGAATTTTCCTCTTCCTTCCCAGCCTGGCCTCAGCAAGAAATGTAAAATTTGCTGGATATTATTTTACAAGGAGATGACTCCTATTAAATATTTCCAGGGATCATTTCAGATTTCTCTCTCTCTCTTTATATTTTTATGTATATAAGCATCTAAATAAATAAGGCCCTACCATGTGTGCATGATATTACATGTGTCATATTGTATATCATATATAACTAATCATTACATAAAATAAAGCCCTGGTATACATTCTTTTTGTTTTTCACTCATTAGCATATGGCTAATGTCAATAAAGCTGAATTTCTATATAGTTTCTAATTGCAGCATAGTATTCCATCATATATATGTATCCTTATTTATTTAAATCATATCCTTTTCTTGTGATTTGCACTAACCTATTCTACTAGCTCTCAATATTTAGCTGACAAAGCCTTACCCAATGTGCATAAATATAAGGTAACCTCAAATACAAATGTGGATGTATAATATTTTAAGGATCCAGGTGAAATATTCTATCATCTATTTTTTAAAAAATAGCCTATTGATTTGGTTATAGGTCAATTTGAAATAACATGTTTTACAACTTTTAAAAAAAAATTTTGTAAAAATATTTGAACTCTTCATGCAACTCAATATCAGAGCTATTGTTTTGAGGAGTCTGTTTTGAGTCATTGATCACAGCTTTCCTGCACACAAAATCTTTTTTTCCCCAAAGTTATTTTATTTATAACAACTTTTTGCCATTCACTGGAAATTTTATCCCAATTTACAGGATCCAGTTTCCCTGTGATCTCTATATGTTACTGTTCACTTCATTGCTTTTTTGCATTGCTTTAAAAAGAACTTTCTATTCTACATTTGAACTATATTACACATGTTGAATAGAGCAAAATTTTTACATTTAAAAAATGACACCAATAATCAAGCTCAAACAGATCCTGTATTTTTCAGGAAAGAAGATACACGATTTGCAGCCCTTCTGTTGTCTGATGAATTCTACAGACAACTAAGGACTGGATATGCTTTCTTTAACTTTTTATCGTGAAAAATTTCAGAGACATAAAAGTTGAAAGAATGATACAACAGATGCTCAAAGGACCTTCCAAATAGATTCAATAATAATAACATTTGGTTTATGGATTGTCCCTGATTTATAATTTATTAATGTTATCATGGTATGAAAACAATATGCATTCGGTAGAAACCATAATTTAAATTTTGAATTTTGATCTTTCCTGGGATAGTGACATGTGGTATGATACTTTGTTGTGATGCCTGATAGTAGGCTAATTTAAGTGTTTTGAGCACATTTAAGGGTGGGTGAAAGTATGATGTTCGGTAAAATTACGTATATTAATGCATTTTCAACTTATGATATTTTTAGTTTATAAAGGGACTTCACCTCATTGTAAGTTGAGAAGCATGTGTATAGTTTTTTTTTTCTTTCTGCCTTCCTCCCTTTCGGCTTCCCTCTTTCTTCTCTCTCCAATTCCAGAGCTTTCTCACTCAGTCACTAAGATGAAAAAAAGACACTTGGGTTTGACAAGGTGAACTACTAGAGTGATCTTTATATACTGATAAAATGTGAATGATCTGCTTCACCCCATCTTGTTATATTTTTTCCATGACTTTCCAGTTTTCACAGAGAAGAAAATATAGACTCCAGACTCCCAGAGTTTGGCTCCTGCCTGACTTGCAATCTCCTGTCATACCACTCCTTCTCTTGCAGTGCTCCGACACACTGTCTTCTTTTCTGTTCCTGGACATGGGAAGAAGCCCTTTCTTGGGCTAGGCCTTTGTGCATGCACTCTCTGTGCCAGAAGTGCTTTTCCCTAGCAGTTTGCCTGACTGGCTAATTCTTACCCTTCAGGTCTCAGGACAAAAGTCTGCCTTTCACGGAGAACTGTCTTGACCACTGCCTCAAGGATCCCAGGCACAACCTATCTCTCAGCATTGCATTCATTTCTGCAGACTTTAAGCAATAATTTTAATTTTAATTATCTTCTTTACTTTCTTCTATGCTACCTAGTTTTCAATAAGGACAAGTCCACTGTATTTTTCAGCATTGCACCTTTTAGAGTCAAAGATAGTGTCTGAAACAGAAAACACATTTAACAAACAATGGAGTGTTGCATTAATAAATGAAATACTTTACAACTTTACAACTGATGAGTAAAAAAAAAACCCAGACGTATCTATAGGGTATTAAGTAAATAGAGAGAGTGTTTAATTCTACTTATATATTAACCTTGAACAGGACCAACCCTGTTGTAGTAATGAGAGGTTGCCTAAGAAGACTTCAGTCTCTCAGTTCTCTACAAACTGCTTGAAATTGTTTTGATTTGTTACACACCCTCAATTATCATACTCTAAGACTGATTATTTAGCCTTAATCGTCATGTACTCTTCTTTCTTTTCTATTTGCTTTCAAAGGCAAATATTCCTAGGAGAATAGACTCAGTGACTATTAGTCACATTTTAGTGGGAATCAGTCACATTTTAGTGGGAATCAGTTCAGTTTCCTTGCTAATAGTATAATCCCTTAATAGAACGAGGGAAACAGGAGTTAATTTTGGAGTATAGTCACTGGGCCATCCAGAGGATGGCTCAGGCACTGGACAGCTGGAGAGAAGGAGAGCCCAGAGTAATTGAAGGGCAAAAACAAGGATGTGAAAAGATTCCAAGGCCCCAAACTCTCTTTTCCCTTAGCTTTGGCCAGAACTGAACTTTGTAGTTGAATGATGCTTCAGCCCATTCAGATAGCTATAACTTAGTTGTTGAGATGTCAAAGTCAGTTATTTAAACCACCCCATATGAATTCAGCAGTAAAGGCACTTTACTCTCAGAGATTTAACTGATGCAACCTTTGCAGGAGAATCTTATGAATTATTGAAATGGTAGAAGCAGCAGCAAGCAGTTACCTAATTTGCCCTTGATGATGAATGGCAGGGATTTAGAGATTAATCTCTTTCTTTGAGACTTATTTTCTGTTAAATGAAGATGTAGACACTATCATTTGAGTTGGGCTAGAGTAGAAAATATCTTTCCAAAGTTTATTAGCTTTCCAGCTGTGAATGTAATAAACAGCTTTTTGCAAATTAATGTTTATTTTCATTCTTATAGTTTTGGCAATTGTTTTCTATTCTAGAGGATAGAAGTGAAGGTGTTGATTTGGGAATAAATTACCTCTGGCATCAGTGGTTTAAGGCATTAAAATGTAGACAATATTTTCTATGAAGTGGCAAAAATTAGAATTTGGAGGAGACATCTATTAGTTATAACATTATTCATGCTATTTTTATGGTTACTTAGCAGGGGAAAGCTTTATTCTTTCAATTCAGAGCAATATTTTGTTTTTATTTATTTTTTTAAAGTTCTTTTCTCTTTGTATTAAACATGCAGTGAGATGAAATAAAGCATTTTCTTTATTATGGACCCAATGTGAACTTTAAAAAATCTTAAGTAGTTTAATAAAATCATTACAAAATCAGAGTACTTATTTTAAATTATAATAATAATCTTAAAGTTTTAAGATGTGGCCCAAGATACTGTCTTGAAATGGGTGATTTAAACCCAGAATTAACTTCTTTTTCTTATTATTTCATCTTTAGCACCTACAGCAAAATCATGTACAAAATGAGTTTTCCACAAATAACATGAAGAGTGAATGTAGATGAATAAACAGAAGATCTTTTAAATGATACTTTAGAAATCAAAGTCAATCCCATATGTACATCTTTCTCTAAAGAGCCTGAAATGTGTTAATTTTTAGTGTCCTATCAAAAAATTAAGCAACGTGAAGTACCAATGAAGAAGTAGAAAGTAAATTTTAAGTTTTACACTTAGCAGCAAACCATATATTACTAAAGAAGTAATATTCATCAGTGGTTAGGTGATGATGAAGATGACATTATCATTTTATACTGATGGTCATCAGTATAAAAGCAATTACGATCCTATTGGTAACAGGGTTTGGCAAATCAGCAATTTGTCATTATCACATTGTCTGCATTTATATTCCTCCCATTCAGCTGTACATCAACACCATGTGTCATTAACTGTTTTTTTTTTTATTCTTGAACCAGGAAAAAAGAAAGCAGAATGACTATTTTTAAATATAAAAGGAGTATCATGATTTCAACTTTATTATGAGCAAGTGAGTCAATGTGTTGAAAATGGTGGCAGTGAATCAGGACCTTATAAGCTTATGAGTTTAGATCCTAGTCTTTCTTACTAGCCAGAAGGGACTTGGGGAATATTTTATATTGTGCTTTTATAGCATTATTGACAGTGATAGACTCAGTCTATATGTTAAGTCAGTCTCTCCCTCTCTTCTGCTTGACACCTAGAGATGTTTCTAAAGTCTGTTTGAGAGACATTGCAATACCTTCATTGCAGTTTAGTTGAACAGTAATAAATCATTGGGTCCCTCAAGCCAAATACATTCCTTTGGCTATAATCTATACAAGGGACATGGCTAATATTTCATCCTGCTTTGTAGTCCTTTGTGGTTTCTCTATAGTTGTACTTCTAAAGGCCCAAAGCATTTGGAGTCTTAGATCTTCATAGATACATCATGTTCCTCACTATTTCCTTTGATTCTGAAGTAAAGAAATTTTAAATGGAAGTTATTGAACAAGAGGACTATGGGACAGATAGGTGTCATCTTAGAAAAGGTAATAATGAACTTTGATCTGAAGAATAATGTGCTAAGTGAGGATACAAAATCTTTCACCAAGTTCATAGCATTGCCTTGTTAAAAGTAGATTTATTTGCATTTAGTGCTTCTCTTAAAAATAAAATATGGTTTATTATCTATAATACATACGACCGAACATATTCAAAGTGGCTTAAATATAACAAGGAAGCATTCTGCTTTTGGCATGATGTGGTTCTGCATATAGTGGTTTTCTGCATTTTTTTCCCTATGAGACAGAATGTGCTCACAGACACAGAGCTCTTTTCTCTGCTCACTCTATGATTTATGTGTCTTTGAACCACATGTATAAGATTCTGTTTATGCTTTTAAGTTTAAATTTAATAATATCAAAGTGCCAGTGTGGATTAATGATTAATAGGCTAGAGTAGGGGGAATAAAACCATGGTTTTATTTTCTTTCTTAAAATCATTCCTCCTTCCACTTATATTTTCTGATTATAAAATTGATAAATAGTTCAATAAAGAGAACTTGGAAACTATAGAAAACTATTAAGAAACAAAGTCATCCTTCAGAAATAACCACTGGATCAGAACCAGTGAATGTTGTAGAGATTCTTAATAAATATTTGTATTGCTCATAGAAAATTGATTTTATTGGATAAGGACAGGGATCAATTTGGCTCTTTGATAAATTTTTAATGACTTTTAAAATCATACTTAGTAACAAGATTATATGTAAATAATTAAAAGTTTACTCCAGGTACTCAGTATTTTCGTGCCCAAATATATACCAAAGTCCATTTGTATTTTGTGACAGTCTGAAAGGCATGCCAACAGATTTCGTTGTAGTTCTGATGCCAGCCGGTCTCACATGCTTGGCCATTTGGGGGAATCTTGATTCTGAGGAGTCAAATCACTGAAAGTCATACAAGGAGTTTGAATATATCAAAGCAATACTGATGTGTCTTACACAGAATTGAATGGCTTCTAAATTGTCAGGTTTAGAATTTGACCTCATTGCTTTTACTGTACTTCACATGAAGCTCAAAAGTACCCATTTCTTCATTAGGTCAGTTTGGGAAAATGTCCTAATGAGCTTAATAATTTTTAATGAATTGGTTTAAGAAAAGCTCTGTAAAAATATAAATTTCATTAACTTGGTTAAAGGTAGTAAAACATATAATAAATTTGAATGCAAATAGTATGTACTAAAAACAATTAGAAATAAATCTCCATCAAAAAGGAAAAATAAACAAAACCTTAAAAACCAATGTGGGAGTGAGCAGCTCAACTTAAGATATAATTTGTCAGCATCATGTGACATATTCTCTTTGGTTCATCTGTTAATTTGGACCATCATTTAAATGTATATAATTGTTTTAAATCATTGGACCCTGCTCTGAAAACTGAAAGTTAACTTTATGAGAATCAACCTTAACCGGAAGTGTTGTTTCAGTAATAGGTGCTCAATGTCAATAACAACAGCTTGCCTATTGGTTAAAATAATCAACTAAAAAAAGTTAGTTTGTAGATGACCTTAGAATACTAAAATAAACTTTTCTTTAAATTTTTTTTTTAGTTGTAGATGGACACAATACCTTTATTTTATTTATTTTTATGTGGTGCTGAGGATCAAACCCAGTGCTTCATGCATGCTAGATGAGTGCGCTACCCATAAGCCACAACCCCAACCTCCCAAACTTTTTCTTTTAAAAGTTATATCCTGGGCTGGGGTTGTGCTCAGTTGTAGAGTGCTCACCTGGCAAGTGCAGAGCCCTGGGTTTGATCCTCAGCACCACATAAAAATAAATAAATAAGGGTATTGTGTCCAACTATAACTAAAAAATTAAAAAAAAGGAATCATGGAAGATCATAGAAAAAGGAAAACAATCCTACCTATGAACCATCACTTGATATAATCATTATTATATCACAGCATATGTGTTGTTGAACTTTCAATATGTCATCAGACAACTTGTTATAGAGCAAAGCTAAAGTTAGAGCTTTCTATGCTAAGAAAGTCACCGACTTGACAGGGACTTTATAGTGCTCAAGTGAGGAAATTAGATAAGTGTATTTGTAGAGAATTATTACATCTGAGATGAGTTTTTTTTTGTCATCAATCATTTAGATTAGACATTTTCTATGGAGCTTTATTATGTTATGGGCATTTATTTTTGTTGCTATTATTTTTCCATTCTTTTGTATTTTATATAGCAGATTGGAAAGTAATTTTATATTTACCTCAATTTAAACTAGATTTTCCTAGTGGTAGGTCTGTAGTTGTTTAAATAGATTGCCTCCATCTGGTTGCAGTGGTTGAGAATGAATCTCATTCATGTGGTACTCTTAGGGACAATTCCAACTTAGCAACTCTATTTTTTTTTTGAATGAATTATGGATACTCATCTCTCAAATGGGAAGGTCAGAGAAATTTAATCCTGATATTAATGATAGTATGCTCTATGATTAAAAAAGCAACCCCAGAAATGATCTTCCTAGGCACCTCACTCCTGAGTTTATTCTTTTCTTTATTCCATTACATCATGATAACGATTCTCTCTGAAGTTCATCTTTAGTGTATTAGGTGATCAGACATGTTTTGCAGGTTTGCTAAAGGGTAATTTTTCCTTTATGCAAATATGATAACTGCATATTAACTAAGCAAACTCCACCTCATTTGTAGATTTGTAGTAGTATTTAAAAATGTTCAGTGTTTACAGATCTTAAGAAAGTTCATTTCAAAATAAAAATTCTAGAAAGATTCAAAATTATGCAGAAATACATTTCAGAATTATAAATATGTCTTGAAAGAAAAAGTGTTTGTTTTATTACATTTTTCTGTCAACGGAATGTAAGCACATTTGTAACAATTGGGGTCTCTGTTTTTGTAATTTAAAATACAGGAAACGGGGCTGGGGATGTGGCTCAAGGGGTAGCACACTCGCCTGGCATGCGTGAGGCCCGGGTTCTATCCTCAGCACCACATACCAACAAAGATGTTGTGTCCGCCACATCATAAAAAATAAATATTAAAAATTCTCTCTCTCTCTCTCTCTCTCTCTCTCTCTCTCTCTCTCCCCCCTCTCTCACTCTCTCTTTAAAAAAAAATAAAATACAGGAAGGGAGGGGCTCAAGACAATAGAAGCAAACTAGGTACAAGTCCTGGATCTCCTTGCAGCAGAGCGGTGAGGCAGTGGAGGAAAAGCAGAATTGAGAGGTGGATGACAAAATAAATACACTTAAGACTCGATTATTGCGTGGTCTAAGACTTGAAGAGACCGGGAGATAGGGCATCAGAGTAGAAAAGAAACACAAAGTTTCTAAACTCCCTCCAACCCCAAACAGTGGAAAATCGAGGAGGGGCATCAGAGAGAGTAGGCAAATGGATATTCTCTCAAGCTCACCCACTTAAAAACAGCTGGAAAGACAGATAAAACTTAAAGTGCAAAGGTAACATAAATCTTCTTAAAATAAAAAATAGCTTAAAAACCAAATTGTGAGCTGCGGGTGCATAGGCATCTTGTGGAGCCGTCAGCCCACCAGTCATCCTCTTATATCAGCACGGAGTTTTCCCATGCCCAGACAGCTGCAAACTAAACCACAGGGAGGTCCCCTGCAGTGGAACCTCTTAAAAAAATCCATACAGAAAGAACTTCTAGAAAGACCAATATTATCCCTGATTCACTAAAACTGCCCTCCATGTCCACCATGAACTGGGGGAACCACTGCTGGGAAGTACAGCAAGCCCCACTCAGTGTCTGTGACTTGGGCAGGGGCAAGAGCTCTGTGCAGCGTCCATTGGCTCACTTAACACAGAAGGAAGCAGCAAAGAGGAAGGCAGGTTCATCAGGCCCCTCAATCACTGACTCTGTGGGGAGGCACCATAGGAAGACTTGGGACAGTCCCTGGGATCCAGATGCAGGGCAGGGATTGAAGGGACTACCAGAGGGGAAACTGCCTGAATATCCTGTGGCAGAGAGACCCAGCAAGAAAGTGCCTGAGACTACACAGCAGATAGCAAGATCATAACTGGCGAGTGACAGGGCATTGTCTGTGATACTTGTGAGCCCTTGGATCAGGAATCAGCACATGCCATTCCTAGCGCGGGGCAGTGGAACCACTGGGGTCCCTTCACTACGGCACCTCAGAGAGCTGTGTTGGCTGGGGGATTAATTCTGCACCACAGATCATCTGCAGAATATCTACAACCAGTATTCCTGTGCCCACAGACAGCCACTAGGACTTTCACTAGTAAAAAAAAAAATGGACAAATATGAGAGTACAGGTACATTAACACACAGAAATCACAGAGGGATTCCAGACCTTACATCCTGAGCTACTAAACACGTTAGAAATACTGCACCAACTAACCAGTCACCTGTGGGCCCTCTAGCTGACAAGCCAGAAGCTGCTGATAGGATGATCATAGCAACTAGGAAACTGGCCCCTGTCCCCCCGCAACTTAGGAGAGATCCACAGCCTAATTTAGATGGATAGATATCTGCTAAATGTCCAAACCCCAATGAAATCCAAACTAAGATCCAATAAGACTTTTCTTTACCTGGACATGGTATACTATAAACAACTCTAACATCAACTTTGATCATCTAAACAGCTCCTTAATTTGAACAATATTTGTCAATCCAATTGCCAACTTTTTACCTTCAACCCATTTGATTGTACTTCATCTAATGGTTTAAAGCATTAATTGTCATCAGTCTTCCTTTGTTTTCTAGTTTCTACATGCCTCTCTTATTCCCTACTCACTCCCTGGCGCTATTTGCTCAAAACCTCAAGTAGCACCCATCTCTCTCTCTTTTCTACCTCCAATATAAATTACCCTTTGATAGCTTCTTCCTCTCTCTCTTTCCCCCTCTTTATCTATCTATCACTATTTCCCCCTCTTCTATTTGCCTAATCTTATTTCTCCCTCCTTTTAATCCTTACTTATGGGTATAGTTAGTTTGCTAAATTTGACGATTAATTTTTTGACCCGTTCCAGAACTTCATTCTGGGTATGTACCTAAACTTGAGGAACAGCAAGATCAACTGCAACAGTTTTTGTTCTTATAAGATTGACTAGAACAAGGGCTGGCTCAGAAGCAACTATCGTAAATAGGGCTCAGTAGCATTGCTTAAAGTGGGGCTGATGTTGGGGTCAGCAGAGATCACATATTGACTTAAATTATTATCTGGATATTTACTAAACACAGGGCTCTTCAGAAAAAAATGCTCACAAAATAGTTCATCACTTAAAAGAAGAAGTCAGAACCATACTGAGAGATGGGTAAACATACAAACAATATGAGCAAGCAAGGGAACAAACCATCCTGACAACCCAGAATGCCTCAACAGCAGACTTTGTTGACACCACAGTGGAGGAAATATCAGAGAAGGAATTTAGAAAGTTCATAATTAAACTGCTTTACGAGCTACAAGACAATGTATGAGTGATATCAGAGAGAAAATATGAGAAGGAAAGATCATTTCAGTAAGGAGGTAGAGATATAAAAGAACTAATATAAAAGAACTAATCAGAAATCCTTGAAATGAAGGAATCAATAAAAACAAATTAAAAATTCAATGGAAAGCATCACCAATAGATGAGACCATTTTGAAGATAGCTTTTCCGAAATTGAAGACAAATTATATAATCTTGAAGATAAAGTTGACCACAGACAAAAGATATTAAGAGACCATGAACAGACTTTTCAAGGAATATGGGATAACATGAAAAGACCAAATTTAAGATTCAGTGGAGTAGATAAAAACTCTGAAATAAAAACAAAGGAAATGCACAATCTTTTCAATGAAATAATATTAGAAAAATTTCCAAGCCTTCAGAATAAAATGGAAATTCAAATACAGAAGATATATAGAACTACAAATACACAAAACCACAACAGATCCACTTCAAGGCATATCCAGAATGCCCAACATCCAGAATAAGGATACAATTTTAAAAGCTGCTAGAGAAAATAAACCGGTCACGTTAAGAGGTAAAACAATCCAGATTTCAACTGATTTCTCAACACAGATCCTCAAATCTAGGAGGTCATGGAATAATATAAAACAAGCCCTGAAAGAAGATGATGCCAACCAAGAATACTGTACCCAGAAAAATTAAGCTTCAGAATTGAAGATGAAATAAAAACCTTCCATGATAAGCAAAGGCTAAAAAAGTTCATAACTACAAAACATACTCAATAAAATATTTCATGAAGAAGAAATTAAAAATAAAAATGAAAACCAGTAGGAGGAACTAAAAAGGAGAATCAAATTCAACATAAACACTAGAAATAAAAAAAATCGACAGGAAAGAAAAATCACCTCTCAATAATAATAAGGAATGTAAATGGTCTAACCTCTTCAATCAAAAGATATGTAGTTGGTAGATTAGATTAAAAAACAAGGCCCAACAATATGCTGTCTCCAACAGACTCACCTCATAAACAAAGATATCCATAGGCTGAAGGTGAAAGGATGGAAAACAATACCATTCATATGTATCTTGTAACAAGCAAGGTTTTCTTTTCTTTTTTTTTCTTTTATTGGTTGTTCAAAACATTACAAAGCTCTTGACATATCATATTTCATACATTAGATTGTAGTGGATTATGAAATCCCAATTTTACCCCAATTGAGATTGCAGAATCACATCGGTTAAACATCCACAATTTTACATAATGTCCTATTAGTAATTGTTGTATTCTGCTACCTTTCCTATCCCCTACTATCCCCCCTCCCCTCCCCTCCCATCTTCTCTCTCTACCCCATCTACTGTAATTCATTTCTTTCCTTGTTGATTTTCCCATTCCCCTCACAACCTCTTATATGTAATTTTGTATAACAATGAGGGTCTCCCTCCATTTCCATGCAATTTCCCTTGTCTCTCCCTTTCCCTCCCATCTCATGTCTCTGTTTAATGTTAATCTTTTCTTCCTGCTCTACCTCCCTGCTCTGTTCTTAGTTGCTCTCATTATATCAAAGAAGACATTTGGTACTTGTTTTATAGGGATTGGCTAGCTTCACTAAGCATAATCTGCTCTAGTGCCATCCATTTCCCTGCAAATTCCATGATTTTGTCATTTTTAAGTGCTGCATAATATTCCATGATGTATAAATGCCACATTTTTTTTTATCCATTCATCTATTGAAGGGCATCTGGGTTGGTTCCACAGTCTAGAAATTGTGAATTGTGCTGCTATGAACTACGATGTGGCAGTATCCCAGCAGTACACTCTTTTAAGGTCTTCAGGGAATAGTCCAAGAAGGGCAATGGCTGGGTCAAATGGTGGTTCCATTCCCAGCTTTCCCAGGAATCTCCATACTGCTTTCCAAATTGCTGCACCAATTTGCAGTCCCACCAGCAATGTACAAGTGTACCCTTTTCCCCACATCCTTGCCAGCATTTATTGTTGTTTGACTTCACAATGGCTGCCAATCTTACTGGAGTGAGATGGTATCTTAGGGTTGTTGTGATTTGCATTTCTCTGACTGCTAGAGATGGTGAGCATTTTTTCATGTACTTGTTGATTAATTGTATGTCCTCCTCTGAGAAGTGTCTGTTCAGGTCCTTGGCCCATTTGTTGATTGGGTTATTTGTTATCTTATTGTCTAATTTTTTGAGTTCTTTGTATACTCTGGATATTAGGGCTGTATCTGAAGTGTGAGGAGTAAAAATTTGTTCCCATGATGTAGGCTCCCTATTTACGTCTCTTATTGTTTCTCTTGCTGAGAAAAAACTTTTCAGTTTAAGTAAGTCCCATTTGTTGTTTCTTGTTATCAACTCTTGTGGTATGAGTGTCCTATTAAGGAATTTGGAGCCCGACCCCACAATATGTAGATCGGAGCCAACTTTTTCTTCTATTAAACGCAGAGTCTCTGATTTGATATCAAGCTCCTTGATCCATTTTGAGTTAACTTTTGTGCATGGCGAGAGAAAGGGATTCAGTTTCATTTTGTTGCATATAGATTTCCAGTTTTCCCAACACCATTTGTTGAAGATGCTATCCTTCCTCCATTGCATGCTTTTAGCCCCTTTATCAAATATAAGATAGTTGTAACTTTGTGGATTAGTCTCTGTGTCCTCTATTCCCATTGGTCCACCCGCCTGTTTTGGTACCAGTACCATGCTGTTTTTGTTACTATTGCTCTGTAGTATAGTTTGAAGTCTGGTATCACTATACCGCCTGATTCACACTTCCTGCTTAGAATTGCTTTTGCTATTCTGGGTCTTTTATTTTTCCATATGAATTTCATGATTGCTTTATCTATTTCTTCAAGAAATGCCGTTGGGATTTTGATTGGCATTGCATTAAACCTATAGAGAACTTTTGGTAATATTGCCATTTTGATGATGTTAGTTCTGCCTATCCATGAACAGGGTACATTTTTCCATCTTCTAAGATCTTCTTCTACTTCTCTCTTTATGGTTCTAGTTTTCATTGTATAAATCTTTCTCCTCTTTTGTTAGGTTGCGTCCCAAGTATTTTATTTTTTTTGAGGATATTGTGAATGGAGTGTTTTTCCTCATTTTCATTTCAGAAGTTTTGTTGCTGATATACAGAAATGCCTTTGATTTTTGTGTGTTGATTTTATATCCTGCCACTTTGCTGAATTCATTTATTAGTTCTAGTAGTTTCTTTGTAGACCCTTTTGGGTCTTCTAGGTATAGAATCATGTTGCCGCAAATAGTGATAATTTAAGTTCTTCTTTTCCTATTTTTATGCCTTTAATTTCTTTCGTCTGTCTAATTGCTCTGGCCAGTGTTTCAAGAACTATGTTGAACAGAAGTGGTGGGAGAGGGCATCCCTGTCTTGTTCCAGATTTTAGAGGGAATGCCTTCAATTTTTCTCAATTCAGAATGATGCTAGCCTGAGGCTTAGCATAGATTGCTTTTACAATGTTGAGGTATGTTCCTGTTATTCCTAGTTTTTGTAGAGTTTTGAACATAAAGGAATGCTGTACTTTGTCGAATGCTTTTCCGTATCTATCGACATGATCATATGGTTCTTATTTTTAAGTCTATTGATGTGGTGAATAACGTTTGTTGATTTCTGTATATTGAACCAGCCTTGCATCCCAGGGATGAATCCTACTTGATCATGGTGCACAATTTTTTTGATATGTTTTTGAATCTGATTTGCCAGAATTTTATTGAGGATTTTTGCATCTAGGTTCATTAGAGATATTGGTCTGTAGTTTTCTTTCTTTGAGGTATCTTTGTCTGGTTTCGGAATCAGGGTGATGTTGGCCTCATAGAATGAATTTGGCAGAACTCCCTCTTTTTCTATTTCCTGAAATAACTTGAAAAATATTGGTATTAATTCTTCTTTAAAGGTTTTGTAAAACTCCACTGTATACCCATCCGGTCCTGGGCTTTTCTTGGTTGGTAGTCTTTTGATTGCTTCTTCTATTTCATCCATTGATATTGTTCTGTTCAAATTGTGTGTATCCTCCTGACTCAGTCTGGGCAAATCATATGACTTAAGAAATTCATCGATGTCTTCACTATCTTCTATTTTATTGGAATATAGGTTTTCAAAATAATTTCTAATTGTCTTCTGTATTTCTGTAGCATCTGTTGTGATATTGCCTTTTTCATCCCGTATGTTAGTAATTTGAGTTCTCTCTCTTCTTCCCTTTGTTAGCATCGCTAAAGGTCTGTCGATCTTATTTATTTTTTTGAAGAACCAACTTTTAGTTTTGTTAATTTTTTCAATAGTTTCTTTTGTTTCAATTTTGTTGATTTCTGCTCTGATTTTAATTATTTCTTGCCTTCTGCTACATTTGCTGTTGTTTTGCTCTTCCTTTTCTAGGGTTTTGAGTTGAAGTGTGAGATCATTTATTTGTTGGTTTTTCCTTTTTTTGAGGAATGACCTCCAGGCGATGAATTTCCCTCTTAAAACTGCTTTCATTGTGTCCCATAGATTCTGATATGTTGTGTCTGTATTTTCATTTATCTCTAAGAATTTTTTTATTTCCTCCTTTATGTCTTCTGTAACCCATTGATCATTCAGTAACATATTGTTCATTTTCCATGTGATGTAGGATTTTTCCTTCCTTCTTTTATCATTGATTTCCAGTTTCATTCCATTATGATCAGATAAAATGCATGGTATTATCTCCACCCCTTTATATTTACTGAGGGTTGCCCTATGGCATAATATATGGTCTATTTTTGAGAAGGATCCATGTGCTGCTGAGAAAAAGTATATCCATGTGATGATGGTTGATACATTCTATATATTTCAGTTATGTCTAGGTTATTGATTGTGATATTGAGTTCTATAGTTTCTTTATTCAACTTTTGTTTGGAAGATCTGTCCAATGGTGAGAGAGGTGTGTTGAAGTCACCCATAATTATTGTGTTGTGGTCTATTTGATTCTTGAACTTGAGGAGAATTTGTTTTATGAATGTCGTGGCACCATTATTTGGTGCATAAATATTGATAATTGTTATGTCTTGTTGGTGAATGGTTCCTTTTAACAGTATATAATGTCCTTCCTTTTCCCTTTTGATTAACTTAGTCTTTAAGTCGATTTTATTTGATATGAGGATGGACACCCCTGTTTGCTTACGAGGACTGTGTGCATGGTATATTTTTTCCCAACTTTTCACCTTCAGCCTGTGTATGTCTTTTCCAATCAGATGTGTCTCCTGGAGGCAGCATATTGTTGGATTTGTTTTTTTAATACAAGATACCAGCCTATGTCGCTTTATTGGAGAGTTTAAGCCATTAACGTTTAGAGTTACTATTGATATATGGTTTGTACTTCCAGCCATGTTTGATTATTTATCCTTTTTTTAAAAAAAAAATTTAGTTTGTTTCTCCATGATTATCTTTACCCTCGCCCTCTGTCTTTACCGTGGCACTTCCCACTGATGGTTTTGGTTATTGTTTTTCATTTCTTTCTCCTGTAGTGTTTTGCTCAAGAAGCTTTGCAATGCTGGTTTTCTGGCTGCAAATTCTTTTAGCTTTTGTTTATCATGAACGATTTTTATTTTGTTGTCATACCTGAAGCTTAATTTTGCTGGATACAGAATTCTTGGTTGGCATCCATTGTCTTTCAGTGTTTGAAATACATTGATCCATTACCTTCTTGCTTTCAGCGTCTGTGATGAAAAATCCGTTGTTAACCTTATTGGTTTACCCCTGAATATAATCTGCCTCTTTTCTCTTGTAGCTTTTAATATTTTCTCTTTGTTCTGTATATTGGATATCTTCATAATAATGTGTCTTGGCGTTGGTCTACTGTGATTTTGTGTGCTCGGTGTCCTGTATGCAGCTTGAATTTGTATATCTGTTTCCTTTTTTATTTCTGGAAAGTTTTCTGTAATTATTTCATTCAGCAAGTTATTCATTCCCCTTGGTTTGAATCTCTGTACCTTCTTCTATCCCGATGACTCGTAAGTTTGGTTTTTTTATGTTATCCCATATCTCTTGGATGTTTTTCTCTTGATTTTTTTCACCAGCCTTTCTGAGTTGGCTAGACTCTTTTCAAGATGATATATTTTGTCTTCATTATCTGACGTTCTGGTTTCTACTTGCTCCACTCTGTTAGTGATACTCTCAATTGAGTTTTTAATTTGGTTTATCATTTCCTTCCTTTCTAGAATTATTGTTTGATTATTTTTTATAATCTCTATCTCCTGATAAAGATGCTTAACTTCTTCTTTTATCTGTTTATGTAATTCATTCTCAATGTGTTCTTTCACTGCTTGAATTTGCTGTCTCGTATCCTCTTTAAGGTTCCATTCCATCTGTCTAAGGTGTTCCTTGAGTTCTTTATATGACCATTTTTCTGATGACTCTAGGTCCTCCTGAATATTTAGGCTGTCCTGCATTGTTTGTACTCCTTTTCTTCCTTGCTTTTTCAAGCTGCTGATGTTACTTCTTATTCTGTTTGACTGCTGAGTTACTGTTTACTCTTATAAATTTATTTGATGCTTGGGAGGAAAGGTATTAGAAGGGAAGGTAAGAAGTCACTAAAGAGAATGAGAGTAAGCAGGTAGAATTCAAAGAAGGGGGAATGAGAAAATTGAAAAGAAAGGAAAAGACAAAAGAAGAAAAAAAATAGGAAATAAAAAAAGAAAAAAATTAAAAAAAATAATAATAAAAAAATAAAAATTAGAAAAAAAAATTGAAAAAAATGGAAAAAAAAATTAAAAAACAACAAGAAAGAAAAATGAAAATGAAAGAAAAACCCAAATCAAAAAAGAAAAAAGAGAAAAAAAATCTAATAAATGCAGTGTTAGAGTTTGATTAACTTCTCTTCCAGTAGGTGGCGCTGTGCCCTCCAGGCCAAGTTTCTCCTGTCAATACGCGGGAACCAATCACTGTGCAGCAGCTCCTCCTCCAAGACTGGGTGAGTCTTCAATCCTGAGTGCCTAGGGCCTCCTCTTGTGTCTAGTCACTTTCCCACTTTTCCTGTAGCTAGGCCCCTCTCACAGGTGCCGCTCACCACAATACTGGCTACAGGCCAGGTCTGCTGCTCCCGGGAGCCCTGTTTTCATGAACGCCTGGGCACACTCTCCCTGTCTGCCATTCCCTCAGACCCTAAGTTTGTGGCGCTTGGTGCTGAGAATCCTCAGCGAATTTTACTTGCCCTCCGGTAGCCACGGCCCTGGTAGCTGGTGCAAGAGACCTCAGGTGTCAGCACTGGTGGGAGCGGTAGCTGGGAGTTCCGCACCCCAGGTCCCGCGTCACGTCTGATTCCCTCGGTCTGGCTATGGCGCTCACGGGAGAGCTGGGAGGGGCCCTTACGGGAGAGCTGGGAGGGGCTCTTAAGGTTTCCCGGTGTGTGAAGAGGGATGGCTAGGGGATTACACACCTGTCGCCGCTGGTTTCAATGAAGTTATCTCCTCCACCCGTGACGTCAGTTCTCTGCCATGGTGGTATCCCATGCAAATGGTGATGGTTCATTCCCTTTGCCGGGTGACCAATGCAACGGGTGGGTCCTGACTGTCTCTCCCAAGCCCCGTTTCAATCCTGTGGCCACTGCCTATGAAGGCTCAGTTGTCTTTTACCTCTGTAAGTTCAGAAGGGCCAACCAGTTATTTCAGTGGGATCTTTAGTGCTGAGTCACGAGAAGCAGTCGCACTGGAGCTTGAATGCAGCCGATCCGGGCTCGGTGTGTTCTGAGAGGCCCAAACTGTTCGCCCCAGATCCATGTCAGCTCAGCATTGCCTAGTGATCCTCAGCAAACAGCATTTAGACAGTTTATGACTCCCTATGCCCGCACAGCTGAAGAGGTCAGAGACTTGATCTCTCGTGCCCGCCGCCATGTTGGATCTCCGGGAATACTTCTTAACTCATTTTATAAGGCCAGGATTACCCTGAAAACAAAGTCAGCAAGTGTGGGACCTTGTCCTGGGGCGAGGCGCGAAGGGAAAGTCGGGTTTCTTTTCTCACATCAGATAAAGTGGACTTCAAGACAAAATTTATTAAAAGAGACAAAGAAAGTCATTTCATGCTGTCCAAAGGAATCATAAAACAACAAAGAATAATGATAATAAATTTGTATGCCCCAACAAGGAAGCATCTCTGTACATCAAACAAATCCTCTCAATACTAAGAATCAAATAGACTACAACACAATTATACTGACTGACTTTAACACACTTCTCTCATTACTGGATATATTATCCAAACAAAATCTAAAAAAAAAAAAAAAAACTAAAGAACTAGAAAATACAATTTTTTTAGACTTAAAAGAACATTCATCCATCAATGGCTGAATACACTTTTTTCTTAACAGCACATGGAACATTTTATAAAATAGACCATATATTAGGTTACAAAGCAAATATTAGCAAACACACATACACACGGGGGGGGGGAGGGGAGAGAGAGAGAGAGAGAGAGAGAGAGAGAGAGAGAGAGAGAGAGAGAGAACCTTGCATTTTATCAGATCATAATGGAATGAAATTAGAAACTAATAATGAGATAAAAATAGAAACCACTCTAAATACCTGGAGACTAAATAATACACTTTTGAATGGTTAATAGCAGAAGAAATTAAGGGAGAAATAAAAAAATACTTAGAGATAAATGAAAATAGTGATACAACATATAAAAATCTCTGGGACACTATAAAGGTGGTTCTAAGAGAAAAGTTTCTAGCATTGAGCTCATTCATTAAAAGAATAGAAGGACAGCAAAAAATAATCTAATATTACATCTCATTGACCTAGAAAAAAAATAAAGCAATACTAAAATCAGTAAATGACAGAAAATAATTAAAATCAGAGCTGAAATTACTAAAATTGAGATTAAAAAACAATAAACAGATCAATGAAACAAAAAGTTGTTTTTTTCCCAAGAAATCTCCACACTGCTTTCCATATTGGCTGTACCAATATGCAGTCCCAGTAGCAGTATATGATTGTAAATTTTTCCCCACACCACATCCTCACCAACACTTATTGTTGTTTGTTTTCATAATAGCTGCCATTCTGACTGGAGTGAGATGAAATCTTAGAGTGGTTTTGATTTGCATTTCTCTAATTGCTAGTGTTGATGAACATTTTTTCATATATTTTTGTTGATTGATTTTACATCATCTTTTGAGACGTGTCTCTTCAGGTCCTTGGCCCATTTGTTGATTGGGTTATTTGTTGTTTTGGTGCTTAGCTTTTTGAGTTCTTTATATACCCTAGAGATTAGTGCTCTATCTGATGTGTGGGGGGTAAAGATTTGCTCCCAAGATGTAGGCTCTCTATTCACCTCACAGATTGTTTCTTTTGCTGAGAAGAAGAAACTTTTTAGTTTGAGTCCATCCCATTTACTGATTCTTGATTTTAATTCTTGTGCCACAGGAGTCTTATTAAGGAAGTTGGGGCCTAATCCCACATGATGAAGATTAGGGCCTACTTTTTCTTCTATTAGATGCAGGGTCTCTTGTTTTATTCCTAAGTCATTTATTCATTTTGAGTTGAGTTTTGTGCATGGTGAGATATAGGGGCTTCATTTCATTTTGTTCCATATGGATTTCTAGTTTTCCCAGCACCATTTGTTGAAAAGGCTATCTTTTCTCCAGTGCTTGTTCTTGGCACCTTTGTCTAATATAATTGTAGTTTTGTGGGTTAGTCTCTGTGTCCTCTGTTCTATCTATACCCAAGGAGTTAAAAACAGCATACTGCAGAGATACAGCCACATAATGTTTATAGCAGCACAATTCACAATAGCTCAACTGTGGAACCAATCTAGATGCCCTTCAATAGATGAATGGATTAAAAAATGTGGCATATATACATAATGGAGTATTACAGCAATAAAAGAGAATAAAATCTTGGCATTTGCAGGTAAATGGATGGAGTTAGAGAAGATAATGTAAATGAAGTTAGTCAATCCCCCCAAAACAAATGCTGAATGTTTTCTCTGAAATAAGGTGACTGACTCATAGTGGAGTAGGGAGGGGGAACATGGGAGGAATAGATGAACTCTAGATAGGGCAGAGGGATATTGGAGGGAAGGGACGGGGCATGGGGTTATTAATGATGGTGGAATGTGATGATCATTATTATCCAAAGTACAGGCATGAAGACATGAATTGGTGTGAATATACTTTATATACAACCAGAGATATGAAAAATTGTGCTCTATATATGTAATAAGAATTGTAATGCATTCCATTGTCATATAAAAAAGTTTGTTTTTTGAAAAATAAAAAAATGATAAGCCCTTAGCCAAGCTAACAAAAAGAAAGGGGAAAAAAACTCAAGTTATTAAAATTCATGATAAAAAAGGAAATATCACTACAGATACTACTGAAATTCAGAGGATTATCAGAAATAGTCTAATAATTTATACTCTAATAAGCCAGAAAATCTTGAAGACATAAACAAATTCCTAGAGATATAGGACCTACCCAATTTGAACCAGGAGGTTCAATTTAGAAAATTTAAATCAATTTCAAATAATAAAATTGAAGATACCATCAAAAGCATACCAACAAAGAAAAGTCCAGGACCAGATGGAGTCTCAGCCAAGTTCTACCAGAGTTTTAAATAAGACTAATATCAATTTTTCTCAAATTATTTCATGAAACAGAAAAGGAGGGAATTCTTTAAAATTTATTCTGTGAAGCCAGTATCATCTTGATACCAAAACCAGACAAAGACATATCAAGAAGGAAAATTTCAGACCAATATACTTAATGAAGATAGAAGCAAAAATTCTTAATAAAATACTGGCAAATCACATTAAAAAACACATCAAAAAGATAGTGCACCATGATCAAGTGGGTTTCATCCCAGGGATGCAAGGATGTTTCAACATACAGAAATCAGGAAATGTAATTCACCACATGAATACACTTAAAGACAAGAATCACATGATTATCTCAATAGATGCAGAAAAAGCATTTGACAAAATACAGCATCTATTCATGTTTAAACTAGAAAAAACTAGAGAGAAAAGAAACATACCTCAATATTGTGCTGTATATGACAAACCCAAGGCAAACAATATTCTGAATAGGGAAACACTGAAAACATTCCCTCTAAAAATAGGAACAAGATATGGATGCCCACTTTCATTCACTCCTATTCAACACAGTCCTTGAAACTAGCCTGAGCAATTAGGCAAGAGAAGGAAATTAAAGGGATATGAATAGGAAATGAAGAGCTCAAACTATCTCTATTTGCTGATGACATTATTCTATATTTAAAAGACCCAAAAAAACTCTACTAGAAAACTTCCAGCACTCATAAATGAACTCAGCAAAGTAGCAGGATATAAAATCAACACCCATAAGTCAATTGTGTTCCTATATTCCAATGATGAATCAGCTAAAAGAGAAATCCTATTCATAATAGCTTAAAAAGTACTTGGGAATCAACCTAACAAAAGAGGAGAAGAACCTCTACAATGAAAACTACAGTGCACTAAAGAAAGAAATTGAATAATACCTTGGAAGATGGAAAGACCTCCTGTGTTCTTGGATAGGCAGAATCAATATTGAAAAAATTGCCATATTACCAAAAGTGCTATACAGACTCAATGCAATTCCTATCAAAATTCCAATGACGTTCATAGAAATAGAAAAAGCATTAATGAAATTCATTTGGAAAAATAAGAGGCCCAGAATAGCCAAAGCAATCCAAAGAATATCCAAACAAAGACAAAGTGAATTATACTACAGAGATATAGTAACAAAACAGCATGGTATTGACACCAAAGCAGACATGAAAGCCAGTGGAACAGAATAGAAGACACAGAGATTAACCCACATAAATACAATTATCTCATACTAGACAAATATACATTGGAGAAAAAATAGCCTCTTCCACAAATGGTGTGGGAAAACTGGAAGTCCATATTTAGCGGAATGAAATTGAACTCCTATCTCTTACTCTGCACAAAACTCAACTCAAAGTGGATCAGAGACCTAGGAATTAGATCAGAAATGCTGCACCTGCTAGAAGAAAATATAGGCCTAATTCTCCATCATCTCAGCTTAGGAACAAAGTTTCTCGACAAGACTCCTAAAGGACAAGAAGTAAAATCAAGAATCAATAAATGGGAATAACACCAAATTAAAAAGTTTCTTCATAGCAAAGGAAACAACCAAGATTGTGAAGAGAGAGCCTACAGAATGGGAGAAAATATTTGTGCCTTGCTCATTAGATAGTGCATTAATATCCAGAATATTCAAATAATTCAAAAAAATTAACACAAAAAGAAGAAAGGAAAGAAAAGAAAAAAAAGACTCAATAAGTAAATGGGCAAAGGAACGAAACAGCTGCTTCTCAAAAGAAGAAATATGAATTGTCACCAAATAAATGAAAAAATGTTCAACACCTGTAGCAGATGTAAATTAAGGAAATGTAAATTAAAACCATACTGAGATTTATCTCAGTCCAGTCAAAATGGGAATTATCAAGATTACAAGTAACAATAAATGTTGGCAAGTATGTGCAGGAAAGGGGACACTCATACATTGTTGGGGAGCTGAAAATTGGTGAAACCATTCTGGAAATCAGTATGGAGATCCCTCAAAAAACTTGGAATGAAACCACCATTTGACCCAGCTATCCCCTACCACAGTATATATCCAAAGGAATTAAAATCAGCATATTACAGTGACATGGACTTATCAATGTTTATGGCAGCACGATTCACAACACCTAAGCTATGGAGTCAACTTAGATGCCCTTCAACGATGAATGGATAAAGAAATGTGGTATATATACACATGGAGTATTACTCAGCCATAAAGAAGAATAATTTAATTTCCTTTGCTGATAACTGGATGGATCTGAAGACTATCATGCTAAATAAAATAAGATAATCCCCCAAAACCAAAGGTTGAATGTTTTCTCTGATATGTGGAAGCTAACCCACAATAAAAGGGGGGAATATGAAAGAGAATAGAAGTTCAGGAAGAGAGGAGGGATGGGAAACGTGATGACAAGGAAATGATTCCGACATAATTTTCCTATATACATTTATGAACATACCACAGTGAGTCTCCCCATCATGGACATCTACAAGAAATTAATTTAAAAAAAACATGATGGATAAATGGTAGAAAGGTCAGTGGAGGGAAGAAAGCAGGGGGTTGAGGGAGGGAGGGGAGGAGAAGGAGAGGTACAGGGACTGAATTAGAACAAGATATATTCCATACTTCTATAATTATGTCAAAGTGGATTCTACTGTCATGTATAACTAAAAGGAACCAATAAATAAAAAATAAAAGATTAAAAAATTAGTGCATTTTGTAGGGCTCCGAACTTTTTTTGATCGAAGCATTTTTCCTCCAACCGACTGAATGCTATTTATGTACCCTACCTCAGTGCCTGTGACAAATGCTTTTAATTTATTGCCTTCAGCATGCTAGACACTTGGTTTATCACTGAGCCAAAACCTGTTTATAGCCAGTTTTATAAAGATGAACTGGTTCATTTTTAAGGTGGACCTTGCAAAGTGGGAAACAGGTTGACCAGGCAGATTTTATGACATTATAGCTTTGGATTGATGGACAGAGCATAGGACTCAAAGGGAAATTTGATAAGTAAACTGATGTTTGATTAAGTGAACTTCTGCCCAGGTGAACAGAGTATTGTTTCAGAAATTGATTTTCAGGACTCTCCAGTAGTAAAGTTATTTATTGGTTTGTAGCCTTAACTTTTCAACTTTTCCTGGCAAATAAGTTCATCATGTTGACCATGCCCTTTTAATTCTTAGTCCTAATAGTTGTGTCATGCTGATTCAGGTGGTTATAGTTCTCACTGCTTTCTCTCTCTCTCTCTCTCTCTCTCTCTCTCTCTCTCTCTCTCTCTCTCTCTCACACACACACACACACACACACACACACACACGCACGCACGCACACACACACTTATTCAAGAAGGTGTGAATTCCAGGCAGACATAATCACCTTGCCTTTAAGAGGATCCTAAAACATACACAGAAATCACAGTGTTAAATGGAAAAGACATTTCTATCTAAAAAAATGCCTGTTAAGTTGTGTAGATGGTTCTTCCTTGAGATTTAAGCAAAGAATCTCTTTCCAGTCCTAAATTACTCTTAAATTTAGACACATGATTTAACATACATGAAATCTGAAAACCTTATTCTAAGTGAAATAAACCAGTCACAATTAGACAAATATTGTATGATCCCACTTACAAGAAGTACTTAGGGCAGTCAAGATTGTCCCCTTAGGACAATCCTGGTAACATACACATAATATAAAATTTAACTTCTTAACCATTGCTATTGTTTGGTTATGTCCTCTAAAGTTCATGTTTTGGAAACTTAATCTCCAATGAAGTAGTATTGCAAAGTGGGATTTTAAGAAGTGATTAGGTCATGAAAGCTTAATCATGAATGGATTAATACTATTAGTTGGGAATAGGTAATTTTTTATGGGATAGTTTATTACGTAATTTATTATGTAAATTCCTGATAAAAGGATGAGTTTGGCTTCCTTCCTTTCTCTTTCTCATCCTTTCTTACTACTTTCCACTATAGGATGATGCAGAAATAAAGGCCTTCCCCAGATTTTGACACCTTAATATTGGACTTCCCAGTCTCCAGAACTGTGAGAAGTAAAATTATTTTCTTAATAAATTACCCAATCTGTGTTATTATATTACAGTAACTTAATATGGATTATAAAACATTTTTTAATGTACGGTTCAGTAGTATTAATTAAATTTACAATGTTTTCCAGTCAATCACTAGAACTCTTCTTCTGGCAAAATTGAATGTCTATAATCATTAAATAATGACTCCCTGTTCTCCCCTCCCCTCTTCTACAAACATTTTTCTCTCAGTAAACTGCCCTAAGTACTTCTTGTAAGTGGGATCATACAATGTTTGTCTAATTGTGACTGGCTTATTTCACTTAGAATAAGGTTTTCACATTTCATGTATGTTAAATCATGGGTCTAAATTTTATTTTACTTTTTTATTTTTAAAGTATTTATTTTTTAGTTGTAGCTCGACACAATACCTTTATTTTATCTATTTTTATGTGGGGCTGAGGATCAAACCCAGGGCACATGCTAGACGAGGGCTCTACCTTTAAGCCATAACCCCAGCCCATGAATTTTATTTTTTTTAAGATTCGTATTTCTTTATATGTGTATTCAACATTTTGTTTATGTACTCATTAATTTGTCAGTGGACAAAACGTTTATTGTTAATTTTAGAGAGGAACTTGAATAGAAAAATTTCAGAATAAATACCTTTGGTATTAAAATATTAGAGGTTTAAATCATTAAGAAACTATACAACACATGACAAAATTGCCAATAGATAATCCAGATTATTTTTATTTGTTTATTATTTAGTTTAAGGCTTATATTATTACCTTTTTGTGCAATGCATTTGACTGAATATTTACCTGTCTTGCCAACGAATGTAGTTGTTGTAACTAAGGATATATCAATAAAACCCAATGAGCTCAAAATAGAAATTTCAACAACAGGTTGAGAGCAGACAAAAATTAGGGGCATTAGATACTGGCATTGAAATTTCTTTTGGTTATTATTATAATTACTAACTCATATTAATTGTACTGTTAGTGGGATCCATTGTAATATTTCCATCCATGCATGCATTATGCACTGATCATGTCTATCCATCCTTCTTCTACCCTCTCCCCTTCTCCTCGTTCTTACATCTACCCATTTCCCTTCCCAGTCCCTAATAATCCCTCCTCTACTTCAAGGTTGTTGTTGTTTTTATTTTTTTAGTTTTATTTTGTTTTCAGTTTCCCCATATGAGAGAAAACACATGATACTTGATATTCTTATGTGACTGATTTCACTTAACATGATGCCCTCCAGTTCCATCGATTTTCCTACACTTGACAGATTTTCAATCTTTTTTTATGGCTAATACTTCATATATATATATATATATATATATATATATATATATATATATATATAATATTTTCCTTATTTATTTATCAGTTGACAGGCACTCAGACTGATTCAGTATCTAACCTGTTGAATAGTGCCATAATATACATGAGTTTAAAGGTATCTCTTTGGTATGCTGCCTTCATTTCCTATGGACATATACCCAGGAGTGGGCTGACTAGATAATATAGTAGTTATATTTTTCAGTTTTTGAGGAACTTCCATACTATTTTCCATGGTGATTATACTAATTTACCTTCCCAAACATAATGTATAATGGTTCCTATTTTTCCACATCCTTGCCAACATTTGTTATTTATTTATTTTTTTAATAAAACTATTCTAACTGGGGTAAGATGGAATCTCATTGTAGTTTTGACTTATGAATCTCTAATGGCTAATGATATTTAGCAATTTTTCATACATTTATTGGCTGTATTTCTTCTTTTGAGAAGTGTTCATATAGATCATTTGCCCAATTTTAAATTAGATTACTTATTTTTGTTAAGTTCTTAATATACTCTGAAGGAAATTCAGAGACATAGCTGGCAAAGATATTCTTTTATTCTATAGACTTGTCTCTTCACTTTGTTGATTATATCCTTTGCTGTGCAGAATTTTTTTTTTTTTTTTTTTTTTTTTTGTGGTACTGGGGATTGAATTCAGGGGCACTCGACCACTGAGCCACATCCCCAGCCCTATTTTGTATTTTATTTAGAGACAGGGTCTCACTGAGTTGCTTAGTGCCTTGTTTTTGCTGATGCTGGCTTTGAACTCACAATTCTCCTGCCTCAGCCTTCCAGGCTGCTGAGATTACAGGCATGTGTCACTGCATCTGGCTCTTGCAAAATTTTTAAATTTGATGTAATTCCTTTATCAATTCTTGCTTTTGTTTCCTGTGCTTTTGAAGGCATATCCAGGAAATCATTTCCTGTGCCAGTATCTTGAGGTGTTTCACCTATGTTATATTCTAGTAGTTTCAGAATTTCAGGTCTTATATTAAGGTCTCTGATACATTTTGAGTTGATTTTTTTTTACAGAGTAACAGATAGGGGTCTACTTTCAATTTTCTACATGTGGATATTTGGTTTTCCCAGTACCATTTGTTGAAGAGGCTGTCCTTTGTCCAATGTACGTTTTTAGCACCTTGGTTGAGAATCAGTTGGCTTTAGATGTGTAGATTTATTTCTGGGTCCTCTATTCTGTTCTGTCTTCTATTCTTTGTTCTACGTGTCTGTTTTTATCTCAGTGTTGCACCCTTTTTGTTGTTATGGCTCTGGAGTATGTCTCAAAATCAGGTATTATGATGCCTCCAGCTTTGCTCTTTTTGCTCAAGATTGTTTGGCTATTTAGATTCATTTGTGCTTTCATAAGTATTTTAAGATTTTTTTCTAGTTCTGAGAAAGAAAGCCTCTGGTATTTTATTGGAGATTGAATTGAATCTGTAGATTGTTTTGGGTAGTATTTACATTTTAAAAATATCAATTCTCCTAATCCATGAACTTAGGAGGTCTGTACACCTTTTGGTGTCTTCTTAAGTTATTCCTCTCTTTTGTAATTTTCATTGTAGAGGTCTTTCACATCCTTGGGCAGGTTTATACTTAGCTATTTAACTTAGGGCTATTGTGAATGAAATTATTTTCTTGAATTCTTTCTCAGTGAATTCATTACTGGTATATAGAAAAGCTACTGATAGCTGATTAATACTGATTAATTCTTTATCCTGTTAATTTATTGCATTCATTTATGAGTTCTAATAGCCTTCTTTATGGTAGGGTCTTTAGGTTTTTTTATGTATAGAATCATATCCTCTGCAAACAGGGACAATTTTATTTCCTTCTTTCATATTTGTATGCCTTTTATTTCTATCTTTTGCCTTATTGAATTGGTTAAATTTTCTAGTACTATACTGAATAAGAGTGGTGATAATGAAACCATTGTCTTATTTTGGACCTTGGAGGAATTGTTTTATTTTTTTCCCATTCAATATGATATTGGTTACAGATTTGTCATATATAGCTTTATTACATGAAAATATGATCCTTCTATACCTAGTTTATTCAGGGCTTTTATCATTCAGGGCTTTTATCATGAAGGGATGTTGGATTTTATAAATGCTTTTTCTGTATTTATTAAATGACTATGTGATTTTTATCTTTGATTATATTAATGAAATGCATTATGTTTATTTATTTGCCTATATTGAACCACCCTTGTATCCCTGGAATAAAAGCCAACTTGGTCATGGGGTATGATCTTTTTACTGTGCTGTTGAATTTGATTTGCAACCAGGGAAACTGATCTATAGTTTCATTTTTATTGCACCCATGTCAGGTTTTGGTAGCAGGGTAATGCTGGCCTCATAGAGTGAGTTTGGAAGGTTTCACTTCCTTTCAATTCTGTGTAATAGTTTGAGAAGCACCAATGTTAGTTAATCATTAAAAGTTCGATAATATTCAGCAGTGAAGCCATTCAGTCCTGGGCTTTTTTGTGTTAGTAAACGTTTATCATTGATTCATTCACTTTATTTGTTATTGATCTATTTTAAGTTTTTATATTCTCTTTGTTCAATTTTGGAAGGTTATTATGTCCATAAATTTGATTTCCCATTTTTTAAAAAGATATTTATTTTTTAGTTTTAGATGGATACAATATCTTTTTTTATTTTTATGTGGTGCTGAGGATCGAACCCAGTGCCCCATGCATACTAGGTGAGCACTCTACCACTTGAGCTACAACCCCAGCCCTGATTTCCCATTTTTATTAGCGTATATTTTTTCAAAACAATCCCTAATGGTCCCTTGAATTTCTCTGGCATTAGTAGTAATTTCTCCTTTTTCATCTTTAATATTATGAATTTTGGTCCTCTCTTTGTCTCTGGTTAGAATTCTAAAGGTTTGTTAATTTTATTTATCTTTTCAAAGAAAAGTCTCTGTTTCATTGACCCTTAGAATTGTTTGTTTAGTCTTCTTTATTTATTTCTGCCCTGATCTTTATTGCTTTTTTGCCTTCTGCTGGTTTGGTGTTTGATCATTTCCTACTTTTCTAAGACCGTGAGATGCATCACCTGATTATTTAGTTGGGATCTTTCTAAGTTTTTGATGTAGACACTCATTGCTATAGACTTCCCTAGTACTGCTTTTTCTGCCTATAAGAAACTCACCTCACCTTTACAGATCTCTAATCTACTTAGGCTGTATCTCTGCAAGATGAGGACTTTTGTGCTAAGAGTTCACTAGAACACTCTTTCATCTATACCCCCACCAACAGAATACTGCCTCTTTACCAATTGTGGTGCTGGGCAACAGGTACTGGGGTATTCTATTTCTCTTGTTATTCTGTTATCCCAAGTCTCTGGATTTTGTCACAGTCTCCCATTCCTTGCTCTTGAATTCCAGCACTCTCCTGTGGTTGCTTACCTCAACACATCATGCTCTACAATTTGTTTTGGTTCTTTAGAGGCATTAGAATTTCTATAGCAGGAGAGAGGTAGGAGGTTCCTATGGTTATATATTGGATTGCCCCTGGGTGCTTTGGGTAAAGATTAGCTTTATGCATCTAGGGTCATGGAAAGGAAAAGAATACATTGCAAATAAATCAAAGACAGGTCACTGAAAAATGGGACCCAGCATTCCTAAGTGAGGCCTGTGGAAAATAGGGGTGAAAGGTTAAGGAAAAGCAGGTTATTGAAGAAAACCCTTTGGAATGTGCTCTTTAACACTGAAGCTGGATTAACTAAAAAATGAATGTAGGGAGGGGTAGCAATGAGGGAGCAGATGGAAAAGTCTTGAGATAATTGTGATACTGCATATTTTAAGCAGGCCAAAAATTCAATGCCCCTTTAAAATATCGTTCATTAAATATTAATTTAACATTTATTTTTGGAGGCATGGAGGTAATATTTTCTCTAACAGCAGTAACAACAGTTCTTAATAGGTTTTGGGCACTGTTATAAACCCTTTACAGTATTGGCTTATTTAATTTCAAACAGGTCAGTGAGATAGGTAGTTTTGTTATCCCCATTTTATTGATGAGGATATTGAGGCATAGAAAGGCTACATGACTTGGCCAAGGTCATCCAGTTAGCAAGTAGGGGAAGGGAGACAAGGATCCAGACCCAGGTAAATGAAATCCATACGACCCTTATAAAAATGCATAATTAATAAATTATGTTTTACATGATTCGTATCATATAGCTGTTTATTTTTAACCAGTATGCCAATGTTTCCCTTATCGCCTTCATTGAAGTCTCCACTTAAATTTTATTAACACACAAAAAAATAAGAAAAAAAGTTATGCTTCAATTTTAGGAAAGATTGGGGGAATGTTGTCAGCGTGCTCATTTCTCTAGGAAAAAATCTTCCTTCCACTGGGTATTCTCTCTTTTCCTCTCCCTGTAACTTCCATCTTACTTCTTCTCCAGCCTCCCAATTTCTTTTTCTCCCACACAGAAAAATTTAGCTCCACCCCAGCTATCATCAATTAACTTGTATCTCCTACCTACTCCTCAGAATGGGAAAAACAGAAGCCACTGTCTTTCTGCATCATAATCTTAGAAGAAGCCAGCCACTAGGCCCAACCCACACTTAAGGGAAGTTGAATTCCTAAGGGTCAATGCCAGAAGGCTAGACTCATCCGGTACCACTGGATTCTCTCTTCTTCCCTCCCTTCAAAGGAGACCACGATACAAAAAGACTCTAGCAAAGAAAGCAAGGCTTAGCCCTGGGTCACCGGTTGCTCACCTTCCATATGATTATGGTTTCACTGTTCTTATCTGCAAATTGGGATGGTAGTGCTGCCTTAGATAAGGTTGCTATGAGAATTCAGTAAGATAGGATTTTGAAAGCCTTAGTACAGTGCTTGCCACAGGGTATGCAACAGATGATAATTTCCGCCGTCATTATTATGTAAGGAATCATTTAAAGAGAACTGATTACTTTAAAAAATTATATCTGTAGTATTTTAGAAGTCTGTATTCTGGAGTCCTGGTTGAATGCTTTAATTCCTTAAACTAGCTAGAGATGATAAATTAGGAAATGGATGATGGATCAGAGGAAGAAGCAGGAGAATTTTGTACATGGAACTGATAGCAGCTTTTTTTGAGCTGGATTTTAAAGGACTCCCATCAAGTTCTTCCCCGCCCCCTATTTGTTTGTTTCTAAATGCCTTCTTGTTCCTGACACTTTCAATTCATTTCTGCTTTGGTAGGAACACAAAGTTGGAGAACATTGTCTACATTCCTATTTACTTTAATAAATAATTCTATGTACTCTAACTTGTTAGTGATGATGAAAACTGAGTATGTCTACTCATCTGTCAGAGAGAAATGTAAGTAACTCTGACACTGTGTAGGATGGAGAGTAAATTACCTGCCTAAGGGCAGAGGTCGAATGTATGAGGAATGCATGTTCATTACCGTAATGCCCTGTCTTAAAACTCTTATTTTGGTTTTAATTTCTTTGTCTTCCTTTTTCTTTTCTCAGTAATAGTAAAAGCCAACTTCGGTCATGGCATTTAAATACTTTTGACAACTACCTGTAAGCTTCTTGTCCTATGTTTTTTATGTGATAGATTCACTATGGAAAACTGGCTTTTACAAAATCTGGAATGATTTATTCAAGAGTAGGTATTCATTGCTGTCATGTAGTTAGATTTATCTTAGGATTCTCCGTGCCTGTTGAGTGCTAAGCTTTTGGCTAACAAAATTGTTACACTCTTCTGATTGTTTTCAGATTTTCCTCATTTAAGAAAAGATGAACGATGGCTGGGGATGTGGCTCAAGCGGTAGCGCGCTCGCCTGGCATGCGTGCGGCCTGGGTTCGATCCTCAACACCACATACCAACAGAGATGTTGTGTCCGCTGAGAACTAAAAAATAAATATTAAAAAAAAAAAAGAAAAAAAAGAAAAGAAGAACGGAGCAAGATGGCAGCTGAGTAAGAACCTCTGAAGATTATCTTCTGACAAAACATTGAACAGCTGCTCACATAGCAAACCACCTTCATAACCACTAAGGTAAGAGGCCATAGTGCCTATTAATGTAACCAAATAAAAAGAGGTATGGAGAAGACAGGAAAGAGAAAGTTGCCTTTCTTCCTCCTCCCCGTATTTTAAGCAGCCTTGTAGGAGGACTTCTATTTGGGGGAAGGAGAAAGAATTGAGTCCAAGCCATAGATAATTAAACCCTGGATCAAGCTTTCCCTGGTGAAACCAGTGCTGAGCAGATCCCCATGACCTCTATAGGCCGTCCAGTGTCCGGGGCTTGAGCCGCTTTACCACAGGTGGCTGACTGTCTCCACCTTCCCTTCTTTAATCTCATTTGTGGAGAAGGGGGCAAGACTCCGCCCAGTGAGGAACAGGGCTTGAAAACTGGCCTTGATGGCCAGGAACTCCCTCTAACATTGGTTCCCCAACTTCATGCAGCACAGCTGTCACTAGGCCACTGTTCACCTGTGGAATTCTAGAAGTTCCCTGGTACCAGGCAGAGATCTATGCCACAACGGGATGAACTTATGGGTCAGCCTACATGACCAACAGGTAAGTCTTAGTGCACCTTGAGACTGCAAGTTCTTGTGGCTTTGAGACTCACTCTCGTGAGTCTCAGGCATCATTCAACTTAGGGTCAGCTTGGGTGAACAAAGGACTACGTTCACCAACATTACCCCAAGCTTGGGCTGCATAATGTGGCGCATGACTCCATTTGCTGGAGGTAGGTTAGGGTAGTTAGCACTAGACATTGCCTCAGACTGGAATTTAGTGGTGGTCTGGTGAAAATAAATGCTGGGCAAATCCTAATGGACCCCATCTCTGGCCTGCTTGCACTCAGAGCCTCTAGAACAGCTTCAGTATTGAGGGAAAACATGTGGCTTTAGTTTCTCAGAATTTTATTTAGTCTTTTTTTTTTTTTTAATGTGGTACTGGAGATCAAACCCAGTGTCTCATGCATGCTAGTCAAGCGCTCTACACTGAGCTACAACCCAAGCACAGCTTCTCAGAATTTTATTCAAGCTAGCATCACCTGTGGTTGATTGCTAATGTTCAATGGTTTACTGTATTGATAATATTTGATTCTTTCCCAATTCTCATTTTCTTTTCCACTCTTCTGGTGAGATTTATTCTTTCCCAATTCTCATTTCCTTTTCCATTCTTCTGGTGAGATTTATTCTTTCCCATTCTTTAAGGGTTGTGTAATGCTGGTTTAGTGATCATGAATTCACTTAGTTTACACTTATTTTGGGAGGTCTTTATTTCTTCTTCAAATCTGAAGAGTAACTTGGCTGGATATAGTAATCTAGGCAGATATTTATTTTTTTTTCAAGACATGAAATACATCATTTTATGCCCTACAGTTTCTGCTGAGAAGTCTGCTGTTATATGTTTACTTTTAAATGTGCCTTGGCACTTCTCTCCTACACTTTTAATATTTTTTCTTTGTTGTGTCCTTTGGAAGTTTAACTATAATAAGTCATGAAGAGGTACTTTTCTGGGTTATGATTCTCAGCCTCTTATAGCTACAGCCAGTCTGTTTGTGGAGAGTAAGTACAAACTGCATTGTTATGAAACATTAAAGTAAAGGCAGCATCAGAAGCATTTATAAATTTAGCACTTAATTTACTTAGGGCTTTGTAAACTGTGTAGGTTCAATCCCCATTTTCTAAGTTTTTTCATAAGTTTTAACTGTCAAAATATTCAAACAAAGTGAAATGTCTTTGTTTAGCAGGTGAACTAGCTGGGCGGTTCTTTTTCTGCTTCCCTCTTCTTTTGGTGACTCATGACCATATTGAACATCTATAGATTAATTTTTTTGGATACAGAGTTTCTGTAAAACAACTTAGTTATTAAGAAGTTCAGTTTCTCCTTTTGGTTTTTTGACTTATTCTGTATGAAATGAATTTTAAAACCAGAGTGCACTCAATAGCTTTTACTCTGATTGTCTTTTTTATTTTTTAGAATTTTTAAGTTGTTGATTGACCTTTATTTTACTTATTTATATGTGGTACTGAGAATCAAACCCAGTGCCTCACACACCCACTGCCCCTCTGATTGTCTTTTACATTAACTTTTTGTTTCCTTAGCACGTCAAGTTTGTAATGCATAACAAGAAACTTTACCCATTCCCCAAATACCTGCTGTTAATAAATTTGTAGAAGAGCTTTTGTTTTCTAGAAATGTTAAAAATAAATGTTAGGGGCAAAACATTTTCCCTTTGCAACATGTCTACATTTATTTCCCACTAGCTTTGGATTTTGTTTTAGTAGAAGCTGCCTTGTCTTATTAAGAATTTTAGCCAGCATCTAAAATTTGTATTGGCAGGATTAATTGCAAAAAGAATTGCTTCCATGGGTTTGCTGTATATAGATAAGTTACAACCAACTTGATGTTACTTTGCTAATATTTTACTGTTTGAAATGGAATTGTGCATGCCTTTCTATAAATGATGGTAGGATATTTCACTAGAGTTGGAAATTTCATTTGAACTTTTGTAAGACAGAATGCAATATATAAGTAACAGTAAAAGGGATTAAACTTTATTATTTCCTGTTAGATAAATGTGGTGGTGGTTGTAAATCACCAGAAAGGAAGTTAATCAGAAGTTGGTAGTGTAATTCTGTACATCTTTGTCTTATAGTACTCTGGGTGACTTAATTTCAGTTAGAATGCTTATGCTGTACTTGGATAAGCTTAAGTAGGAAAGATCTAGTAAAAGGCTTAGCAGTAGAGAAAAAGGGAAGGTATGTAATTTCCTTCTTGGTGTAATTTGAAGGATGCTAACATTCATGGAGTCATAAAATGTAGAAAAGTTATGGTCATAGGATAGGTCATTGTTAAGGCCTGGGTAAAATGCTCCACTGGCTTGGGCAGCCAAGGAATGATCATGTTGTGATGCAGGATGAAGGGTAAGCTGATGGAGGGAGTAGACTAGTACCAAGGATGAATAGGGCCTGCTTTATAATTCTGCACACATGTCTGACGTGCCCATTTGCTTTCATTAAGAACCAGGGAATGAGTAGTGACAACGTAGATTCTACTAAAGAGCAAGGGTAATCTCAGAAGAGACAGTTTTAAACATTTAAAATGTTTATAACAGATACTTCATGTCCTGATTGCTGTTCACACAGATCTATATTAAATTAATGAATGAAATGATGTGTAGAAAGAAGAGTCTAGGGGAAGAAAATGAATGCAGAATTACTTTCTTTTGGAGGACAGTGATGGTAATTTTTTCTCTTTATTGAATTACCTCCTCTTCTTTCTACCTTGCTGTATTCTTGGAAAAATGACTACCTGGAATATTATTTAGGCTTCAGTAAGCAAAAGTTTATTCGGAAATCAAGATTATTAAGTGCATGCCCTGTGTCAGCAATGTTCTAGATCCTAGAGCTATGTTTATGCTTTTAGGTAGCTTACATTCTGATTGAGGCTTAGGGGAAAGGGAGAGAGAGAGAGAGAGAGAGAGAGAGAGAGAGAGAGAGAGAGAGAGAGAGAGAGAGAGAGAGAGAGAGAGAGAGGGGGAGGGAGGGAGGGAGGGAGGGAGGGAGGAAGGAAGGGAGGAGAGAGGGTAGGAGAGAATGACAGAAATATCTATCTATCTATCTAATGTGTGTGTATATATCTCTTATGTATCTGTCACCTGCCAGGTGGTGATCAAGTTAGGAAATGGGCAACAATGAAGCTGTTTCATATAGTTCAGTCAAGTTCAGCATTTCAATAAGCTGACATTTGAACTGACCTGGATGAAGTGAGAAAGGTGGCCAAAAAAAAAATTATCTAGGGAGAGAATTTCTGAGGGAATTAAGAGTTAGATGTTGCACATGATTTTGTTTTCATAGTACCCCAGAATCTGCCAATAAACTGCCTTGATCTTCTAGGACCTCTCCCAGTACAGCCTACCATTCTTGGAGAAACTCCAGAGATTTACCTGTCTATTGCTTATCTTTTAAGAATAAAATCTCTCATTTACTGAGTGTCAACAAAGGCCCCACACACTGGTAATTTAATTTATGTCTCACAATAGTTCTGCAAAATAGGCTTTACTATTTCTGGTTTAAAGATGAGTAAACTGAGGTTCTGAGAGCTCATATAATTTGGTAGTAATGGCAGATCTGGCACCGAAGAGAGGTTTTTCTAACTATGGAGCCCATTTTGCTAGATTACATGGTCTCTAATACTAATTTGACTTATTTCTGTTCTACAACTTGCTTTCAGGAAAGAGCTACTATATCTAAAAACCAAATCATATTAATGGGTTAATACTTTTAAAAATTCAATGTTTCATTTCAATTTATGTGG
This sequence comes from Urocitellus parryii, assembly GCF_045843805.1. Lineage (NCBI taxonomy): Eukaryota > Metazoa > Chordata > Mammalia > Rodentia > Sciuridae > Urocitellus > Urocitellus parryii. The sequence continues at coordinate 56,351,144 of NC_135536.1, forward strand.
ATTCATGTGCATAACAGAGGGAGATCCTTATGCCATTGTCGTGACCTGCATGATAGTTTATTCGGGGCTAATCAGACCAGGTGGTGAGGGGGATCAAGAAAAGACAAATAGACACAAAAATAGAGAAAAGGCTGGGATTTGATGGGTCACTAACAATCCTGGTAGGGAAGAACCATGAACTAGCTTGCGCATTTATTATATAGGTTTTTAACATCAAAAGGATTTTGTGAGAAAGTTTCATCAAGATAAACAGAACTGAAGTTGAGGGTAAAGCAGTCCAATTAGGACTATCAGCTTGAGCTCATAATTTTCTAACTCTGGACAGTTGGCATTTGAACCCAAGGTTAAGAACTGATAAAATTCTGAGGCTGGCACAGAATTCCCCTTTGAACAGGGTGTCACCACCACAGTGACCGGGCTATCTCATTGGCAACTTCACACTGAGAGTTCTCCAGAGGGGCATTGCCTCTGTCATAGGACAGTTCAGGTCCCATAATTCAGTTGCCGCTCCTGACACCCCATTTTCCCTGATGATAGCATCTTGCAAAATAATAGTACAATAGGAAGGAGGAGAATTGAGGCAATTCTTAATGATTGCATGAAATCATATCATATTTGCATTTAATATCAACATAACCCATTGAGCTTGTCCAGTTTTACTTGTACTTGTGTGTGTGTGTGTGTGTGTGTGTGTTTAGTTTTGTAAAATTTTATTACATGTATAGATTTGTGGCATTACCACAGTCAAGATACAAGAGTTTTATCACCACACACATCCATTGTGTTGCCCTTTTAAAACTACTCCATCTCTCCCCACCCCTAAATGCCTTGCAATTTTTCTTTTTTTTCCTATTTTTTATTTGTTCTACTTAGTTTCAATTCATCATACACAAATGGAGCGAAACATTTCAATTCTCTGGTTGTACATGATGTAGAGACACGCCATTTGTCCAATCATACATGTATATAGGGTAATGATGTCCATCAAATTCCACCATCTTTCTTATCCTCATAATACTTCCCCACCCACCATTTGCCCAAAACAAAGTTCCTCCATTATTCCCATGTACCTCCCCCTACCAGTGCCTCACGTGTGAGGCACTGGGTTCAATTCTCAGCACCACATATAAATAAATAAAATAAAGGTTCACTGACAACTAAAAAAATAAAAAATAAATAAAAAGCCTTGCATTTTAATACCTGAAAAGCACTAATTGGTTCTCTATTTCAATAATTTTGTCATTGCAAGAGGATGAAAGAGGAGAATTGCAAGTTCAAAGCCAGCATCAGCAACTTAGTGAGACCCTAAGCAACTTAGTGAGAACCTGTCTTAAAATGAAAAAAAAAAAATAAAAATAAATAAAAAACAACTGAGGGGTGCTGAGAATATTGCTCAGTGGCTAAGTACCCCTGGGTTCAATTCCTCCTACCAAAAAAAATCATAAATAGAATCATGCAGTATATAACCTTTGAGTTTGTTTTCCCTAGCCCCCACTTATTCTGATTTTCTAGATTCATTCAAGTTAAATTTATCAATACTTTTCTTTTTATTGCTGCATAGCATTTCATAGTATGGAGGTACTGTAGCTTGATTAACCATTCAATAGGTTACTATTTTACTCTTCTTAAGAAATGTGTGCACTTTTATAAGGGCTACCTGAAGACACTGTCCTGACTCAATGCAGGAGTTTTAATGTTGAGAACAAGAGATATTGTAGACAATAGGACTTTGAGGGAAGACAAGAGCTTAGGTTACTCTTTGGCTACACTATGTTGAGTCCATAATGGTAGAAAACCTTTCATACTTTATTTTACTTACATAATGCTTCAAATGATGTTACTATGGAAATTCCTGTATCTGGGTGTGATACTGTGTTTGCAGGAGAAAAAATATTTTCCTGCACAATGTCTCAAATTTATAAGAAGGGTTTCTATGAAAGCAAGCAAGGTTCAGTTTCCCAAAAGAGGGAAAACATAAAGTAGTGGGAAATATCATGTTTATATTTTACATTCTATTGATGAATTTCAAATGATTTTGCTCTTGACTGCATACATATAGATAGAGATATATAGATAAGGATATTTTGCTATGTATTATCTGGCCTTAACTTGCTTTCTAAGGTCTTAGTTGTTGGTCTTCTTGATGCATTTGATTCTAGGTTTTCAGATTACCTCAATGATCTCCTTCCCTGCTTATACTGACTGACCCTAAGACTCCCTTTTGAGACTTTCCTCAGTTTTCCTTTTCCTTATTTTTCATCTACTGCATCAAAAGCTCAGTGATACTGTACTCTGGCCAGTCAGTGTTTGAAATGAAACTCTGTGTAGTGCTGTCAGATATTTGAGGGAGATGTACCTTTTAATTTATCTGTCTAGGTTTTTTGAAGAGAATAATGAATAACTCTATTTTTAATTTCTCTATTAATTCAATTCATACTTATTGAGCACTTATATTGTGCAAAGCACCATGCTGGATATTGTGATGGCCACAAAGATGAACTGCCCTTTAAGGAACATGTTGGTTCTAATAGCAAAGGGAAGATAGTCTGTCGCTCTAATGTAAGATGCCAATAAGACTAATGGAAACTTGAGAGGATCATGATTTGTCAATTTTATTTTTTGTAATATTAATCCAATAATAGTGTCACCCTCTATAATTTATCGAATGCATTCACAGCTTATATAGATATTCTTTTTTAATATTCATGGTTCTTGTCAATAGATTATGATTCTTGTCTGAAGAAGCTTAGACATGTGGAGAGAGTTCAGACAAATTCAAAGCTTTGAGTGTGGCATTTTTTTTTTTGTTTTTGTATGAAATATTTTGCGTTTTTAACTTTACCCAAGGCTACATACAGAGAATACCTTGTGAATATGTGATAAAGAGTGATGAATTTAGAAGTCAATTTCAATAATTTAATTTTCCTTTAAGAAAATAATCCTCAAAATAAATACTTTTTCCTCATATAAAAGATGTGAATTAAGTCTCTCTCCATGGATGTAATTTTGAATTATGTTGATTGGAGAATAAATCAGGAGAACTGCATATGAGTATATGAATGTTTAAATAATTATCGTTAATTTAAGTGTCCTTAAGAGAGCGTTAGTTGCTGAAGTGAGCATTTGCTTAATTTAAATTGAATTAAAAATGATCTATGGGAGAAACTGTTTCTAAAGTGCAACTTGAATTTCATAAAAATGGGGGGAATTATAGATGTTGTGTTGCAAAAATCTAATATTACAAGGATGGGATTTTGAACCACACTAATGTAGATATTCCTGAATACTAGATTGGTACAAAATTACAATGTCAAATGATATTTCAGAAATGCAGAAAACTTTCTGCCAAAGGTTCTTTTTTCTGCAGCCACAGAGCTTTATAAAAGTCTCATTTCTGGCTTTCAGATTTAGGAACATCTAGGAAATTCCCTGAAGGATAATTTTATGTAGAGTATAATGAGATATTCCAATCTTTGCTCACCTTCTCATAAGGGAAGAAGATTATACAAGCACCTGATAAGTAATTTGAAACAGGTGCCAAAGCAACCTCTTTGTTTTAGAGTTGAATTTTTGGAGAATTGCATAAGTAAATAAATATGTGATATGTCTGTTTATTCTCTGATGGGAATCATATGGACGTGGTTTGAATTTTAAAATAATCCTGTCTGATTTGGCACCACTATTTTAATGGGAAAAGCACCCCTAGAAGTGATAATGGAGAGGGTCAGCTCTGGAAAAGACCTAAAGGACATGAACATGATTGTCACAAATGCAAGTAGGATCTTTTGTACTGGCTCTCTGCCATCATTATATCTTGAATACTGGATTCAGAAAGAGTGCAAAACTGTCTCTCTTTGATTACCAAGTAGGTGAGGTCAGGCAGCCAACACAAAACCAGCAACAGAAAAATTCAGCTGAAATCCTTAGGAAAAGGCATATAGGAGTCTGCAAAACTTTAGATGGCCTGAATCTTCCAGGGCAGTGGATTTGGTAAAGGCAATTAAGTCAAACATCTAGATTTCAGGTAGTAGGGATGCTGTACAAAAAATGTTAAGGTAGTCAGCCTGTGTCTGTCTTGAGGAAGACCTGGTTACAAGGTCAGCCCTTGGCTGGCATTGGGGTGCTCCACTGTTCCTTGACTGATAAGGATGCTTTGTTGTGCCTAAACTGTTTATGCAAGCAATATGGCTCTCATTCTGAAAATCTGGAATTTTGGTATGCCACACTCAAAGCTTTGAATTTGTCTGAACTCTCTCCACATGCCTGCCTGACCAGCTCTCAGCAAAAACCTTGGGCACTGAGTCTCTAGTGGAATTCCATTGTAGTGAACATTTCATGTGTCACAATTCAATGCTAGGGGGATCATATTGCTCTATGTGTTATAGAAATGAGGTTACAAGAAGTTTTTACCTGTTTGTTTTTTCTAGGTCTGCCCCCTTACAAACTTCCTTTCACTGATTTTGCTTTGTATTATTTGTTATTGTACATGATAGCTGTGAGTTCTATGAGGTCCACCTAACAGATCACTGCACCTGGGAGAGGACTTGGGCACTCCTGGCACAGAGCTACACATGGAATAGATTTACAGATGAGATGAGAGTTGTAATGTGAGGTGTGGTTCATTCTGGATATTAAACTAGGGAGAAGTTTGGAATAGTTTTTTACTACTGTTTAAACTTTTGATAACTATGTCCAGAATTAACTGGTATGAAGTCCTTCTTACATAAGAGCAGTAAAATCAGATTAAGGTAGGTAGAACCTATGTCTTCTCTTTCTACTCCCAACATAAAACAAATCTGTTCAATTTAATCTGATAGAAGATAAATGAATTACCTGTTAATAGAAGCTCCTTAAACAGGTATTTTGGTGAGAAACTTTCCATTACTGCAGTGTAGACAGGAGGAGTTCCCTCTCAGTCTTAGAGACCATTTTGTGTTGCTATTATCTGTTGTTATATGGGGGGCTAGATGATTTGTAAAAGAAAATTTATTTAGCACATAGTTCAAGAGCATAGTGATAGTATTTGCTTAGCTTCTGCTGAGGGCCTCATGGCAGATGGTATCACATAACAGGCCCACATGTGAAAGTAACCTGCTGATATGTGCCGAAGAAGACACACATGAGGTTTTATAAAACCAGGAACAAATCTCATCCCATGAGACTAGTTCACTCCTAAGGTACCTAACCCATTCTCTTGAGAAAGACAATCCATTCATGAAGGTAGAGTCCCTAGTTATCACTAAAGATCCTACCACTCCTCAATACCTTTACACTAAGGACCAAGCTTCCAGTTCATGAGTCTTTGGGGGACAGATGATGTCCAAACTATAGCAGCCCCACTTTTGGCATGGTAAGGATTTTACAGCTGACCACTAAGCAATCATCGTTATTGTGATGTTTCTTATTTACATATAAACCATGTTCCCTTTACCTTCCATCATTGATGAATCTTATTATTATTTTTTTTTGTTGAAGATGGTAATAGTTCAACATTAGCAAATTCTGTTAGAAATAAAAACAAAATGGCAGGAGATATTGAGTTGTAAATATCTGCATGTTAGTTGTTAGGTAATCTGGTTTGTATTAAAAATGTCTAAGAGGGATAAGACATCTCTTTGGCAAAGTAAACATTTTTGCTTAAAAAATTGCAACAAAATAGTTTCAGTGTTTTAAGAGACTATTTAAAAAAGTAGGGGGCTGGGATTGTGACTCAGTGGTAGAGCACTTGCCTAGCATACACAAGAGACCCTGGGTTCCATCCTCAGCAACATAAACACAGAACAAAGCAAAATAAGACAAAACTTTCCATCTAAAATAAGCTCCATAAGAAAATGCCCTATAATAATTTTTTAAAAATGAAAAAAGTATTTGACTCTTCTTTGACTTGTTCATTCTCAAAGATGAATTAGAAAAATCTCCCTTTGAAGCATATATGATGTACAGTTTAGTTGTATAAATCTTTCTTGGTATTTTAACACTTAAGGTTTTGTGAAAACATGGAGAGGTTGCTAATGATTAACATAGGACATATTTATTCTTACATGAACAGACAGAAGTGGATTTATGTTCTGCCCTGTTACCTGTTGTGAGACCTAAAGTAGAAAAGAGAACCTTATAATTGTGTATTTCTGGTTCTGCCCATTTTTACCATCAGATACTGGTTGGTATCTTCACACTGGTAAGACTGTTGGCATGTTTCTCAACAACAGGTGCATTTGATCAATCAAGTGTTTGATTGATGATACATGGACATAAAATGTGGCATATATATCCAATGGAATACTATTCACCCATAAAAGGAAGTGAAATAACTGTCATTTGTGGCAACATGGATGGGACTGGAGGACTTTATAGAGTGAAATAAGCCAGATGTAGAAATACAAGAGCCATATAGAAGCACAATGTAGAATAGTGGTCATCAATAAAGACTAGGAAGGGTGCAGGGAAGGAGGAGGAAAAAAAAAGATGAATAAGTCCTAGTGTTTTATAGAACAGCAGGGTTATTATAGTTCATAGCAACTTATAATATATTTATAAGTAACTAAAAGGATTTTAAGGCTTCTAATACAAAGAAATGATACATGTTTAAAAAGATGGAAATGCTAATTACCTTGATTTAATCATCACACATTGTATACACGGATCCAATTATCCCACTGTATCTAATAAATGTGTAAAATGGTTACATCAATTACCAATTATAAAAATAAAAATGGCCATAAAGAATAAAAGTATATTTTTAATAGTTCATATAATTAATGAATTTGAATATTTCAGAGTAAGGTGAATTATTCAGAAGGTGAGGGTACAAATTGCACTTCGTACGTTGTTTTTGAATTAGGACATTTTACATCACGTGGGATGATTAAATAACTTATTCAACAGGACACTTTTGAGAGTGAAAGGAGAACTATCATAATTGTGTTGGAGTAACATGTAATGAATTGGGACTGTTTATGGGAGAATGAAGACATGAGGTCATGCAGCCTTAAACATTTTTCTAGTCTTTTTCCTGTCATGGGTATTTTGGAGATTTGTTGAATTGTAAGAAATTTTGAATGTGGGAGAAAATACTCAGTGGCCTTGTGTTGGTATTACAACATGAACTTGAAATTCTTCGTCACTTCTTCCATTAAGAGGAAAGGTCTTTGATACCATCTCTTGAATCTGGTGGGCTTTTATCTTCTTTGACAATCGAGTATGATGGAACACAACATAATTTCCAAGGCTGAGTGTCTTAGTCCTTTTTCTGTTATTATAACAGAATGCCTGAGAGACTATATATTTTATAAAGAAAATAGGTTTACCTAGCTCATAGTTTTGGAGTCTGAAAGTATAAGATCAGGTGGCCACATCTATTTGGCCTCTAGTGAAGGCTCAGAGTATGGCTGACAGTGTCATGGTAGAAATGTGTGTGAGAGAGAGAGAAGTGACATGTTGGAATAGGAAGCATAAAGATTTAGGAGCCAGGCTTTCTCTTTCTCGCACAGTAACTAACCAGGGTCCTGAGAGAACTACATTAGTCTCTTTTAGGGGTGCTGCCTCCAGTGACCTAGTTATCTCCCTGTAGGCCTGACGTCTTATAGGTCCCACCTCTTTTCAATATCACCACACTGAGGACCAAGCTTCCTGCAAATGCAGCTTTGGGAGACAAATACGAGCCATATCCAAACCATAGAACTGGGTCAATAGATATGCAGCATTTTTCTTTTTTCTCCCAACTTCCTGATGGGAGTTCTGAGATTCCATGTAAAATATCTAACTTCCCTGGGCTGCCATGCTCTGAGGAAGCCACAGGCGACATACAGGTGTTCGTTCAGCACTCCTAGTCTTCAAATCATTCCAGCCTAGATGAACACAGTGAATGAGCCTTCAGATGACCCCAAGTGGTGGCTTTCAGGTCTTCCCAGCTGAGGCCACTGTCATCCTAGAGCAAGATGAGCCATCCTCACTTTAGCCTATCCAAATTTCTGACCCAACAAATCCATGAGTTTAGAAAAACAGTTGTGTTAAGCCACTAAGTTTTAGGGAAATTTATCATCCAATAATAGTGACGGGAATCTTACGCTTTCTACTTTAGCAGTTACCTATTTCAAGCTACTCCAGGACTTTCCCAAGTACCCTTGGCTTTGGGCAGAGAAATCTCACGGTGCTGAGCACACTGTTGACCCTCTCTGAGGTGCTTCTTGGTTCTGAGTTACTCTATCTACAAACTAGCTATCTTTAGGCACATCTAGTTTCTTGAGACTTGTCCTGTAGACACTGATATTTATTAACTTTCCTATTCTTCAAATTAGAATGTTATATACTCTAAGATCAACTTTAGAGTTTTGGTGTATGCTGTTTGTATTGTTTTTTGTTTGTCTTTTCTTTCCAGATAGGTGGTATTCTAAGCTCCCTGAGGGCAGGAGGCCTGGCCAGCTCTATAGTTGATCCTGTGTGGCACAGGGCAGTGATGTCACAGAGATGGAGGAGTATTTTCCTGGTACTCCCTCTGACCATATTTACATATTCACTGTTTCCCTTTGATCTCAAAATGTGGTAGATCTACAGTTGTGGTACTGGGAAACATTATCAAGGACAACTCTGAATTGTAAAGAGAAAGCAGAAGGACCTATTTTAGATGAGCCTGTGCAAGATGAGTTAATGAGATGCTGGGCAACAGATGCATATAATGGATAACTTTATTTGTGGAATAAACAAGGCTCCCAGAATATGCCAATACAAAATCCTTTATTAATAGGTGGATTTAGATTCTTTTACAGCTTTTGATCATGTTTTACAGGCTAATAAAGCTTCTTGGGGGGAAAAAGCAAAGTCTAAAATCTCTCCTGTAAATTAGTTGATGCTTTTATTTTCCCTGAATCGATTATTGTGTTCTAATAAGGAAAGCTTTAAGGAGGTTTCTTAGCAATGGTTAAAAGAATTTCTGAAAGAATTAGAAAGATATTAAGAAGACACAGAAGAACCTTTTAAAGTTAATTGTTTAGGAGGATTTTCTGGTTCTAGGACTAAGAAGATAGGGTTGTCCTGATAAAATGTGACACCCTGCGGCAGTGTTTTGTGGTCTGGCAGTGATATCATTTTATCTCTTCTTTCTGGTCCTCATTTAGAGTTGAAATCTGTAGTAGAGGTTTGGGGTCAAAGTTTGCAAGTTCTATATTTCCTCTCCTGGGGTGGCAAAAATAGCAGTGGAAGACTTGATACTAGATGAAATTACTGCATATGGACAAAATATGCAGAACTGTAGAGAAATGTTAGAGGCAATTTTTTTCCCCCGAAAAAACAGTAAAGACAGCATTACACAAAACTTAGAGTGTTCTTTTGCTTTGTCATTTTAAGAAATAGTATACTTACCAATTGTACATTCTAAGTTGCTATAGAGTTTTAGTCATAATTAATGACCCTTCAATTTCTGCTTCTGATTTTTTTTTGTCTCAGATGTTGTCTTATTCCAAGTCTCTAGGTAAATGTAATGTCTTGATTTATATATATTACATTCTACCATTTTAATATATAGGATACAAGTTCAGATAGTTTTTAATCATTAGTTACTTTTTAAAAAGAAGTCCTACTTCACTGATTCTATGGCTACTAATTAATCTAATGATTTGAGTACTAGGATCAGTGGTTGACCCAGAAAATTGCTTCTTACTGAACCCTGCACAGTGAGACTTTTCAAGATCTGTATGCCACAACTGTTCCTGGAATAACTTCAGGAACCTAGTGAGATCATTCTCAGAAGCTGATTGTCTCAGAAACCTATTTTAATTAGATGATTTATAAGACATCGCAAAGAAATCAGCCAGTGAATGCCCTCAGGGCAAGGTGATAATGGATACACAGCTTAATTGTCAAATTAAGGGATATGGGGAGAGACAGGTTTGGCACAGCATGCTCCATGGTTCCTACATCTGAAGACAGTTGCTCAAAGATAAAATGAATTGGGTCTGTTGGCTCTTTTAAACATCTCTTGGTTGATGAAAGAAATAGCAGAAATACAACAATTTATCTTTGAGGAACATTTAGGTCTCAAAAGCATACAGTTCCAAGTCCTTAGAGAAAGGGTAGAATGTGGAGCACAAATATAAATTCTAGCTATTAGGGTCAGTAATGGTTACCCTCTGCTTTTTTATTTGTTGGGAAATAGTGGGATATAGGAATGGGCAGATGGCAGCATCTTTCCTTTTTCTGAATTAAATTTTAGAGAGCTCATATGACATGCATTCTATCTGAAATGAGAGGTTCATATTGAGAAAAGTTAGTGAAAAGAAAGAGGAAAAACTTGTCTCAGTTTCTTATGGGCCTTGAAACATTTGTATGGAGGGAGAACAATAATAAAATGCATAAATTAGCTTTTTGCTTATTTTCAATCAAAAGCAACTTTTAATAAGGTTGATTAGGCATTTGGGGATTGAGGTATAAGCAGAAGCACAATTCACTAATTTTCTAATTATTTTCTCTGTTGCAGCCCTCAGTTGAACTTTAATAATAGTAATGAAGCATAGTCAGAAAGATATGAGCCTTATTAAAGGGAACTGCTTTACTTGCTGTTATTTACTCTGAGTCCCAGAAATTCTCCACACCCTTAGTTGTAAAAATATATTCACTTTATAGAAAAAAATTGATATAAAGTAAGAAAAATCCTTTACATTGCTATCACCCAACAATAATGAAAAATTCTTGATAATGTAAAAATATTAACCACAGTTTTCTATTTATTATTTTTTACATTATCAAGATACTGATTAATATGTAAAATTTCCTGCTTTTAATGTAAGTACTTTCCAGTTTTATTGCAAATTCTTCATGAACATAGATGATGCTTTCATAATATTTTGTTAATCTGTTTTAATGTCCACTACCCACTCTGAGCAGAGTCAAACCTTCTGGGTATTAGCAAGAATAGAGGGAATAATCTAAACAGCAGGATACTGCAATTGGGCCATTCCCAAGCTAATTTATCCAAGCTTCCAGAAAAATGAACTTTGCCTTTTTCCAGCTAAAAGACTCTTTCTGGTAATAATGTAGGTAGATATATTTTATGAATACACAAAACTGTTTTTGTTTATTTATACTGATTATGACCAAAGTCAACAATAGGCACAGTGGGTCTACCATATTTAAGAGAATCCCAGATACCTAGTCACAGTGAAATTCCTCATAGTTAAAACCCAAACACATCCATTTTGTCATTTAGAATCTTTTACTTGACCAATTTAGTGGGTTCCTCCCAGAACTTTCCCTAAAACAGAATTAACTAGAACATGCTGTTCCACTTCTACTTAGCAATTACTTCATTTACATATGATTTTTTCCTTTCAAAATATAGGTAGAATAAAGAGTCCAATCTTGGGACAAAAGGTGTATTAGTTCAATTTTTTGCTGACACTTGATCCCTACTGGGTTGAACTTCTATATAAGGCTTTTTCACTTTTTAAATATTTATTATTTATTTTTTGAGGTATAGGAGATTGAACCCAGATGTGCTATACCACTGAGCCACATACTGAGCCCTTTTTATTTTTTGAGACAGAGTCTTGCTAAATTGCTGAGGATAACCTCAAACTTGTAAAATGTGTAAACCTGCCTCAGCTTCCCATTGCTGGGATTGTAGGCAAGCGCCATCATGCCTGGCTGAACCTCACTTTTATACAAATGTTTAACAATGTAAAATTTCTGCAGTGCCTTCCTTCCTCTCACATCTGATTTTTCATGCATTCTACCCTAAATTTACTGAAAACTTATTTTGATTCCAACAATTTTCAATAATAATCTCTAATATTTATAGCTCTGATTAAAATCATCCAACATATTCCCAAATACATTCCAGTATTTGAAGATGCTGTGATTTCTTAACTATTCTCTAATATAAGCATCTTTGAATAGTAAGCTTTTTTTTGAGTTTGGGATTAGTTATAATAATACATTCCCTGAAATAACATTTAGCAATCATTTAGCATGTGTCAGAATTGTTCTATGTACATTATGTCCAACAGCTCACAAAATAATCGTCTTAAAAGGAAGCGATGAAAAACAGAAAATACTTCCAAGAGCACAACAGAAAATGTGATACAATCACTATGTTCATTTTCAACAGAGCAGCAAGACATCCTTCCTGCATGTAAGATCAAGTCATTCTATCCAAACCCTTCAGTGACTCACACTTTCTCTCATGGTCCAAACTCAGGTTCTCACAGTGGTGCAAAATCCAACTTCTGTACCTGACCTCATCACCTCTGACACCTCATCTCCTTTTTCCCCCGCACCCTCCTCTTTGCTATATACTGGACTATATTAACTATGCCCAGTATGAAGCCTAGATATCATTTCTTTTCTCTGACCAGAAAGCTCTCCCCAAGTTGACAAAGAGTTGATGCTTGCATTTTTTTCCAGTCTTTATACACATCATTGTCCTAATGTGGCCACCCCTACTACCTTTAAAATGGTAAAACTTAAAATTTTAAACTGTTCCTTGCTCTGAACCTATTCCTGATATTTAGCCTTGCCCATTTTTGTTCTGTAGCAAAATCATCTTCTACCATACCAAATAATATGCTTTCTTTAAAATATTTATTATGCAGTTTTACACCCCCAAAGCATCATATGTATGATAATTTTGTATATTTTGTCTAATAGAATAGAGTGTAGCATGCAAGAAGTCTTCCTTCCAGTACTTTCAAAAGAATTCAATCATTAACTCAAAAATATTTCAGTGCTACACAATACTCTAACCCTCTTTTCATGTGCTGCATTTTTCTGTTGTGCTCACGGGAGCATTTTATACTCTTTATAATGCCACCTTTTAGGATTATTATTTTATGAATTGTTAGATGTAGTATACATAGAAAAATTCTGGCACATATTAAATGCTCACTAAATGTTGTTTTTACTCCTGGAGGCACTTACTGCTGTTCTTGGTACACCTTTGAGGGATGCAAATCAAGATTTGTCAGATAACTGAACAAACCTTACCCCCACTCCTCAGTGTTTTGTGGATTTCCTGAATGTATGCTCATTTTGGTTCTTACAAGGACCTTTTAACACTTTGAAAATTGCATTCCATTTCCTTCTGACTTGTAATGTTTCTTCTGAGAAGTATGCTGTCACATGAATTTAAAACATCCTTATGTGTTTTTTGTTTCTTTTCCCTCATTGCTTTTAGAGTTCCCTGTTTTCACTTTTGAAACTTGATTACAGTATGTCTTGGGATAGAGTTGGTTGAGAACTTCCTATACATGGATATTTGTGTTCTTTTCTAGGTTTGTGATATTTTCTGTTATTATTTCTTTGAATAAGTTTCCTACCTATTTGACATTCTCAAGTCCCTGTTGTACCCCACAAATCCTGATATTGCTCTTTTAATACTATCTCCAGATTCTCAGGGTTTACTTCATTCTTCTTCATTCTTTTTTTTTCTTTCCCTCCTCCAACTGTGTATTTTCAAATAGTCTGACTTTGAACTCATAAATTTTTTTTCTTCTGTTTGATCTATTCTGCTGTTAAGGCTTCCTGTCATGTTTTTAATTTCACTTAATGTACTTTTTACTTCAAAGATTTATGTTTGATTTAAAAAAGTTAATCATTCTGCTAAGTTTCTGTGTTAGAGTAGTGAATTGTTTCTCTGTGTTTTATTGCGGTTCTTTGTTGCCTTGGCCCTCTCATCTCTCAGCTGTGGCTGTTAATTCAGGAAAACAAATTGGACAAGAGGAGACAGGGGATGAAGAAAATACAGACAGACACATATAGAGAGAAAAAAATGGGGCCAGATGGGTTTCCTTTAAAGAGCTTTTGAATTCTCTGTCCAAGACGTCCCACATATTGGTTGTTAGATAGTTTCTACTGCCTTATTTTGTTGATTAGAGAAGGTCATGTTTCCCTGAAAGTTCCTAATCTTTACTGACATATGATGCCATCTATACTTTGAAAGATTAGGCATTTATTCCAGGCTTTGTAATCTTTGTTTGTGCCTGTTATTCTAGATTTCTAACCAGGATGCTCTTTTTGTTTGTTTGTTTGTTTGTAGTTACTTCCACTGTTTCAACACTACATAGTCTTCTAAGTCCAGGTTTCCTTTGAGTCTGCAGTTAACACTCTTTTTTTTTTTTTTAAAAAAGATATTTTATTAGTTGTTGGTGGCCCTTTATTTATTTTTATGTGGTGCTGAGAATCGAACCCAGTGCCTCACACATGCTAGGCAAGTGCTCTACTACTGAGCCACAACCCTAGCCCAAGTTAACACTCTTTCAGCACTAGATTCTGCCTCAAGTACAAGTCTGTCCAAATCCATAGGTGGTGTATTGTTTAGAATGGACTGAAAAAGTAACCAGCAACTACCTGGTGCCCATTTGCCTCTCCACTTACATGGACAATTGGTCTCTCCATACTTGAATTTGGGGAAGGGGTGAAGTGGCTTCCAACTCTGCAACTCTAGGGCATGCCCATTGCTCACAGTCCACTGAGACCTGTGTAGCTCAATGTAGGAACAAGACCATACTGTTATGTACTGCCTGATGCTGTGGTTTGTGTGTGACCTGAGACTGCTGCACCTAGCCAGCAGTGATGCTGACCAGAATAAAGGCCACCCTACTGGGGGCATTTACTCCACCGGGCACTGAGGCAGGTCTATAGCCTTTGACCATGGGCTCAGGACTGTGGTGCTCTGCCTGATATTGGAGTTTCCT